>NC_053025.1:377121413-377461983 GCF_003073215.2 Triticum urartu | reverse complement strand
CAAGCTTCGACGACAGCACCATGTTGACACCATATTTTGGCACGGCGAAGAACTTAATTAAGATGGACTCAAATGGAGAAGTGCTCAAAGTGAGAAAATTCCGTATCGTCAAAAGGAAAAACTTTGATATTTGGGCCATAGTCATCCGGTCTCATCTCTAAGGCCGAAGTTGTATTCGAAGTACTCAGATTTTGTATTCAGAACACTATTCAGCTGATTACGCCCCCAAGATGGCCTCTTATGGGAAAAGTTTAAACTGCAAAGTTCTTCGTCTCGTCGAAATGGACGATTTTGATATAAGAATCGTCCCCATCCGAAGTCGTATGCGAAAGTTACAGGCAAAATCGTACGCTGCAGCAGTGTTTGGCCGGATCATCTGGGCCGGGGCCCGGATCATCCGGGAAATTGAAGCACCGGAAACAACAAAAGGTTTATGATGAAGCTGGATGATCTGGGTCCAGTCCCGGATGATCCGGGTGGAGGCCGGACAATCCGGATAGAAGTCCGGACACCTTTTTCTACTACAGACTTTAGAAAACGGCCCGAAACACCATCAAGATGGCCTCATATCGAAAAGTGTTCAACATGAAAGTTGTGCGCCTCGTGAGGCGGTTGATTTTGATATAAAAAACGTCCAAATACGATGTCGTATATGGATTCTAGAGCCAAAACAGTGAGCTGCTATCAGAAAACTGGGCTAGGCCGGATCATCCGGGCCTAGAGCCGGACATCCGGGCCGGAGGTCGTGAGAAGTCCGAGTTTGGTTAGATTTTGATGATTTGGACGACAAGGAAAGTCCTTTTCTTGTACGGGAAGTCCATCCGCCTCTTATATAGATAAGTGGTGACGGCCGATTGAACAACAACACACAATCGAACAAATCTATCTATATCTTTTACCTTTACTTTTCCTTCTCCCTTGTTCTTCTTCTTCCTCGTTCTTCGTTCGTTCTTCTTCATTGCAGGGCGGCGAACCTCGAGGCCCTAGGGGTGGTCAGGCCGACCTAGGGCAGCCCATAGCCGCTGCGCGCCCTGACGAGGTCCCTCCCGGGCGTGTGGGGTTTCGGGTCCTCAAAAGCACCTGCTGGATTGTTTGCGTACCGTGCTTCCGGACGGGTCTCCTTCGACGTGAGCTGCGGCGCATCACCCTCAGCGTTGGAGGTACACGGTGACGTGTTCGTGTGCGAACACACTTTTTGGCGACTCCGCTGGGGATCGAAGCTTTGAACGGTCTCTGGCCCGTTCTTACTACGAAGAGATCTTCATCTAGGGTTTGCAATCTACAAAGGTAACATGAATACCCAATTCACTTATGTAGATGCAAATAATGCATATGTTGTTGCTAGATCGTTTAATGAGCATAATGTATCGGCTAGCCCTAGCTTTATCAATCATGCATCTAATTATGTGCAAGAGCCGATGCAACAAAATCTCCATGCTTCTACCTCATATAATTTTAGCAACATGGAACATATGTATACGAACTCCCATGCATCGGCAGCCCCACAAATCCATATGCCGATGAACAGCATGATGAGTTCTGTTAATCAAGTTGAAACACTTCACATAGGAACTTCTGATAGTATGCAACAAAGTGTTTCACCTTTTTATTCATCGGCAACTAGCTTGCAATATGTTAATCAAAACATGCCGGTGGATACGGGAATTGGCTATGCTACTACTAGTTATCCGACCAATTACCCTCAATCATCATATGCTACAACTCATGCTACTAATTGTTTGGCACCATATGCAACTATGGGTATTCATAATTCGGCTTCGCACCTTCACGCTAATAGCCGAATAAGTGAAAGTTCTATAGGATCACATGTGTCTTCACCTAGTATCATAGCATACAATGTTCCTGAAGGAAATATGCCCTAGAGGCAATAATAAAGTTATTATTTATTTCCTTATATCATGATAAATGTTTATTATTCATGCTAGAATTGTATTAACCGGAAACATAATACATGTGTGAATACATAGACAAACAGAGTGTCACTAGTATGCCTCTACTTGACTAGCTCGTTAATCGAAGATGGTTATGTTTCCTAACCATGAACAAGGAGTTGTTATTTGATTAACGGGATCACATCATTAAGTGAATGATCTGATTGACATGACCCATTCCATTAGCTTAGCACCCGATCGTTTAGTATGTTGCTATTGCTTTCTTCATGACTTATACATGTTCCTATAACTATGAGATTATGCAACTCCCGTTTGCCGGAGGAACACTTTGTGTGCTACCAAACGTCACAACGTAACTGGGTGATTATAAAGGAGCTCTATAGGTGTCTCCAAAGGTACATGTTGGGTTGGCGTATTTCGAGATTAGGATTTGTCACTCCGATTGTCGGAGAGGTATCTCTGGGCCCTCTCGGTAATGCATATCACTTAAGCCTTGCAAGCATTGCAACTAATGAGTTAGTTGCGGGATGATGTATTACAGAACGAGTAAAGAGACTTGCCGGTAACGAGATTGAACTAGGTATTGGTATACCGACGATCGAATCTCGGGCAAGTAACATACCGATGACAAAGGGAACAACGTATGTTGTTATGCGGTCTGACCGATAAAGATCTTCGTAGAATATGTAGGAGCCAATATGGGCATCCAGGTCCCGCTATTGGTTATTGACCGGAGACATGTCTCGGTCATGTCTACATTGTTCTCGAACCCGTAGGGTCCGCACGCTTAAGGTTACGATGACAGTTATATTATGAGTTTATGCATTTTGATGTACCGAAGTTTGTTCGGAGTCCCGGATGTGATCACGGACATGACGAGGAGTCTCGAAATGGTCGAGACATAAAGATTGATATATTGGAAGCCTATGTTTGGATATCAGAAGTGTTCCGGGTGAAATCGGGATTTTACCGGAGTACCGGGAGGTTACCGGAACCCCCCGGGAGCTATATGGGCCATAGCGGGCCTTAGTGGAAAAGAGAAGAGGCAGCCCAACACGGGCCGCGCGCCCCTCCCCTCTCTTGGTCCGAATAGGACAAGGAGAGGGGGCCGGCCTCTCTCTCTCTCTCTCTCTCTCTCTTTTCCCCCCTCCGCGAATCCTATTCCAACTAGGATTGGGGGGGGGGGAATCCTACTCCCAGAGGGAGTAGGACTCTCCTGGCGCGCCTCTCCTAGGCCGGCCGCACCCCCCCTTTTAGTCCTTTATATACGGAGGCAGGGGCACCCCAGAGAAACACAAGTTGATCCACATGATCTTATTCTTAGCCGTGTGCGGCGCCCCCAGCCACCATAGTCCTCGATAATATTGTAGTGGTGCTTAGGCGAAGCCCTGCGACAGTAGTACATCAAGATCGTCACCACGCCGTCGTGCTGACGGAACTCTTCCCCGACTCTTTGCTGGATCGGAGTCCGGGGATCGTCATCGAGCTGAACGTGTGCTAAAACTCGGAGGTGCCGTAGTTTCGGTGCTTGATCGGTCGGGCCGTGAAGACGTACGACTACATCAACCAAACGCTTCCGTTGTCGATCTACCAAGGGTACGTAGATCACACTCTCCCCTCGTTGCTATGCATCACCATGATCTTGCGTGTGCGTAGGAATTTTTTTGAAATTACTACGTTCCCCAACAGTCCCCCTGCAAAATTACAGAATTTTGGTGACATATCGTTACCAAAAGAGTCTAAAAGTGTCGGGGGGAAATTCTATCCAGATTGGGTCATTAAGAAAAATCTTACGTCTTTTTAGGACGAATGCAATGTTGTTCTACATGAATTAATAAAAGAGGGAAAGCCTATTAATTCTGCTGCAATTCAAGCTAGATTATGTCAAAAAGAGAAAGCATTGAGTGTGGATAGAATTATCAAAAAAGATGGTGATTCGGATAACAAAGTTAATTCAGCTATTGAAAAGACCGAATCAAATATTACGTATGCCGAATCTATTCTAGAAAAACAGGATGACAAGGTGTTGGGGAGCTATTCGAAAGAGGAACAACCTATCGTTCAAGTAACGCAACCATCATACTCTCCCAACGTGTTTGAAAAGGTATGTCTAGCAAGTGATTTACCTATCTTCCGATTTGGTCGCAACTTTATTTTTTATGCTTCTATAAGAGAAATTCTCATAAGTAATTTTGAAAGACCAATGATGAAGGGAAATTTACTTGTTAGCAATAAAACTGTTATAGAACATATCGGTCAATCTATTGTGCCATTTATAAAGACTGATAGTGACCTATTATTGCAGCCAAAGTTTTCCCCATTGCTTTATCAAAATTTCATATCTAATTGGGTAGCTTTGCTTGTTTCTTAATTGGCTTGCACTTGGTCTCAATGGAGACATGTGTATTCTTACTATTTTCGTTTCAGAAATTTAAAGCCAAGGTCAAATTCTGTTGAGAAATCCGATGCTAATATAATATCTTATCCAAATACATCGGAGATAGGGTGTAAAACACAATGCATAGCCGAATGGGGAGATTCTAAATCTGAACCATTCGTTTGCTTACTTCCAAGGCCGTTCGTACACCAAGATCGGCTAAAAAACAAAATGTATACCTTCGATTCAAACATGTGCGATCAAATCTTTGATTTGTTGTTGAAAAATAATTACATTAGAATTCTTGATCACCATGTCAAGACATCTATCCAAGGACGAATTTATTGTAAGTTGCATGATTCGTTCAAGCATAGTATTGAGGATTGCAACATGTTTCGTCAAATAGTTAAATCGGCCATTGATAAAGGACGATTGAAATTTGTTGAGACACCAAGAGATGACGAGTCCATTCCAATTGGTCCCAATGGTAAAAGGTTTTTGCATCGGCTGCTTCAAGCCGATTCATTTAAAGAGAAGGTAAAAACTGCAGGTGATGGGATCAAGCTTTCAAGTAAAGAAATTACTGAAGAGCATAATGAACATAATCTTGAGGGAGAGAATTCCATCGAAGTTACAATGGAGACGCCAATGACTGGGGGGTAACAAGAAAATCCAAAGATCGGTGCAAGCACAACCAAAGAAAATAAAGGCCGACGTAAGCACAAAGATAAAAAGCCGGAAGTCACTTTCGCGCAACTATTGAAAATATATCAGAAGATAAGTGAGGAGAACAGTGCTTATCGTCCAAGTAACGCAAAGGCATCAAGATCGCCCCATAGGCGCAAATCCAAGGATTGGTATTGGCAAAATGAGAATTCTAATGCGGTATATTCGTATCCATATTTTGTGCCGCCAATGCCAATGCCATGGATACCTTCCTATGATCATGTAAATCCATATCCATCATGGGACAGGTATGATACAAGGGCGCATTCTTCATCTTATTTTATATCATCTCACAAACATTATGCAGCTCCAAAAAGATCAACATTTGAACAATCACATATCAAAGACAATTTCAATCATAAGGAATCGGTCCGGAGCTCAATGAACAAGAATGAGGTGGTCAAGCAAGTCTACCGCGTCAAACAAGATGGTCGTAAGAGTGCCACTTCAGATATGATCTCAGATGAAAAAGAGCCAAGTAAAGTGTCGAGATTGGCTACAAAAGGCAATAAGGCAAATCAATCAAGTGCCAAATCTGAAGGGAAGAAGTTGAGAGTGCACAAGGTAAAACAAGAACTGCCATTACTTCAAACAAAATCGCAGCCGGGGTGCCCACTCGGTGTATCATATTGGCAAAAGAAGAAGTTGCAAAAGCTTAGTGCACAAGAACTTGAAAAGAGAAACATGGCATGAGTTCCCAAAGGAAGTATTCAAAATAAGAATTATGTGCAATCTTCCTTTACAAGGAGTGCGGCAAATGTGAAGAAGGAAAAGAGTGAAAACTATGAAGGACCAAGCCGAAGGTTTCAACATCTTCGGTCCACACATTATCCATTTTCTTCAACAATGCCGTTGATGCCTATGCCATGGAATTTCTCATCAGGTATGATTGGTTACCCTCAATGGGCTTATTTTAAACCATGGATGCAATATAATTTCTTACATCATGAAAGGGTATTACCAAATCATCATATGTTTGATTAGCTTTACTTTTGTTGCTAATCCAAATGGCCGATATATACTTATCGTCCTAAGCACATAAAATGGCCGATGGAGTGTTGACATCGTCCTTAGGAAAAGCATCGTGCAAGTTATTTTTCGGCACACAAGTTTGCCGAAAAACAGGGGGGCATGTGTTGACACCAGATTTTGGCACGGCGAAGAACTTAATTAAGATGGATTCAAATGGAGAAGTGCTCAAAGTGATAAAGTTCCATAATGTCGAAAGGAAAAACTTTGATATTTGGGCCATAGTCATCCGGTCTCATCTCTAAGGCCGAAATTGTGTTCGAAGTACTCAGATTTTGTATTCAGAATACTATTCAGCTGATTACGCCCCCAAGATGGCCTCGCATGGGAAAAGTTTCAACTGCAAAGTTCTTCGTCTCGTCGAAACAGACGATTTTGATATAAGAATCGTACCCATCCAAGGTCGTATGCGAAAGTTATAGGCAAAATCGTGCGATGCAGCAGTGTTTGGCCGGATGATCCGGTCCGGGGCCCGGATCATCCGGGAAATTGAAGCACCGAAAATAACAAAAGGTTTATGATGTAGCCGGATGATCTGGGTCCAATCCCAGATGATCCGGGTGGAGGCCGGACAATCCGGATAGAAGTCCGGACGTTCGGACACTTTTTTTTACTATAGACTTTAGAAAACGGCCCGAAACACCATCAAGATGGCCTCGGATCAAAAAGTGTTCAACATGAAAGTTGTGCGTATCGTCGAGGCGGTTGATTTTAATATAAAAAACATCCTAATCCGATATCGTATGTGGATTCTAGAGCCAAAACAGTGAGCTGCTATCAGAAAATTGGGCTAGGCCGGATCATCCGGGCCTAGAGCCGGACATCCAGGTCGGAGGTCGTGAGAAGTCCAAGTTTGGTTAGATTTTGATGATTTGGACGGCAAGGCAAGTTTTTTTCTTGTACGAGAAGTCCATCCGCCTCTTATATAGATAAAAGGTGACGGCCTATTGAACAACAACACACAATCGAACAAATCTATCTATATCTTTTACCTTACTTTTCCTTCTCCCTTGTTCTTCTTCCTCGTTCTTCGTTCGTTCTTCTTCATTGCAGGGCGGCGAACCTCAAGGCCCTAGGGGGCGGTCAGGCCGACCTAGGGCAGCCCATAGCCGCTGCGCGCCCTGACGGGGTCCATCCCGGGCGTGTGAGGTTTCGGGTCCTTAAAAGCACCCGCTGGATTGCTTGCGTACCGCGCTTCCGGACGGGTCTCCTTCGACATGAGCTACGGTGCATCACCCTCGGTGTTGGAGGTACACGGTGACGTGTTCATATGCGAACACACCGACCTGCCCCTACCCCCACGAGCAAATTTTCGAAGACGAGCCGACGCCTAGAGAGCCGCCACTGGGAGCGTAGAGCCACGAGAGGGGACACCATCATCATCAGAGGAGTTCATCTCATCAACGGCAAGAGCCCAGAAACGGGAACCAATCGGCGGCCGTGAGGCAGCCGGCCGCCGCACCGAGGCCACCACGCCAACAGAGGATGGGGAGGAGGGGGAGGGGGCGACGAGGGGAGGAGATCCGCCGGAGTGGCACCAGAAGGGGCCGGAGACGCCCGGGTCGGGGAGGGGGAAGGGGAGGCGCCATCTCCAAAGTCATGTTCTGCCTCCTCTCACAACCGTTGTGAACCTATAATTACCTGCTCGTGGAACCTCCCATCCGAAGTCCTCCCTGTTAACAGCCGATTACAGTGGGGAAATTCAGAGGAAGGTGGGGAACAGGGGACGGAGGAGAACAGTAACTCACGGAATCCTAGCTAGCCTTCCTTATGTGATAACTTAGTCCTGGGCAATCACACGTAACCAAGTGGAGCCAGCTGGTCAACGCTGGACCTTTTGCACTTACCCCCTGCCGTTTCTCGAATTTAGGTGATATCTCCTTCGATGACGACGCTAGCCACTGATCAACTGACTAGACTTAGTGTGCTAGCCACTGATCGACTGACTAGACTTGGTGCGCCGGGCATGGAGGACACGACGGCGACGCTGGCGAGGGCTGGACGGGCTGCTGGCGATGGCAAGGGAGCTAGAGGCGTGTGTCAACGGCGATCAGGGCGTGCCGGGCGTTGCCAGGGAGCTCTGCGTCGAGCTGGCCGCGTTCGTCGACCGTGCCGTGCGCTTCGCTGACAACAGCCCACGCGGAGGCAATGCCGGCCGTCGGGTGCGCGTGAACGACCGGCTGAGGAGCGGCAGGAAGATGGCGGCGGTGAGGGTGCAGGTCCGGGTGTCGTTGATGCAGGACCTGGGCCCGCTTGACGACGAGCTTAGTTGGCGGAAGTACGGCTGGAAGGACATCCTCGGCGCCACGTACCCGAGGGCCTACTTCTGGTGCACGCATCGGCACACGCAGGGCTGCCAGGCCACCAAGCAGATGCAGCACGCCGCCGCCGACCCGCTGCTCTTCGACGTCGTGTAACACAGCGCGCACACCTGTGCCCAGGCCACCGCGTTCCTGGCTGGCATGGACCAGCATCCGCCTGATTCCTTCGGCTAGGAATAGCAGAACTCGCCGGCTGCGACACCGGAAGGGATTCAGTAGCCGGCAGAGCCTGTCACCCCGCCCTTGTTCCCCTCCTCGCCGGTGAGCTCCTGGTGCCAGCTTAGCGGTGGCTACCGCTATGCCGCCGGCAGCAGCCTCGGGGCTGACATGCAGTTCGACGAGCTGTACGTGAACCTGTCCGAGTTTTTCTGAACAAAGGTTCAGAACCTGTAGGTGCAGCGGCCACTATCGTACTGTATTTGCACTAATATTTAGATTCAGATTCAGTGATCATTTATGACAATGGAAGCTATATCTATATATAGTATCGTCACTGGTAGTGCTTATACATTGGGCAAGATCCCCAGATTTATCAACAAAACCTCTGAACTACAGCAGCTCCACAACTCCAACATATTATGGATCAGCACATGCACAAAACCAATCTGTGCAGTTTATTACCGTAGCAGCAGGGCCTTTATAAGCTAATTGAGAAACAGAAATGTAAACTCACTACAACACAATGTCATCACTACATGCACCAAGAGGAGGTTCTTACGGATTTAGAGCATCTACAGCCGGGTATCTCAAACCCTCCTTAAATGGCGGGACGGCCCGCCCGGTCGGATATGGGGTGGCCGAGCACACCCGCCGTGCTGGACCCGGCTTACGTTGGCCCATCCGACCCCACATATATTCCTCCCCATTCACTCGCCAGACCAAACCCTAACCACTTCACTCCACTCCCCTCCGCCACCTAAGCTCGTCTCTAGCGCCGTCCGGCTGTCTCCGGCATGGCGGGCAACGGATCCGAGTCCTTCACCTCCAGATCCGTCAACCCTGAGCTTATCAGACGCGTCCCCGAGGAGGAGATGGTCGTGCGGCTTTCGCTCCGCCGCTCCTGGGAGGTGGCCCGTGCACGACTGCACTCGAACTCCATTCGTCAGGAATCCATTGCATCCGCCCAAATGGCGCATGGGTCTGACGCTAGGGCAGCCGTCACTGCCTCACCGGGGACAGTGCAGTCCGTCTGGCGTCCGAACGCAGTGGCGGCCGCGCAACCCTTCTGTTAGCGCACCGAGGTCATGGACGCACCATGGGCGTCGTCCGACGCAACCATGTGAAAGTGCAACCAAACTCCGGATGGTTTGGTAATTCATAACAACATATAGCTCATTGAACTAATATCCATTCAAGTTTAATATTTCAGAAAGTTCAATGAATGGCATGACATGGACTAGAGATGTGGACCCCTCAAAATGCTAAGGACACATATTGGCAAAAGCTCAAGACTCTTCATTTCTATTTGAGTGATCCAAGATCACATTGAATCCATAGGAAAGCCAATACTATTAAAAGGGGACGAGGTGTTGTTTAATGGCTTGCTTGCTCAAATGCTTACGCTACGTTTGGATGTCTCTATTGAGAGCCTCTGAATTGCATTGGATCCAATACCAAATCAACCTTTGTATTGCAATGGGCTCAAATACCAATACAGATGTTTGGATGTACAAAATATTGCAGGTTGGAATTAGACAAGCTAGCAATACCAATGTTATGTTTGGATGCCATACAATGGAATTGACGGTTTGCATGAGCTGCACCTTGAACAGAGCCGGCCGAGCAGCAGTTAGGAGCACAGGACGCCGTCGTCCCCGACGGTCAGCCGACCATCCGCGACCGGGATGGAGTGACACCGATGAGCGTGATGGTCCAAGCTCGTGCAGGCACAACCCCCCGTGTATGGCAAACTCCGACGGCCGCGAGATCTAGAGCAGAGGACCTACATGCCAGCGAGCACCGAGGGCCAATCGATTAGAAGAGGGGCGGGTGACGGAGGGCAGGGAGGACGGCCAGGCGTGGCTAAGGACGGCGGGGCATGGCAACCGGGGAGGAGGGCGGGGCCGGCTGAGGAAGAAGGCACCTGTGCCGCCGTTGGACTCCATGGCGGGGAGTGTCTCAAGGGGATGACGAGCAGGAGCTAGGGAAGAGGGGAGGAAGGTACCTGCGCCACCGCCAGACTCCGTGGTGGTGGCCGCCACCGCCGGACTCTGCTAGGTCGTCGCGGTCAGCCTCTCCTAGTCATATCCCCTTCTTTTTTCTGGTCGCTCGAAGAGGTATCCGAGCAAGCGATTTCAGCGCAATTCGGAGCGGGAGGGCTCCGTATCGTGGGCAGGCACTTCGCGTGGGATGTAATTCAGCCATCGTTTTCGTTTCATTACAGCCTGCCAATTTGCTGTGCAACCAAACACATGAATTGAAAGATTACAATACCAAATCAGATTCCAAGCCTCCAATGGGAACATCCAAACGCAACGTTAGTGATATTGCTCCAAATCCCTCAATCACTTTCTCATTCCAAATATGTCAAAACCCTAAACTCCAACTCGACCCCACCGATTCATTCCACCCGGAGCCACTGAGTTCATAGGACATAGCCATTGCCAGAAACCCTAAACAGTTTAGTCACACCGATGCGGATCTCGGTCTCACCGAGATGGCCTTGCCAATTCTCTATTGCTTATTGCAATTATTTCGGTCTCACCGAAATAGCAATCGGTCCCACCGAGTTGGCTTGACATTTTCTCTATTGCCTTATTGCTTCACTTCGGTCTCACTGAGTTGATGTAATCGGTGCCACCGAGTTTATGTTTGCCCTAAGCCCTAGCACATCAGTCCCACCGAGTTGTTCCAGTCGGTCCCATTGAGATTCCTAACGTTCACATTTTGAACTAAATCGGTCTCACCGAGTTCTTCTATTCGGTCTGGCCGAGTTGGGTCAAATGTGTGTAAGGGTTGGATTTTGTGTGGAGGCTATATATACCCCTCCACCCCCTTCTCCATATGAGAGAGAGAGAGAGCCATCAGAACGTGCCTACACTTTCAACATACATTTTCTGAGAGAGAACCACCTACTCATGTGTTGAGATCAAGATATTCCAATCCCACCACAAGATTCTTGATTTGTAGCCTTCCCCAAGTTGCTTTGAACTCAAATCATCTTTCCACCATATCCAAATCTGTGTGAGAGAGAGTTGAGTGTTTGGGAGACGATCATTTGAAGCACAAGAGCAAGGAGTTCATCATCAACACATCATCTATTACCTTTTGGTGAGTGGTGTCTCTTAGATTGGTTAGGTGTTGCTTGGGAGCCCCCGTCAAGATTGTGGAGTTGAACCAAGAAGTTTGTAAGGACAAGGTGATCGCCTACTTCGTGAAGATCTACCCAAGTGAGGCAAGTCCTTCGTGGACAATAGCCATGGTGGGATAGACAAGGTTGCTTCTTCGTGGACCCTTCGTGGGTTGAGCCCTCCGTGCACTCGCGCAATCGTTACCCTTCGTGGGTTGAAGTCTCCATCAACGTTGAGTTAGGTCCCCCATTACCCCAAAGGAAGAAATTAACGTTAAGGAGGGGTAGAGCAATGTTACCTCCCTTGATGATTGAGAATCCCACTTCTTTGGAGGAAACAGAGAACTTGAATGACCAGTATTGGAGCAATTTGACTTTGAACAGAGATGCACGACCACCAAAACATGATGAAAGAATAGTGCTTACAGATTCTTCTGTCAATCCAATCCGAGATCTTGTGAATTCTACCACTAGTGGGAATTCCTCCATGTCCTTGCCTTCCTCAAAGTTGATTGGGACAACCCATTTCCTCCAAACTTCCGCTGCAAAATCTTGACCGATGTCGAAGTTGAAATCTACGAGAGCCATGATCGTGGGCCAATGGAGAGGGTCGTCGTGCGGTGGAACAGACGGATCGTGGATGCCGGGGCCAGAGCGGCCGCCCGCGTGTAGGAGGGCTAGACACCGGGGCTAGGAGCTAGGGGCTAGGGGCTAGGAGTTGTCCATTATGGGTCTCTCCAACGAAAAAGGAGTCCCAATCAAATGGCAAGGCTTTTTGCCAAAATGATAAAAATAATAATCAAGATCCACATTAATTGAGAAACAAATTGGTTCGTTTGTGTCGCTCACACAGTAACGATTTGATTTATTATGCACTCTCCCGATTTCAATATCCCTTTCCCTTCCTACTTTGTTCTACAAAATCCAAGCAGTAACACAATCACCAAACAAATTGTCATTAGTCGTCATATGCCTTCTTCAACGACCTAAATTTTGTACTGAAAATTGCTCCAAAAGAAAGTAGCATCAATTTGTTTCAACATGCTTGTGTTAATCATTGTAAAACCTATTAGGAATTTGCTTTGGAACAATATATACAAATCTGCAGTGGTGCTCTCTTACCGAGTGTATTAATATTTGTGTGCAACGTTTTATCGACCTAGAACACATTTTGCAGCGTGTTTAATTTGAGAAACAATAGGGGGTAAGTGCAAAAATTCCAGCACCAACCGTCTCGGGCTGACTGGCTCCACTTGGCTGCGTGTGATTGGCCCAGGACTAAACTCGCACATCTTGAACAAGTTCTAGGACTGATCAGTGCTCTTTTGCAAGTTCTAGGACTAAACCATCACATCCTGGACAAGTTCTAGGCCCTCCAGTGTTACTAGCTCCTTATCTTAGGCAAAGTGTGGCATAAAATTTAAGCCTATGGCATGTGGACCATGAAGCTAATAAAGTGTGGCAAGCCACATGTGCGGCAATGAACAAAACACATGCACTGCCTAAGATACTATGGCGTGACTAAAGTTAGGGGTGGCAACCTTAGGCTGCAATCCAAATAGGCCCATCATGTTTTCATCAGTAGTAAGCAATCTTATACTATCTGAGATACGTGCACCACAATCTCATGTAATTAACATACCTAGCAGGTCTACAATAAACAAGAAGTGGAGGATAACAAAATGCACAACAGTGTCGTCCGTCAAACACTACAGATAGCCCTAGGCCAAAAGCTACCAACACCACCTAACCAACTTCAAGGGCACGCTAAAATTCTACCAGTATCTAGATATAGATCTCATGATCATCATTGTAACGATGCCATCGCCTCCAATCTTTTTATGGCTGTGCTTCCCCTCCCTTGCCCCCTCCTCTATCTCAACATCTACATCAGTTGCATTTACAACATGGAATTAGTTCAGAAAACAGTACTACCCATAAAATCCATTTTCGATATCCAAGAGTTGAGACCAGAATTCAGTAGTTCATTACGTTAGGTTGCAATAAATAGACCAAATCAAAATTTCATAATAATTCACAAAAGATAAGGCTGACCAAAGTCTCTCTGTACTGTTCTTGGAATTGATGGTTGAGACAGTCGCCTCGACTTACATTGAACAACACTGGACAGAGTTCAACACTTCCACATGCATGTGTATGTGATAGGCAGATTATGAAAGCAACACTGAAGATATGTCTATGCTACTCTCCCATTGGACCTCCAGAAAAATGAGGGTTCACCTAAAAGGCTAAATAATTAAGAGTAGGATTCATCAAAGTGTCTTACTAGTATGCTCGTTCTGAATATTATCAGAATAGCACTAATCAAATAGCAAGACAGAAATATGAAGCCTTGAATAGGCACATGCTTCCCAAACAAATCATGTAGTACAAGATAAACATCATAAGGTACCTTTGTTAGCACTGTCAACCATATTGTCTTCATCATCCTCCAAAATCTCATCATTATCATCATCATCACCACCTCCCATGTATAGCTTATGTAAACATAAAGAGCAATGAGAAGCCTTGCTAACATTTACTTCATCAGTGGAGAAAGATTGTACCAAACCTATACCGAGCAGTTCATATCACCAAAGTCACAACTGCGACACAGATAACTTGAGGTCAGTTCACCCTGAACAACATAGTAGGGTATATGACACAAACAAACACATGTTTGAACCACAGAACTTACATCCAGTGTCTTCATCATCCTCATATTGCCATTTATCCCAGTCAACCTTGAGGAACACAGGTGGCCTGGCTTCCTTCTTGAGCATCCTAGGCCACCACTTGCCCTCAGCTTTCTTGACAAGGTAGCATATAGTCCTTAGGGAAATAGCGGCTTGGCTCTCCTGCATGTAAATAAATAAATAGCAACAATTAGCATGTAAAAAGTGCACCCAAGAAGATGACATTTTTCAGTAATTATAGACACCAACCTCAACACTGACATCATCAAAGAGCTCAAGGTCAAGCTCATAATGCATATCATTAGCAGGGTCCTTTGATGAGAAATTTAAATGGCCATCAGGCTTCAAGTTGAGCTTCACATCCTTTGCATCGGGCAGTTCAATCATCAAGTAAACCTTGTCTAGCCTCTACACCCACTTAGTGCTTGGGTGATGACTGCACTCAAAACAATGCCCATCATGATTTTGATCAAATCTCATTCTCATTTAAAATCACGACAATCATCAATAAGAATATGGCTAGCCAATTAGTTGGCCAAAAATGGCAACTTTTGTGAGGTTGGCTAAACAAATGGTAGTCAACCAATCAGGGCGGCCCCTTGAACAAAAACCTAGGATATCACATATCGTAATAACTCGCATACTTGTGCCTAACTAAGAAATACAGTAACTCTTTTGTGCGGGAGAAAGAAATACAATAACTTACAAGGAGCAATGTCTAGACTCCCAAGTCCCAACTTCCAGACCCATGATCTAACTAATACTATATGACACACAAGACCATATGCAGAATCCTATAACCAAACTAAAATAGCAGCACTCCATCAATCAATCCCATCCCAGCCCGCTCAACTGGCGGCATGACCTCAACTGGCGGCATGACCACACATGAATCTGATCAAGAATAAGAGAGTGCGCAGTGCAGAGAAGGATCATGAGCGGTTATCACGTCATGTTTTACTGGAGGAAATTTCGGACGCATGAGTTATCGCTCCTGCTGCGCGGGGATCTACACTTTATGGTTCAGAGTCGCGACTCTAGGAGGGGAAACGGAGGAAATGAGCAACAATGTTGCGGGCATAAAAGGAAGGGGGAGCGGTGGAGTTGAATGGGATAGGAAGCCAACGAGGGAAAAATCGTAAATAGGTTGGCTTAGCTACTTCGGAAAGGCTCTAGATCGTTCAATGTCCTTCGGGTTTCAACGAGACAAAAGAGCGCTGTTGCCCTCGCTGGGTTTCTAAAAAATATACCGACTCTGTTCTCAAATATAAGGTGTATTATTTTTTGAAAAGTCAAACCAAGATTAATTTACCTTTTAGAGAAATATATCAAAATTAATAATATCAAATCATATGATTACACTATTGCAGGATGCTGCTAACGCGACACTACGATCAGAGGCCCATTTACGAAACTGTGTGCGATGCATTAATCGCAAACAGCGATGTAATAAACCGTCAAAAAAGATGCAAAACGTTTGTGATGAAGGGTACATCAAACATGGTTCAGATTTTAGTTGTGTGTGCGATGCGGGGCATATAGTTCAGTTTAATTAACTGTTTGCGATGAGGCAGAATAAAAGAAACGGGCAGCCAGATGAAGGTGTGTGCGATATACGGCATACAATTCACTCGGATGAACTGTTTGTGATGAGGCCGAACGACAGAAATGGGCAGCCAGATGAAGGTGTGTATGATATACGGCATACATTTCACTCAGATGAACTGTTTGTGATTAGGCAACACAAAAGAAACGGTCAGCCAGATCAAGGTGTGTGCGATATACGACATACGGTTCATTGCGATAAACTTTTTGTGTTGAGCCAAGAGAACAGAAACGTTTCACATAAACAAGATGTGTGTAATACAGGACAAACATCCAATTACATAGGTGGCTAGTACACACATGACATTTCCACACACCAGAGTAAACTATTACATGCATAATTAACCAGGATAAACGATCATCATCTACTTCTTGTGCTAGCTTGATGTTCCTTCTATGCTAAGTTTTCATTAATTGATGGCGTTTTATGAACACACCACCGTTTCTCGCCATTTCCTCACCGGTTTCCCGCCACCCAGTGATATTGCGCACAAACCTAGGCGACGCGTGACGTAGGGAGGCAACAAGCATAGCCTGTAGCACATCCACCTTTTCCAAGCATGCCAACCCACCAAAGCGCCGCCTCTGCAATCAGCCTCGTTGACGAGGAAAACGAGAAGGCGTCAGGTCCATCGAGGCCGAGGCGCTCCCCGGCAACGCGATGGACGACGCCGTGATGCGCATCATCGCCAGGGCTGAGCAGACCCTCGGCGCATGGCGCTTCAGCGCCGCGGATCAAGATAGGCATGTCAGCGCCGAGAGGCTGCAGCTCGCCGCACAACAAAATCGATGGCGCGCCGCAGAGCAAGTAGGCGCGTCCGCGACGATAGGCTGCGGCTCGCCGCATGACGAGACCGTTGGAGGGCCGCAGAGCGAGAGGCGCGGCACACCGCACAACAAGAGCGGACCATCGGTGCTTACCTGCTTCGATAGGGCGTCACAGCTGGGTACACGTTCCGTCAGTACCCCCATTCCTCGTCAGGAGTGGGCAGATGCCCTCTGTGCTGTACTTACACCAGAGGCCGACCGCGCCGTACTTGCACCGGACGCCCGCTGCGCCGTTCGTCTTGTCCGTGGCCCGCTCGATGCCAATGCGCTGGTCGCTAGGCTCGACTGCCTCCTTGGCCCTGGTGTCCACCTGAGCGCAGTAGAGGGACATGGTCGTCGCATCCTCGAGTTGGTGATCTCTGATGAAATAGCCAACTTGGAGCTCGAGATCGTGCTCTAGATGTACCGCGAGCGCGTCGACCACTTGGATGAACGACTGCACGAGTTCAGGCAGAGCCAAGAGCTACCATAGGCAAGGGCTGCTGGATGCGTTTTATTTTGTTTAGTCGTTTTGACGTGGATCGCTATGTATTCACAACAATCATAATATTGCTCTGTTTCAATGTGTGTACTCTGTTTTTCGTTCTTATATGTTCTGTTTCAATGTATGTGTATATGATTTTCATTCTATATATCTGGATGATAACAGCTAGATACAAATTAGTATACAAAAATAGATAGAAAATGGAATTGATAATATATATATATATTAATTGTTCATTAGTCAATCCCTATATATATATAATATCATCACATATACGTGATGATACTTAATTACTAGGTAAAATGCATAAACTTGAAAACGAACAATACTAAAACTAATAATCCCTCCTGGGGCAGTATTTCGGCAGCCCCTCGCCAGCAGCTCCCTGGTGCACGGCGTCTTCCCGGCGCGGAGGCCTTACTCTGCCTCGCAACACTTGACATACCGATCTGCCTCTTGCTGGTGGACGAGCGCGAACGATCTGGCCATTTCATTGGGCGCCCAATGAAGCTCCTCGTCGGTGGCACGTTGGAGCTTATCGGCCCACCTCCACGTAGCGATGAGGCGCCTAGCGCCTTTGACCTTCCTTGTGAAGTACCCATCTCCGTACACCTTCTCTGCACGACGACGCGCCCGCCCCCAAAGCTTTGCCGCCTCCTTTTTCCAGGCGGCAACACGGGCTTCATAGGCCGCCTGGTACCTGGCTTCCTCCTCCGCCATCTCCTTCTTGAACGCCACTTGCCTGACTTTCTCACCCGGCGGCAGCGACTTCCGCAGACAAAGATTGTACTGGCCCCAAAATCAATCCAAAGTTTGGGGGTCCGGCGCAACCTCGTTCGGCGTCGTGTAGGGGTCCTCCTCGTTGCTGCTCTTTGTCTGAGCGTCGTCGGGGGGGGGGACTCCTTGTCGGCACGTGGGCAGATCGGCGGCGCCATGGCAGAGATCTGAAAGAGAGAGATAGAGGGCGAGCAACGGGAGGATGTAGATGAGAATGCAGGCGGGACGACGTGAGCAAAGTAGTATGTATTGGTGGCCGGAATCTAGATCGACGGGAACAGTACACACGCCGGTCGCCGGAATTTACGATTACTATAGTTTGAATTACACACAATTCCCGCAGCAAAATCCTTGTGTGAACTTAATAGCTGACAGGTTCCAATACAAAACCGTGTCTGATTAATAACCCGCGCCACTCATCTTCCAAACCTCGAGGCACGAAATAGAGTGCCAATTGTGTGGGGGCCGGTTGTCTGGCCAGATCTTTACATTTTCTTTTTTAAACACCAGATGTTTACATCGTTTGATGATTTTTTAACTCGCACACAAGTACACAAAATATGATTTTTTTTCAAACGATTATGGTAAGCCGTTGCATGTAGACGTAGTTAAAATTTGAATTACGGTCATTAAATGGATAGAAAATCACTTAAATGTCTTTAAAAGGTTAAATGACCCCTATAATTTTCCAAATTTTCACATGACAGTTGTATTAGTGCACGTTAAATGTAGAAAAAAATTTGAAGGCCATAAGAGGAAGCTATCTCATGTTCGTCATCAAACATACATTGTTCCCTCTTGGAAACACGATCCTTCTAGTGTGTTGCTATGGTTTGTGAGGGGTGTGTGTCCAAACTTTCATCAAACATGCCAATTTTTTACCACATCATCTTGGTGGCATAAGCAAGGTTTCATGTTTTTTTGATCATTTTTTAATTTTTTGGAATTAAAATGCCATGGCACTCCATGCATGTGTCCATGCCGTGACACCAATATGTTTGAAAATTCCTTCTAATTTGCTGCACATGAAATTAACTCGCACACAAGTACACACATATGAATTTTCAAACCGTCATGGTTAGCTGTTGCATGTAGATGTAGTTCAAATTTGAATTACGGTCATTAAGTGGCTAAAAAATCACTTAAATGTCTTTAAAAGGTCAAATGACCCCTAGAATTTTCCAAATTTTTACATGACAGTTGTATTAGTGCACGTTAAATGTAGAATTTTTTTGAAGGCCATAAGAGGAAGCTATCTCCCGTTCGTCATCAAACATGCATTGTTCCCTCTCGGAACCACGAGCCTTGTAGTGAGTTGCTCCGGTTTGTGAGGGGTGTGTGTGTCCAAACTTTCATCAAACATGCAAATTTTTTTACCGCATCATCTTGGTGGCATGACATTACATCAAGCAAGGTTTCATGTGTTTCTGATCTTTTTTTAATTTCTTTTTGGAATTTAAATGCCATGGCACTCCATGCATGCATGTGTCCAGGGCATGGGACCAATATGTTTGAAATTTCCTTCCAATTTACTACACATGGAATTAACACACACACAATTACACAAATATGATTTTTCAAACCGTTAGGGTAAGCCGTTGCATGTAGATGTAGTTTTGGATTACGGTCATTAAATGGCTAGAAAATCACTTAAATGTCATAAAAAGGTCAAATGACCCCTGAAATTTTCCAAATTTTGACATGACAGTTGTATTAGTGCATGTTAACTTTAGAATTTTTTTGAAGCCCGTAAGAAGAAGTTATCTCCCGTTCATCATCAAACATGCATTATTCCCTCTCGGAACTACGAGCCTTCTAGTGAGTTGCTCTGGTTTGTGAGGGGTGTGTGTCCAAACTTCCGTCAAACATGCCAATTTTTTACCACATCATCTTGGTGGCATGACATTACATCAAGCAAGGTTTCATGTGTTTCTGATCTTTTTTTAATTTTTTGGAATTTAAGTGCCATGGCACTCCATGCATGTGTCAAGGGCGTGAGACCAATATGTTTGAAATTTCCTTCCAATTTACTGCACGTGGAATTAATTCGCACACAAGTACACAAATATGATTTTTCAAACCGTTATGGTTAGGCGTTGCATGTAGATGTAGTCCAAATTTGGATTGCGGTCATTAAATTGCTAGAAAATCACTTAAATGTATTAAAAAGGTCAAACAACCCCTTAAAATTTCCAAATTTTGACATGATAGTTGTATTAGTGCACGTTAATTGTAGAAATTTTTTGAAGCCCGCAAGAGAAAGCTATCACTGGTTCGCCATCAAACATGCATTGTTTCCTCTCGGAACCACGAGCCTTCTAGTGAGTTGCTTCGGTTTGTGAGGGGTGTGTGTCCAAACTTTCGTCAAACATGCCAAATTTTTTACCACATCATCTTGGTGGCATGACATTACATCAAGCAAGGTTTCATGTGTTTCTGATCTTTTTTTAATTTTTGGAATTTAAATGCCATGGCACTCCATGCTTAATTGTGTCATATCCGTTAGACCAATATGTTTGAAAATTTGTTCCAATTTACTGCAAATGGAATTAACTCGCACACAAGTACACAAAATATGACTTTTCAAACCGTTATGGTTAGCTGTTGCATGCACATGTAGTTCAAATTTTAATTACGGTCATTAAATGATTAGAAAATCACTTAAATGTCTTTAAAAGGTCAAATGACACCTAGAATTTTCCAAATTCTCACATGACAGTTGTATTAGTACTACATGTTTATTATTCATGCTAGAATTGTATTAACCGGAAACTTGATACATGTGTGAATACATAGACAAACCACCGTGTCCCTAGTAAGCCTCTACTAGACTAGCTCGTTAATCAAAGATGGTTAAGTTTCCAAACCATACACATGTGTTGTCATTTGATGAACGGGATCACATCATTAGGAGAATGATGTGATGGACAAGACCCATCCGTTAGCTTAGCATGTTGATCGTTCAGTTTTATTGCTATTGCTTTCTTCATGTCAAATACATATTCCATTGACTATGAGATTATGCATCTCCCGGATACCAGAGGAATACCTAGTGTTCTATCAAACGTCACAACGTAATTGGGTGATTATAAAGATGCTCTACATGTATCTCCGAAGGTGTTTGTTGGGTTGTCATAGATCGAGATTAGGATTTGTCACTCCGAGTATCGGAGAGGTATCTCTGGGCCCTCTCAATAATACACATCATAAGAAGCCTTGGAAGCAATGTGACTAACGATTTAGTCGCGGTATGATGTATTATGAAACGAGTGAAGAGACTTGCAGGTAACGAGATTGAACTAGGTATGAAGATACCAACGATCGAATCTCGGGCAAGTAACATACCGATGACAAAGGGAATAATGTATGTTGTCATAAGGTTCGACCGATAAAGATCTTTGTAGAATATGTAGGAGCCAATATGGGCATCCAGGTTCCGCTATTGGTTATTGAACAGAGAGGTGTCTCGGTCATGTCTACATAGTTCTCGAACCCATAGGGTCCGCACGCTTAACGTTCATTGACGATATAGTATTATATAAGTTACGTTTGTTGGTGACCGAATGTTGTTCGGAGTCCCGGATATGATCACGGACATGATGAGGAGCTCTGGAATGGTCCGGAGGTAAAGATTGATATATGGGATAATAGTGTTCGGTCTCCGGAAAGGTTCTAGAATTCACCAGAAGGGGTTCCGGATGTTTCCCGAAATGTTTGGGTATGAGAACACTTTATTTGGGCCAAAGGGGAAAGCTCACGAGGTTTTTGGAAAGCAAAAAAGGAAGTTTTGCAGAGTCTAGGGGCCAGATGCCAGGGTCCCTAGCGTCTGGGCCCAAACGCCGGGAACCCTGGCGTCTGGTCCTGCAGTCCGAGAAGGACTCTTGCCTTTCAGACAAAACCGACTTTGAGGAGGCTCTTACTCTAAGTTTTGACCCCAAGGGTCAACATATAAATAGAGGGGCAGGGCTAGCACCTAAGACACTTCAAGATTCACCAAGCCATGTGTCGGCAACCCTGTCCCCTCTAGTTTATCCTCCATCTAGTTTCTGTAGTGCTTGACGAAGTTCTGCGGAGATTGTTCTTCATCATGAACCGTCACCACATTGTCGTGCTACCGGAACTCATCTACTACTTCGCCCGTCTTGCTGGATCAAGAAGGCAAGGACGTCATCGAGCTGAACATGTGCTGGATGCGGAGGTGCCGTACGTTCGGTACTTGATCGGGACGGATCGTGAAGGTGTACGACTACATCAACCGCGTTGATAAACGCTTCTGCTTTGCGATCTTCAAGGGTATGAAGATGCTCTCCCCCTCTTGTTGCTATGCATCTCCTAGATAGATCTTGCGTGAGCATATGATTTTTTTGAAATTGCATGCTACGTTTCCCAATAGTGGTATCAAAGCCAGGTCTATGTGTAGATTATATGCACGATTAGAACACAAAGAGTTGTGGGTGGTGATCGTCATACTGCTTACCACCAATGTCTTATTTTGATTCGGCGGTATTGTTGGATGAAGCGGCCTGGACCAACCTTACATGACCACGTTCATGAGTCTGGTTCCACCGACACACATGCAACTAATTTTGCATAAAGGTGGCTCGTGGGTGTCTATTTCTCCAACTTTAGTTGAATCGAATTTGACTGTGGCCGATCCTTGTTGAAGGTTAAAACAACAAACTTGATAAATCACCTTTGTGGTTTTGATGCGTAGGTAAGAACGGTTCTTGCTAGAAGCCCGTAGCAGCCACGTAAAACATGCAACAATAAAGTAGAGGACATCTAACTTGTTTTTGCAGGGCATGTTGTGATGTGATATGGTGAAGACATGATGTGATATACGTTATTGTATGAGATGATCATGTTTTGTAAAAGTTATATGCAACTGGCAGGAGCCTTATGGTTGTCGCTTTATTGTATAAAATGCAAACGCCATGTAATTGCTTTACTTTATCACTATGCGTTAGCGATAGTTGTAGAAGCAATAGTTGGCGAGACAACCACGACGCAACGATGGAGATCAAGGTGTCGAGCTAGTGACGATGGAGATCATGACGATGCGTTGGAGATGGAGATCAAAAGCACGAGATGATGATGGCCATATCATGTCACATATTTTGATTGCATGTGATGTTTATCTTTTATGCATGTTATTTTGCTTAGTATGGCAGTAGCATTATAAGATGATCCCTTACTAAAATTTTAAGGTATAAGTGTTCTCCCTGAGTATGCACCGTTGCGATAGTTCGTCGTGCTGAGATACCACGTGATGATCGGGTGTGATAGGCTCTATGTTCACACACAACAGGTGCAAGACAGTTTTGCACATGTGGAGTACTCGGGTTAAACTTGACGAGCCTAGCATGTACAGACATGGCCGAGGAACACTAATACCAAAAGGTCGAACGTGAATCATATAGTAGATATGATCAACATAGAGATGTTCACCAGTGAAGACTACTCCATCTCACGTGATGATCAGACATGGTTTAGTTGATTTGGATCATGTAATCATTTAGATGACTTGAGGGATGTCTATCTAAGTGGGAGTTCTTAAGTAATATGATTAAATGAACTTAATTTATCACGAACTTAGTCCTGATAGTTTTTGCATATCTATATTGTAGATCAATGGCCCGTGCTACCGTTCCCTTGAATTTTAATGCATTCCTAGAGAAAGCTAAGTTGAAAGATGATGGTAGCAACTACACAGGCTGGGTCCATAACTTGAGGATTATCCTCATTCCTGCACAGAAAAATTATGTCCTTGATGCACCGGTAGGTGTGCCACCCCCTCCAGCAACTATAGACGTTGTGAACGCCTGGCAGTCGCGTGTTGATGACTACTCGATAGTTCAGCGTGCCATGCTTTATGGCTTAGAATTGGGACTTCAAAGATGTTTTGAACATCATGGACCATATGAGATGTTCCAGGAATTGAAGTTAATATTTCAAGAAAATGCACGAGTTGAGATATATGAAGTCTCCAACAAGTTCTATATCTGAAGATGGAGGAGAACAGTTCTGTCAGTGAATACATACTCAAAATGTCTGTGTATCATAACCACTTGACTCAGCTAGGAGTTAATCTTCTAGATGATAGTGTTATTGACAGAGTTTTTCAATCACTGCTACCAAGCTACAAAGGCTTCGTGATGAACTATATTATGCAAGGGATGGATAAGACAATTCCTGAGCTCTTTGCTATGCTCAAAGCTGCGGAGGTAGAAATCAAGAAGGGACATCAAGTGTTGATTGTTAACAAGACCACTAGTTTCAAGAAAAAGGGCAAGGGAAAGAAGGGGAACTTCAAGAAGAATGGCAAGCAAATTGCCACTCCCTAGAAGAAACCCAAGTTTGGACCCAAGCCTGAAACTGAGTGCTTCTACTGCAAAGGGATTGGTCACTGGAAGCGGAACTGCCCCAAGTATTTGGCGGATAAGAAGGATGGCAAGGTGAACAAAGGTACATGTGATATACATATTATTGATGTGTACCTTACTAATGCTCATAGTAGGGCCTGTGTATTTAATATTGGTTCGGTTGCTCATATTTGTAACTCGAAACAAGGGCTACAGATTAAACAAAGATTAGTTAAGGACGAGGTGACGATGTGCGTCAGGAATGGTTCCAAGGTCGATGTGATCGCCGTTGGCATACTACCTCTACATCTACCTTTGGGATTAGTTTTAGACCCGAATAATTGTTATTTGGTGACAACGTTGAGCATGAACATTATATCTGGATCTTGTTTGATGCGAGACGGTTATTCATTTAAATCAGAGAATAATAGTTGTTCTATTTATATGAGTAATATCTTTTATGGTCAGGCACCCTTGAAGAGTGGTCTATTTTTATTGAATCTCGATTGTGGTGATACACATATTCATAACATTGATGCCAAAAGATGCAAAGTTGATAATGATAGTGCAACATATTTTTGGCACTACCGTTTAGGTCATATTGGTGTAAAGCTCATGAAGAAACTCCATGTAGATGGGCTTTTGGAATCACTTGATTATGAATCATTTGATGCTTGCGAACCATGCCTCATGGACAAGATGACTAAAACGCTAGTCTCCGGAACAATAGAGCAAGCACCTGACTTATTGGAAATAATACATACTGATGTATGCGGTCCGATGAGTGTTGAGGCTCGCGGCGGGTATTGATAACCCACAAGTATAGGGGATCGCAACAGTTTTCGAGGGTAGAGTATTCAACCCAAATTTATAGATTCGACACAAGGGGAGCCAAAGAATATTTGAAGGTATTAGCAGCTGAGTTGTCAATTCAACCACACCTGGAGATTAATTTCCTGTAGCAAAGTGATCAGTAGCAAAGTAGTATGATAGTTTTGATAATAGTAGTAGTAGTAACGGTAACGGTAACAGTGATAACAATAGTTTTGTAGCAAGTTTAACATTGATGATAGCAGTAGTAACTTAGCAAGAACAATATAGGATAAATTTGTAGGCATTGGATCGGTGACTTGTTGGATGATATTCATCATGAGACAGTTATAACCTAGGGCGATACGACACTAGCTCTAGTTCATCGATACAATGTAGACATGTATTCCGTAAATAGTCATACATACTTATGGAAAGAACTTGCATGACATCTTTTTTCCTACCCTCCCATGGTAGCGGGGTCCATATTGGAAACTAAGGTATATTAAGGCCTCCTTTTGATAGAGAATCGGAACAAAGCATTAACACATAGTGAATACATGAACTCCTCAAACTACGGTCATCACCCGGAGTGGGCCCGGCTATTGTCACTCCGGGGTTGCCGGATCATAACATGTAGTAGGTGACTATAACTTACAAGATCGGATCTAGAACATGGATATAATGGTGATAACATAAACGGTTTAGATCTGAAATCATGGCACCTGGGCCCAAAGTAACAAGCATTAAGCATGGCAAAGTCATAGCAACACCATGGTAGTTGTAACGCCCTCGATGCGGCTATATCTCCCACGTGTCGAAGCACGACTCAGAGGCATAACCGCATTGAAAGCAATGTCGCAAGTGAGGCAATCTTCGCAAACAACCAATGTAATACATAAGGGAAAAGAGATACATAGTTGGATTACAATCGCCACTTCACACAATACATGAATAAAGCATTACATCATCAGATACAAACAAGATCCGACTACGGAACCAAAATAAAAGAAGAACCCCAAAAGAGACAAAGGTCCCCGATCGACCCCAACTTGGCTCCACTACTGATCAACTAGAACGAAACAACACAAAGGACAAGATCTTCATCGAGCTCCTCCTGAGCTTGGTGGCGTCACCTGGAATGGCTTCATCGGCACCTGCAAGCTGGTTTTGGAAGTATCTGTGAGCCACGGGGACTCAGCAATCTCGCACCCTCGCGATCAAGACTATTTAAGCTTAAGAGTAAGGTAAGGTATGAGGTGGAGCTGCAGCAAGCGACTAGCATATATGGTGGCTAACATACGCAAAAGAGAGTGAGAAGAGAAGGCAAAGCACGGTCGATAAACTATGATCAAGAAGTGATCCTAAAACAACCTACGTCAAGCATAACTCCAACACCATGTTCACTTCCCGGACTCCGCCGGAAAGAGACCATCACGGTAACACACACTGTTGATTCATTTTAATTAAGGTCAAGTTTAGGTTTTCTACAACCGGACATTAACAAATTCCCATCTGCCCATAACTGCGGGCACGGCTTTCGAAAGTTCAAATCCCTGCAGGGGTGTCCCAACTTAGCCCATCACAAGCTCTCACGGTCAACGAAGGAATAGACCTCCTCCCGAGACATTCCGATAGACTCGGTATCCCAGTTCTACAAGACATTTCGACAGGGTAAAACTAAACCAGCAACACCGCCCGAATGTGCCGACAAATCCCGATAGGAGCTGCACATATCTCGTTCTCAGGGCACACTCAGATTGTCTTAGGTACGGGTAGGCCAGCCCAGAGTTGCCCCTGGTGGCCACCGGCAGCTGACAGGTTGGACCAACACTCAGAGGAGCACTGGCCCGGAGGGGAGGGGGTAAAATAATGATGACCCTCCGGAGCGCAACTCCCAAGGGAAAGGAAAAGGCTAGGTGGCAAATGGTAAAACCAATGTTGGGCATTGCTGGAGGAGCTTTACTTAAGGCGAGCTGTCAAGGGGTTCCCATTATTACCCAACCGCGTAAGGAACGCAAAATCCGGGAACATAACACCGATATGACGGAAACTAGGGGGCAAGAGTGGAACAAAACACCAGGCATAAGGCCGAGCCTTCCACCCTTTACCAAGTATATAGATGCATTAATTAAATAAGATATATTGTGATATCCCAACTAGTAAGATGTTCCAACAAGGAACAACATCTCCATGTTCCAACAAGGAACATACTTCAATCTTCACCTGCAACTAACAACGCTATAAGAGGGACTGAGCAAAGCGGTAACATAGCCAAACAACGGTTTGCTAGGACAAGGTGGGTTAGAGGCTTGGTTAAACAATATGGGTGTCATGATAAGCAAGTGGCAGGTATCGCAGCATAGGCATAGCAAAAGAGCGAGCATCTAGCAAAGCAAAGATAGTAGTGATTTCGAGGGTATGATCATCTTGCCTGAAATCCCGCAAGGAAGAAGAACAAGTCCATGAAGAAGACAAATGGACGTAGTTGAACGGATCCTCACAAACGCGACGTTACAGGAACCACCCCGAAGAAGCAAACACCAGAAAGAAGCACACAACATAGTAAACAACCAACACCTGAACATGGTATGATATGCAGGATGCGGTATGCGATGCATATGCATGATGTGACAAGGAATGCATGAACCTGGACTCAACTTGGAAATCCAAGTGTTCCACTGGAAAGATGAGATGAAATCGCTTGAAAACGATATAAAGATCACCGGAATCGGAGTTACGGTTTGGAAATGGCAAGCAATTGAAATATGGCACCGATCTGCGATATACAGCAAGTAGCCATCTAAATGCAACAAGATGAACATTCTACAGCACCCAAACATGGCATCAAAATACATGGCAGGGATGCATTCATGATTCCTAACAAAAGTCTAGCACTGAGCTATGGCCAATTCATCCATTAACAGGTTCAAACAAGCATGGCAAAAATGCAAACGGTAAACAGATCTCAGACTTAGTGAAATTAACACAAGCCTGGAATTTCAGATCAGATAGCACTCTTCGGAGCATGAAAACTATATGCTACAGGACCTAAACATGGCAAAGTAAAGCATGCCATGGAACTACTCAAAGAGCTTAACAAAAGTCCCTTAGTGACCTTGAGCCAAAAGGGATCAGAAAATACAATTGCAAGCATGTGAACATGGCAAAAACATAATCAGATCACAGACTTAGTGAAAAAAACTGGAGCATGCAAATCAGATATCAAGTAGGCATGTTTACGAGCTCGATGCACTCACTACAGAGCAAGTCATGACCATCTAAGCATACATCCATCAAGAATACACAAAATGCAAGCTAGACATGGCAAGAACAATAACATAGCATGCACGGATCAACTACAACATCCTCGGCAGAATCGCTAACAAGTAGACAATCTGCCCAGATTCACGAAGTAGCAAAAGTAGAGCTCGATTGACTCAAGCTAGAGTGCTCCATAATTGCAAACAAAGACATGGATGGATAGAGCACTACGAGATTAACAAAACATCCTTACTGATCATCCTCAAAAGAGGCACGGATCACTAGGAAACAACATGAACATAAGGCAATATGAGATAAATAGCTCAAGGACTTAGTGGAAATACTAAGTCCCTGAAATCAGCATTACCAAGTGCCTCACTTTGCAAGCTTGTGCTAGTCACCACACACATCACAAAATACATGGGTTGCACCTCTGGAAAGATGACAAAACCCTTAACAAAACATATGTAGAGCTCATGGGCATATCATGCACACAATAATCATGGCAAAAATGACAAATATCTAAAAAGAGCAGCAGATCTGACAATTATCTCAAGTAGCCCTCTTCTAACAGCATTTCAGGCATCAAGATGAACTCAAATTAAAATGATGCAATGGAATAAAATGATGTACTCTCTGAGACGAACATTTTGATATGCTATATGCATGAATCGGAGCTACGGATAATGAGATACAATGCGATGAAGATGCTCAAAATTTACTGGGACTTAGGGAAAATCAACCTCGAAAGAAAGTCAACGAGATCTCGATCCAGATCGTGTGCGGAAACCGAGGTCGTCGGAGACTTCACCGGGACAGTGCTTGGGGCGCCGGAGTTGAGGGGGGGAAACCGGATCCGGTGCGGGGACAGCTCGCCGGAGCTGTTGGGGTGGCCGGAGAGGAAGTACGCTGGCGAGGAGCGGCGCGATGAGGCGTGACTGCCGGCAGCATGGGGGGGCGGCGGCGCAGCGAGGAGGGCTCTAGGCGGCGGAGCTCGGCCGGCGAGGGAGACGCCGGTGCGGCAGGGTCCGGCGAGTTGCTCGGCCACGCGGGGATGCGGGCGGCGCGTGGAGCCGCGGTGGAGCGGGCGGTGCACTGCGACCCGCGGGCGGCGGCGGCGGCGACCGGGCCCGCGCGGGCAAAATCTGGGCCCCGCGGGCCGCGCGGTGAGAGGGCGCGGGGAGGCCAGGTGGTGAGCGCCGGTTGGTATGGAGCGACAGCGGAGATGATGTGGCGCGACACTATTGGGTAGAGTGAGGTGGCGGCGGCGCGGCGGACATGTCCGGCGCGGCGAGGATTTTTGTCCGGTGGCGCGAGGTAGGGGAAGGCTAGGGTTAGACCACAAATTTTGGAGGGGATCACTTATTTATAGGTAGAGGGAGCTAGGAGAGTCCAAATGAGGTGCGGTTTTCGGCCACGCGATCGTGGTCGAACACTCTAGATGATGGAGAGGGTTTAGGTGGGTTTTGGGACAAAATGGAAGGGTGTTGGGCTGCAACACACACGAGGCCTTTTCGGTCCCTCGGTTAACGGTTGGAGCATCAAACGAAGTCCAAATGACACGAAACTTGACAGGCGGTCTACCGGTAGTAAACCAAGGCCGCTTGGCAAGTCTCGGTCCAATCCGGAAATGTTTAATCCCCACACATGAAAGAAAGGTAGAAATGACCACCGAAAGAGAACGAATCACCGGAATGCAAAACGGACAACGGGGAAAATGCTCGGATGCATGAGACGAACATGTATGCAAATGAAATGCACATGATGACATGATATGCAATGCATGACACGCAAGAAATGACAAGGCAACACCAGCGAATAACTGGATGACACCTGGCACATCGGTCTCGGGGCGTTACAACACTCCACCACTACGAGAGGATCTCGTCCCGAGATCTAGAATGGCACCGGAGGGAAAACGGAAGAGAAAGAGAAGAGGTAAAACTAAGTTGCTTCATTGACAAACGAGTGAAACCACGAACTTTGAAGAGGTTAAGCAAATACGAGAAAAGAATACAACGGAGATGAACAAAATTGAAAACACACCGATAGAAAGGAGGAACAAAGAACATTGCGAAAAAAAACCTCGAGGTTGAAAGGCAAGATATATATTGAAAGCACTCCGGTTAAGAAGTTATGCAAAACTTGATACGGTGAAAAGAACTTGAGCAGATGACACGACACTCCGGTTAAATGGATAAGCATGAAAAGAACATGATCTTTGACAAAACGAGATGATGGGTTGAAAAGAGCAACATGACAATGCCTCCGGAACAAAAGAATAGAAGATAGATAATTGCAATAGGAGAATGGAGAAAAAAATGCCAACATCTACCACAAAAGAGTTTGAAAAGGCATCTTTAGGAGAAGGGTTGAACGGAGTTGTTCGAACACCAACAACTAAAAATGATAAACTTGATATGGTCTTACGGAATACATCCCGAATTATGAGGTGACAACCTGCCACTAACAAAATCAAAGATTGGATTGATATCAACAAGGAGACGAGAAACTTATTCACCGGGAGGATAGATGAATAACTTGGGTCATTTATGAGCACCATGGATATCAGCAATCCTCAGGGAAGGCTTTAGGTGAAATGTAACCCAAGATAATTTCAATGAATAGGTTGATGGATTTAAAATATCCCAATCTTGACAACATGTGAATCATGAAAACATGAACTCAAATGATCAAGAATGACATAATACCACCTCCAATGATACGGTAGATAGAAATGCACTCCGGATAGCAAGATGAAGAAAACTTGAGCTCCTTAGAAACGACTGTCGATGAACACTTCGATAAGGAATTAAATCCTTGATGAATCCATCTTGTAGAACCTTCATGAAGAACTCCGGTAACAAAAGGATGAACAAACGGAAGGAAAGAGAAGTTGAAAACACAAGGTGAAACCTTGTAATGATTTAGATGAATCTGCATGGTGATATAATTGAAAGAGGTTGGAACTCCGGAAAAGAAAAGATAAGCATCTCGAACTGAGAATGTGATACGATGAACCACTCCGGAAAAAGAATTAAACACTTGGATGGGACAATAATAAGAATTATGTTATGCGTTCCTTCAACAATTAAAATTGATGACAACCAATGGAATTGGCATACTACTTATTCTCGTAGAAAGGATTACGATAGATATAGCGTCAACTTGAGAATGCCTTCAACGAAACCCCGGTAGAATTTGAAGACACGAATGAATTGATGAGGAAGAGAAATCTTGAACGAACCACCGTAAGAATTAAAATGAACGAAGAAAAAAATAAAGAAACACCGGGAAGAATTAGCAATTAAACGAAGATTCTTGAGAGAATTTAGATCCATGAGAACGAGGAGATTATGAGCTGATTAGAGAATCCTTGATTTAGACACCGGTATGATTTAGAGTATGCGAGCTGAAAGCTGGACTGAATCAATCTTAGATGACGGGCTCCGGATAATCCGACAGAAAATACTCTGAATTACTCCGGATGAGTGAAAAGAATTTTGACAATCGAAAACAACTATGAGAGGATGGCATAACGCTAGAACCATGAATCCCTGAGAGAGAATGGAACAAGATTACAGAGAAACTCTTCTTCAGTCTTCAAAATCCGAGAATGACGATGAGGAACACCACCATGAATTTATTTAGACACTCCGGAAGAATCAAAACGAAGAGGTTAAACCAGCGATGAAAAGAATTTGAAAGATCTTGGTGAAAAGCATTTGACTGATGATAATTCATTCTTATGTCAAACTTTGAAAAGAAATATGAGGATAGCTCCGGGAAGATTGGAAGAGTCAGGTAAGATCCTAGGAAAAGACCTGTGGGTTAGGGCTCACTCAAAATAAACACCGTTGGAATGATTTAAAAGAGAGGTTGCACCGGTTGAATTAAATGGCTTGAATGAGATAACAACCTCAAAATAGGTTGAACTGATCTTGAATGAAAAGACGAGCCTTCTGAGATATCTTGAGCACTCCGGGACAATAGGATATCGAGAGGTGAACGATTAAGAATTGCGCCGGCATGAGAAAGCCTTGAGATGAGGAAAGGAATATGATCAACAAAGCTTGAATTGAATCCACCGGAGAAGAAAATGAGTGAAGAGTGACGAACTTGAAGCTCCATTAAAATCTTCATGAGAATCACCGGATAAGAACATTAACGGAAAAAGAAATGGAGAGGCTTCACATCAATAAGATGGATACTCGATTAAGAAATCTGAGTCCTTAAAGAAAAATAAGGGAGGGAGGACGGGAAAAACAAAGGCAACTTGGGGTGGATGAAAACGACACCGTTGAGAAAGCTGAGATTGGATCTTGCGGATGTTGAAATGATCGGAACCACTTGAAGAGAAAACATGCCGGTTGAAAAGGATTGACATGACAATCTCGATGATCAAGAAGGATTGGTATCCACATAGAAATATGAGAACACCGTTTAGGAAAGGTATGGAATCAACATTTGACTTCGAAGCAACTCGAATACCACAACTCAAAACAAAACAAAGGATTGGCTTGCAGAATAAGCCAGAACAAACATATGATAGAGATTTCGCCCGAAGTTTTCGTGGTGGGGCCTACACGGGCTCGATCGTACAGCACCATCATGTACAAGGCAGTGCACATGACATATGAAGCGTCCCCGAGTCGGCATAGCCAAGGAATCTTTAAGACACAACGAGACCACTGTAAAATCGACCGTGAATAGGCGGACCACTAGACGTCGAACCCCAATTTCGTATCATACATCTGTCGGAAAGATATCCTAAGAGCTACTTGAATTCCCACCTATGAAACTCCCGAAATTTTCCGGTTATGCAATCAGGTGTTGGGGATACAGGGGAAGCATAATATCTCACCCAATTCTAGCAAATCCTACATCCAGCTGTATCCATCCTTCAACACATAACCAAGAAACCTTCGGAAATCGTCTACCTCAACCTTCGAAAAGCATCCGTTATACAAGTTATGGCGATACTCCCGAACTCCCGCCCCAGTACTGGGTGGCGTCGAGGTTATCTCACCAACGAATTGCATAAAAGAGATTTTCGATGTCGGTGTACTAAACTCAGGTATTCCAGAACTGCAACGATAAAATTATGACGACAACACCTCAGAGCTCAACTCCCCGGGACACTTCCACAAAACCCCTGACAGGAGGCACCAAGACAATGTTCTCGTCATAAAACAATCGGAACGATTCCAAGATACCCGCGTGATCCTAAATTTTTTTTAGTGAAATTTGAGAAGAGAAGAGTCAAAACTCTACGTCAGGATGCCTTACCAGAGCGATGAGGAGACTGGGAAGTAAAAAGAATTCCTAAACTCTCTGATATATAATTCCTAAATGACTCAAAACATTTTTCTAGACACAACTCGGCTGCTAAAAACAATCAAGCAATGGGGCTCCTAAGGTTGGGGAAGGCTCTGATACCAACTTGTAACGCCCTCGATGCGGCTATATCTCCCACGTGTCGAAGCACGACTCAGAGGCATAACCGCATTGAAAGCAATGTCGCAAGTGAGGCAATCTTCGCAAACAACCCATGTAATACATAAGGGAAAAGAGATACATAGTTGGCTTACAATCGCCACTTCACACAATACATGAATAAAGCATTACATCATCAGATACAAACAAGGTCCGACTACGGAACCAAAATAAAAGAAGAACCCCAAAAGCGACAAAGGTCCCCGATCGACCCCAACTGGGCTCCACTACTGATCAACTAGAACGAAACAACACAAAGGACAAGATCTTCATCGAGCTCCTCCTGAGCTTAGTTGCGTCACCTGGAATGGCATCATCGGCACCTGCAAGCTGGTTTTGGAAGTATCTGTGAGCCACGGGGACTCAGCAATCTCGCACCCTCTCGATCAAGACTATTTAAGCTTAAGAGTAAGGTAAGGTATGAGGTGGAGCTGTAGCAAGCGACTAGCATATATGGTGGCTAACATACGCAAAAGAGAGCGAGAAGAGAAGGCAAAGCACGGTCGATAAACTATGATCAAGAAGTGATCCTAAAACAACCTACGTCAAGCATAACTCCAACACCGTGTTCACTTCCCGGACTCCGCCGGAAAGAGACCATCACGGTAACACACGCTGTTGATTCATTTTAATTAAGGTCAAGTTTAGGTTTTCTACAACCAGACATTAACAAATTCCCATCTGCCCATAACCGCGGGCACGGCTTTCGAAAGTTCAAATCCCTGCAGGGGTGTCCCAACTTAGCCCATCACAAGCTCTCACGGTCAACGAAGGAATAGACCTCCTCCCGAGACATTCCGATCAGACTCGGTATCCCGGTTCTACAAGACATTTCGACAGGGTAAAACTAAACCAGCAATACCGCCCGAATGTGCCGACAAATCCCGATAGGAGCTGCACATATCTCGTTCTCAGGGCACACTCAGATTGTCTTAGGTACGGGTAGGCCAGCCCAGAGTTTCCCCTGGTGGCCACCGGCAGCTGACAGGTTGGACCAACACTCAGAGGAGCACTGGCCCGGAGGGGGGGGGGTAAAATAATGATGACCCTCAGGAGCGCGACTCCCAAGGGAAAGGAAAAGGCTAGGTGGCAAATGGTAAAACCAATGTTGGTTTTGCTGGAGGAGCTTTACTTAAGGCGAGCTGTCAAGGGGTTCCCATTATTACCCAACCGCGTAAGGAACGCAAAATCCGGGAACATAACACCGATATGACGGAAACTAGGGCGGCAAGAGTGGAACAAAACACCAGGCATAAGGCCGAGCCTTCCACCCTTTACCAAGTATATAGATGCATTAATTAAATAAGATATATTGTGATATCCCAACTAGTAAGATGTTCCAACAAGGAACAACATCTCCATGTTCCAACAAGGAACAGACTTCAATCTTCACCTGCAACTAACAACGCTATAAGAGGGGCTGAGCAAAGCGGTAACATAGCCAAACAACGGTTTGCTAGGACAAGGTGGGTTAGAGGCTTGGTTAAACAATATGGGTGTCATGATAAGCAAGTGGCAGGTATCGCAGCATAGGCATAGCAAAAGAGCGAGCATCTAGCAAAGCAAAGATAGTAGTGATTTCGAGGGTATGATCATCTTGCCTGAAATCCCGCAAGGAAGAAGAATGAGTCCATGAAGAAGACAAACGGACGTAGTCGAACGGATCCTCACAAACGCGACATTACTGGAACCACCCCGAAGAAGCAAACACCGGAAAGAAGCACACAACATAGTAAACAACCAACACCTGAACATGGTATGATACGCGGGATGCGGGATGCGATGCATATGCATGATGTGACAAGGAATGCATGAACCTGGCCTCAACTTGGAAATCCAAGTGTTCCACTGGAAAGATGAGATGAAATCGCTTGAAAACGATATAAAGATCACCGGAATCGGAGTTACGGTTTGGAAATGGCAAGCAATTGAAATATGGCACCGATCTGCGATATACAACAAGTAGCCATCTAAATGCAACAAGATGAACATGCTACAGCACCCAAACATGGCATCAAAATACATGGCAGGGATCCATTCATGATGCTTAACAAAAGTCTAGCACTGAGCTACGGCCAATTCATCCAGTAACAGGTTCAAACAAGCATGGCAAAAATGCAAACGGTAAACAGATCTCAGACTTAGTGAAATTAACACAAGCCTGGAATTTCAGATCAGATAGCACTTTTCGGAGCATGAAAACTATATGCTACAGGACCTGAACATGGCAAAGTAAAGCATGCCATGGAACTACTCAAAGAGCTTAACAAAAGTCCCTTAGTGACCTTGAGCCAAAAGGGATTAGAAAATACAATTGCAAGCATGTGAACATGGCAAAAACATAATCAGATCACAGACTTAGTGAAAAAAACTGGAGCATGCAAATCAGATATCAAGTAGGCATGTTTACGAGCTTGATGCACTCACTACAGAGCAAGTCATGACCATCTAAGCATACACCCATCAAGAATACACAAAATGCAAGCTAGACATGGCAAGAACAATAACATAGCATGCACGGGTCAACTACAACATCCTCGGCAAAATCGCTAACAAGTAGACAATCTGCCCAGATTCACGAAGTAGCAAAAGTAGAGCTCGATTGACTCAAGCTAGGGTGCTCCATAATTGCAAACAAAGACATGGATGGATAGAGCACTACGAGATTAACAAAACATCCTTACTGATCATCCTCAAAAGTGGCACGGATCACTAGGAAACAACATGAACATAAGGCAATATGAGATAAACAGCTTAAGGACTTAGTGGAAATACTAAGTCCCTGAAATCAACATTACCAAGTGCCTCACTTTGTGCTAGTCACCACACACATCACAAAAATACATGGGTTGCACCTCTAGAAAGATGACAAAACCCTTAACAAAACATATGTAGAGCTCATGGGCATATCATGCACACAATAATCATGGAAAAAATGACAAATATCTAAATAGAGCAGCAGATCTGACAATTATCTCAAGTAGCCCTCTTCTAACAGCATTTCGGGCATCAAGATGAACTCAAATGAAAATGATGCAATGGAATGAAATGATGTACTCTCTGAGATGAACATTTTGATATGCTATATGCATGAATCGGAGCTACGGATGATGAGATACAATGCGATGAAGATGCTCAAAATTTACTGGGACTTACAACCTCGAAAGAAAGTCAACGGGATCTCGATCCAGATCGTGCGCGGAAACCGAGGTCGTCGGAGACTTCGCCGGAACAGTGCTTGGGGCGTCGGAGTTGAGGGGGGAGTACGCCGGAGCTGGAGCTGTTGAGGTGGCCGGAGAGGAAGTACGCCGGCGAGGAGCGGCGCGATGAGGCGCGACTGCCGACGGCATGGGGCGGCGGCGCAGCGAGGAGGGCGCTAGGCGGCGGAGCTCGGCCGGCGAGGGAGACGCTAGCGCGGCCGGGTCCGGCGAGTTGCTCGACCGCGCGGGGATGCGGGCGACACGTGGAGCCGCGATGGAGCGGGCGGTGCACAGCGATCCGCGGGCGGCGGCGGCGGCGACCGGGCCTGCGCGGGCCGGATCTGGGCCGCGCGGTGAGAGGGCGCGGGGAGGCCAGGTGGCGGGCGCCTGTTGGTCTGGAGCGGCGGCGGAGATGATGTGGCGCGACGCTATTGGGCAGAGTGAGGTGGCGGCGGTGCGACGGACATGTCCGGCGGCGAGGATTTTTGTCCGGTGGCGCGAGGTAGGGGAAGGCTAGGGTTAGACCGCAAATTTCGGAGGGGATCACTTATTTATAGGTAGAGGGAGCTAGGAGAGTCCAAATGAGGTGCGGTTTTCGGCCACGCGATCGTGATCGAACGCTCTAGATGATGGAGAGGGTTTAGGTGGGTTTTGGGCCAAAATGGAAGGGTGTTGGGCTGCAACACACACGAGGCCTTTTCGGTCCCTCAGTTAACCGTTGGAGCATCAAACGAAGTCCAAATGACACAAAACTTGACAGGCGGTCTACCAGTAGTAAACCAAGGCCGCTTGGCAAGTCTCGGTCCAATCCGGAAATGTTTAATCCCCACACATGAAAGAAAGGTAGAAATGACCACCGGAAGAGAACGAATCGCCGGAATGCAAAACGGACAACGGGGAAAATGCTCAGATGCATGAGACGAACATGTATGCAAATGAAATGCACATGATGACATTATATGCAATGCATGACACGCAAGCAATGACAAGGCAACAACAGCGACTAACTGGATGACACCTGGCACATTGGTCTCGGGGCATTACAGTAGTTCTGCTAAAAATAGCGTCAGTCCGGGGTTAGTTTCATTCAAATCATGTAAATTAGAGTCCAAAACAAGAGGAAAAGTGTTAGGAAAAGTAGATAAGTTGGAGATGTATCAACTCCCCCAACCTTAAACCTTTGCTTGTCCTCAAGCAATTCAGTTGATAAACTGAAAGTGAAAAAAAAAACTTTTACGAACTCTTTTGCTCTTATTTGCATAAATAAGCTTAAACAACACCCAGATTTTCAGCCAACATTATAACTAACCCTGCCGACAATAACTCTTAAAGATTATATTAACTCATATCAATGACATAATCAGCTAGCGAGCAATAATAAGACATCTCAAATGGCAAAGCGTTGTCAAAACAACCATGATATAATATGACAATACTGGTATCTCGCTAGCCCTTTCTAAGACCGCAAAACATAAATGCAGAGCACCTCCAAAGTTCAAGCAGCGACTAAACATTGTAATTCATGGTAGAAAATATCCAGTCATGATGCACCCAACATTAGCTACACACAATGCATAAGTCATGACAGCTATGCTCTCAGGTTCTAGTGCTTGTTTTAGAAGGTAAATAGATAGCCCCTTCGCAGAGGGAAGCAGTGATTTGCAGAGTGCCAGAGCTCAAGTTTTTAAAATAGAGATAAATGATATTTTGAGACATGCACTCTTCTCATTTACTTCATGACTATCAGTTATCAATATCTCCCATGCTAAACAAGCTAGTGGCGGTTCCCAAGCGATAAAAAGTAAATGTTTTGACTCCATTGGGAGTTTTTGTTTGATTATTCGAGCGATTAGCTCTTTTTGTATTTTACAGTTTAGGACTGGGCATCCCCATTACCGCCCTTTTCTCGTGCGATGGCGAGTGAATAAACGCTCGACCTGAGAATAATCCGCTTAGCATGGAAGATACCGACTACCTCCTGTCGTTCCATGAACGATCCAGGCACACAAAACGAATATTTTTTTAGAAGTTTTTAGAGGTGGCACATGAAAATTTACTTAGGACGGCAGGGTAATACCGCATATACGTAGATATGGTGGACTCATTTGGAATAACTTTCGGTTCAGGCTTTTTGATGTACAAGCAGAATCTCCACTTAGTACAGGCAAAGGCTAGCAATTAGGTTGAGAAGCGGCCAACTAGAGAGCAACAACGATCATAATCATGCATTATGCGTAAGTAACATTAGACACTAGCATGAGTAGGATATGAGCACCATGAACAAAAATATCATAGAGGCTATGTTGGTTTTGATTCAACTACATGCATGAACATGTGCCAAGTCAAGCCACTCGAATGTTCAGAGGAGGATACCATATCATCATACTACATCACAATCATTTTAATGCAATGTTGATATCCAAGATAAATCATTATCCACTCCCAGCTACTTATGCATGGCATGAGAAACTATAATCTCTAATTGTCATTGCAAACATGTTTAATCATAATGGGCTGAATCATGGATACTAGGTTAAACATATTTACACAAACAGAACAAGTCGAGTTCATACCAGTTTCTCTCTGCATGGCCAGTTCATCGAATATCGTCATTATTGCCTTTCACTTGCACGACCGAATGATGTGAAAATAATAATAGTGCAAGAGTGCCATGGTCTAAGCTGGAATCTGCAAACATTTTATTCAACACGAGAAGACAAGGTAAAATGGGCTCTTTATTAGATCAATAGTTATTCATATGAGAGCCACTCAACATTTTCATCGTGGTCTTCTCCTTGGCACAACTCAAATAAAAGGAAAAGAAATTCAGAGGAACACACTAAAATATTTTTGGAGTTTTTGGTTTTTCTTGAACAAGCAAATAAAAGGGAAAAGCAAAAACGAGAAAAACTATTTAAACGGGAAAGTTCCCAACAAGCAAAAGAAGAAGGAAATCTTTTTGGATTTTCTTTTTAATACTACAACTAAGCATGCATAGAAAGTAAACTAGGTACAACTAAGTTTTTTGGTTTTCTAAATTTTTTCAAACACATAAGAAGAAAGCAAGAAAAATAAAATTCTAACATGGATGATACAATGAGAAAGTGTGAACACCGACAAGATGAATACGTGAGCATGAATGTAATGTCGGTGAGAACACGTACTCCCCCAAGCTTAGGCTTTTGGCCTAACTTGCTAGTCGATCAGTAATCTGGATAGTAGTTCGCGTGGTAGCTCACGAAGGCTCTTGGTGCTGATGCCTCGGCCCACTGTGCTGCCTCCACTGCTGCGTTGTGAGCTCGGGCCTCGCTCTCAAGAACAAAATATCTTCCTTTGTTGTGATAATCAACAAGAGCAGGCGCAGGCAAATATGTGTGCACAACAGATTTTTGGTTAAACAACAGATTATAAGTGAAATTATCAACCTTTCCCTTGAGAATCTTAGGATCTTTTAGGGTGGCAAAATCTAAATACTGCATGGGTAGGATATGATCAAAGGGAAAAGGTGCAACACCCAGCCCTCGTGCTAGACGCGTGGCATATATTCCACCATAGAAATAGCCCATGTTAGCGTTGTGCTGAAGCTGTGTGCAACAATCACTCCAAGGTTATAATTCCTTTCACCAGTGAGAGCGGTGTGCATGAGGCTTAAGTATAGAGTACAAAGTGTACTACAGTCTTGCTTGCCTACTATGCATTTCGCATTAAATAATGGAAAGTACTGAATTGCGGGAAAATGAATGCTCTTTATTCTACCTTGTGTCACTCCCCTCGTCTCACCGTAACAAAGACTAGACAAGAATGTTTGATACTTAGCCCTTGGCGGTTTGTCAAGTGAACCCCAGAACGGGAGTTTGCAGTGGTAAGCAAAATTCTCTAGTGATATGGTAAATGGGTTATCATAAATCATAAACGACACCCTAGACTCATGGGGATGGAATTTAAACCCTTTGACAAATGATTTAGTGAGAAGGTGGCATTGTTCACACTTATCTGAAATGTAGGGACCGAGACTGACATTTTGAACATATTGCTCAAATTCCTATTTAATACCCACATGCACCATATACTCATCGCAAGGCCATAAGCATGTTTTGGTAGCGGCATCTCAAGTGGAGCTTTCACTTGGTTCAACATATGGCCGACGAGCGGAGCTGTCACTAGAAGATGCCCCCGAGGATCGCCTCCTCGAAGAACTCCTTCCAAACAAGTTCATCATGTTCGCGTACAATTTTCTGAAATTTTTTGGGTGACGAAGATTTTTCAAAAAAACTTTATAAGATTGATAGCAACTACTCATAGGGATAGATAGAGGCCAAAGCAAGCATTCAAACTACTTAGAACACTAAGAATTCAACATGCAAGATCATCTACAACATCACCAAGAGTAGCTAATTATTCAAAATATAAACCATTAAAACAAAAACTAATTGGACAAATGGTGGAGTCACATACCAAGCAACAATCCCCCGAAGGAGTTTCGGAAATGGAGCTTCGAGCAAAGAGATCGAAATCCGCGGGTTTGAGAGCAAGAACACGGGAGAGAGAGCAATGGAGATTTTTTTCTTCTGGAGATAGGTGATGATGTGGTATCAAGAGATAAGTGAGGGGGTGTGACGCCCCAAGTCCAATGCGCCAGGTGTCTTCCGTTTATTCGTCGTCGTTGCCATGTCATTTGCTTGCGTGTTGCACTTTGACATGTCATCATGTGCATTTCATCTGCATGTTTTTCAAAACTTGCATCCGGTCACTTTCTCCATTGTCTGTTTCAGAATCCGACACTCTCACATGCACCCATTGCACCTCTCAGATCTCGTCTCGTGAGCGGGATAAAAGCATTCTCGGAATGGGCCAGGATTTGTCGAGTGGCTTTGGTATATCATCGGTAGACCGCCTGTCAAATTTTGTTCCATTTGGAGATCGCTTGATGCCCCAAAGGTTAACCACGTTAACCGCTGGACCCCTTTCTCCTTGCATACCAGCACCCCTTCACAATGGCCCTCTAGCCCATCTAAACCCCCTCCATGCTCTTCGCCGTTGGGTCACGATCGTGTGGACAAAAACCGCACATCAATAGCCCTCTCCTAGCTCCCAGAATCTATAAAACCCCCTCTCCCCCGAAATTTTAGGCAAACCCTAGTCTTCCTCCTCCTCCCGCCGTCGGACGCGTTCGCCCGCCACCGGACATGTCCGCGCCTCCTCCCTCGTCCAATCCGGCGCAGCCATGTCATCTCCTGCCAAGCCCAGATCCGGCTCGCGCCGGGCCGAACCGGGCCCGACGGTGCCCCGCGCCTCCGCCGCCCTCTTGCCGCTGCCTCGCCGGCCTCCCGCGCTGCCGCATCGCCGCGCGCCCCGCCACTGCCGTCCGTTCTCCGGAGGTAGCCCGCAACGCTCGCGCCTTGCTCCTTCGCGCCGCCCTGTTGCTCCTCCGCCGCGCACGTCGCCCCGTGCCTCCTCGCCGGATCGCCGCGCCTCCCCGCTGGCCGCGTCGCGCCGCCCGCCACCAACCTCGCCCGGCCGCCACTCCTCCGGCCAGATCCGGCAGGGAGCAGGCCAGATCCGCCCTCTCCCGCTCCTCCCGCATGGTCCCCTTCACCCCGCTCGCGGCCCCACCGCCGAGCACGCCGCCGGACTCGTTGCCATCGCTGGATCCCGCCGCCGGGATGCCACCGACCCGGGACGGGCTCATCCCATGAATCAAACCCCCTATACCTGGATCTGCTCGTCCCCGAACCACCCGATCCCCTTTTTCGCGCTCGGTAATTTCTGCCGAGTCCCTAGTTTCCAATATCATGTATGCATGTTGTGTGGGTCCTAACTTTGTGCATGTGTGTCCAAATTGAGTGTATGTTATGTCTAAATGTTCATCTCTGAGTGCTCTACAAGTTGGTGTAGTTTGCATGCATGTTACTGTTCATATTGATGCCTTAATCATTGTTGCAAAAGTTCTAAATGTTATAATCTGCTGGAAGTTATCATAACTTGCCGATTTGTCTTTTTCATAGAATTTTGTGTGTTTGTCTTCGGAGCATCATGCCAACATGCTTTAAGAGCTTCTTCATGCCATCTTTACAGTGGTGCAATCCATGTATTTTTACGTGCCTTGTGGTGAATAGCACAAGCATGCAAAGCATGCAAAGTAGGCTACTTGCTGTTGCTGGTTTCAGTGACTTAGTGTTTTCTGCTAAGTCTGAACCTGCTATAATATGTTGCTATGTTAACTTGATGCTACTAGTGAATCCATGCATAATCTGGAGATGCTTAGTAAGGATGTTTTGTAGATCTTGTTATGCTCTATCCATCCATGCCCTTGTTTGCAATTATGGCCTACTGTAGATTGTCATTACCATGCTCTCAAATTGCTAAATAATGTTTCCGCCAGCCTGTTATCAGTAAGTTCAGTTTTGCCATGTGAATAGCTAGTGTTCTATGCATCCTATGACCATGTTCTTGCCATGAGTAGTTGCACAAATATGCCTTCTTGCTGTTGCTTACATTCACATGCCATGAAATGCTTTGTGGTGAGTTGCACAAGCTCGCAAACATGTCTATTAGTCGCTATTTCTGCCATGATCAGTTTATTTCACCAAGTCTGTGAAACTGTTATCATTTGCAATTTTGCCATGATGTTTTGAATATGTTCTATTGTTTTATAGCAGGAGCTGAGTGTTCATGGTTTGTAGTGCTTGACATGTACATGCTTGCCATGCCCTTTGATGCCATGAAATATTCCTGTAGCATATAGGTTTGTTGTCTCAAAGTATGCATCATGAATCTGTTTTAGCCTTACTCTGTTTTTCACTACGTCTGAGAATCTGTTATGACTTGCTTAGTTGTCTTGATGAATGGCACTGATTTAGAGGCTATATGGAGATGCTTATTAATCATGTTTTGCCATGTCTAACCTGTAATTTAATGCCATGCCTTTGGTTGCTATGATCTTGCACTGTAGCATGTTTGTTTCATGCCTCCAACATGTCATCATATTATTCCTGCTCACATGTATACCCTATTTTTCATTAAGTCATAACCTGTGTTATAAAGTTGCTTTTTTTGCATTGATCATCTTGGATTTATCTTGATGCCTATGAACCCGAACCTTAATGATATTTGAAGCATGTAACCTGTACTTTGAGTGCACATCAAGTTTGTGTCCATATGTTTCCTGTATTATGTTGTTTCCTTGATTGCAAAGTGCTTAGTTGCTGTTTTGGGTAGATTGTGTTTGAAACTTGTATTGAGTGTATGTGTTGAACCGTGGCTCTGTTTGGAGCATGCTCTACATGAAACTTTCTTGGTTTTGCATGTAGTTTCATCATGCCATGTTGCATCCATATTTTGGAGTGCTTGTGATTGGGTTTTGCCTTTATTTGCATCAATGCCATGTTTAACTTGTTTTGCTCATATCTTCTAGGCCGTAGCTCTGAATTAAATGAACTTTATATGTAACTTGACTAGAAAGACGTGTATAACATCTTGGTGCACTTTAACTTGTTGTTTAACCACTTCAACATAATGTGTTATTCAGATCTAAACCAATTTCGAAATTTTCATATGGGGAGTTTCCGGAAGTGTTATGTGTTGATCTCGGCCTCATTTAAACTTGCTTTGATGCGTGGTTCTTGTATGCATCATATCTTTTCCATGTGTAGCATCATGTAGCCTTGTCACGCGTCATACTTGGTTGCGCATCATGCCATGTTATGTGTTGTGTGTTTACCAGGTTGTTTGCTTCTTTTCGGTTGTGCTCCTTCTCGATAGTTCCTGTTTCGTTGCGATTGTGAGGATTCGTTCGACTACGTGGGATTGTATTTTCATGGACTCGTTCTTCTTCCTAGCGGGATTTCAGGCAAGATGACCGTCACCTTGGATCTCACTACTATCTTTGCTATGCTAGTTGTCTCGATGCTATCGCTATATCGCTCTACCTACCACTTGTTTATCAAGCCTCCCAAATTGCCATGATAGCCTCTAACTCATTTCACCATCCTAGCAAACCATCGTTTGGCTATGTTACCGCTTTGCTCAGCCCCTCTTATAGCGTTGCTAGTTGCAGGTGCAGTTGCAGGTTGTTCCATGTTGGGACATGGATATCATGCATATCATGGGATATCACAATATCTCTTGTTTAATTAATGCATCTATATAGTTGGCAAAGGGTGGAAGGCTCGGCCTTTTACCTGGTGTTTTGTTCCACTCTTTCCGCCCTAGTTTCTGTCATACCGGTGTTATGTTCCTTGATTTTGTGTCCCTAACACGGTGAGGGTTTATGGGCCCCTCTTGACAGCTCACTTTGAATAAAACTCTTCCAGCAAGGTCCGACATTGGTTTTACCATTTGCCTAATAATAACTAAAAACTTTCATAGGGACCGGCTAGCACCCAAGGACTCTTAATCAACCCCCGGGCCAATGCTCCTCATGAGTGTTGGTGTCGGTGGGAACGACACCTATGGGATCACAAGAATCCCTACTATGGTTGTGGGGCGTGGGGTCGTGAGAAGAGCGGATCAAACAGATAGCACACGGTTCGTTTATCCAGGTTCGGGCCGCGAGGATGCGTAAAACCCTACTCCTGCTTTGGTGGATTGTATATTTGTGTTCTTGAGCTAGCTATGGGGCGTGAGGAGCTCCAAAAAGCCGAATCCTCCTCCTAGTCGCCTCGGGCCTCCTTTTGTAGGAAAGGGGTTGCCACAGTGGCACACAGGAGGTGGAAAGGGTACAGTGATGCGAGGTTATCCCTTGCATTAATGACAAGGCACATTTAATGCATCTTGCCCAGGTGTCCTTGCTTTATCGGGGACGGGGGAGAGCCCTGTCTCGTCCGTCGCAGCTCCCTCTCGTGTCGAACGCGCCCTGGCCAGCGGCACCCGCGGTGCCATGTAGGCAGGCAGGCAACTGAGGTGGCGCAGTGGTGGGTCTCCACGAAGACCCGCATGCCGCCACACAGGTGCTTGCCCAGCTGGTTGGGTCGGCAGCTACATGCGAATGGCGGTGGAGGTTTGATTGGCGTGGGCCTGATGGTGGCCCTGCGGGTGTTCTTGGCAAGGGCCTTGCCGGGGCCCCGGCAAGGGTCTTGCCGTGGCGCCTGCTGTCATCCCCGGCAAGGCTCTTGCCGGGGGCCTTATGGTCCTCCTTGGCTGGGATCCCGCCAAGGATCATCATCTTCTAAAGGGTGTATCTGATCTTGAATGTCTTCACAAAGATCTGCATGCCACCACGGGGATGTCTCCCGAATCATTGCCCCATGGGGGCAGTGGACTCAAGGGTGACTCACTCCGTAGGTGTGGGGCGAGCTGCCACGGCAAGGGTCTTGCCGGGTTTGCTAAAACCGCCTCCCGGCAAGGATCTTGCCGGGGGGGGGTCCACTTCGTCCCCTTTGCCCTTTGTGGTCTTGGTCTTGGCATCGTTCTGCTTCTCCTGAGCTTCGGCCTTACCTTGGTTCACCTCCCTTGCCTTGCTCAGTGTGGTGGTGCCTGTGGCTCAGACTGCCCGTGCACAGTTATAGGGGTACAAAAAGTGTACCCCTCTTTTTGTACACCGACAGGAGCCCCCGGACCTGGGCCACACGTAAGCGCAGTCGCGTCGTTGGGCTAGGCCCAAAAACGGTGCACGGGCAGGCGGGGCGGTTTTTACCGCGGTAAGTCTCTTCACGCGCTGCGCTTCCCATGCTTCCCGCACGTGGCGCGGCGTGGGGAGGCGTGTGTGACGTGGGCGGCATGCGTGGGGCTGAGCTCTGCATGCATGCGTCACGTCGTAGTAAAGGGGGCGGTTCGCGCCTTCCCCATAAATGAAGGGAGGCGTGGAGGCGCGGCCCATTTACTGAACGGGGCCGAGGCGTGGTGTAACACCCCGGATATGATTTACCTAATATGTAATCCAACTCTTGCCGTTTCCGGCGTTAAGTTATTTTATTTCCTTGGGTTCAGGTTTTTGTCTCCGTGTGTTGTTGTCATTGTCATGCATCTCATATCATGTCATCATGTGCATTGCATTTGCATACGTGTTCGTCTCATGCATCCGAGCATTTTCCCCGTTGTCCGTTTTGCATTCCGGCGCTCCGTTCTCCTTCGGTGGTCATTTCTACCTTATTTTCGTGTGTGGGGATTAAACATTTCCGGATTGGACCGAGACTTGCCAAGCTGCCTAGGTTTACTACCGGTAGACCGCCTGTCAAGTTTCGTACCATTTGGACTTCGTTTGATGCTCCAACGGTTAACCGAGGGACCGAAAAGGCCTCGTGTGTGTTGCAGCCCAACACCCCTCCAATTTTGCCCAAAACCCACCAAAACCCTCTCCATCATCTAGAGCGTTCGATCACGATCGCGTGGCCTAAAACCGCACCTCATTTGGACACTCCTAGCTCTCTCTATGCCTATATATAGATCTCCTTCCGAAATCCCGGATCTCCTCTTTCCCCAAACCCTAAAATTCGTCTCCGCCGCCACCGGACATGTCCGCCACCCCCGGTCGAATCGCCTCCACCAATCCCGAGCTGCCATGCGTCCGGCCGCCGCCCTCTCCGCCGCCGGCCCGGGGAGCACAAGTCGGGCCCCCGAGGCCCGTTCGTCGCCCCGCGCCTGCGAGCGCCCGCCGCCGCCGTCGAGGCTGCGCCTCCCCCGCGCCGCCATCCACACTCGCCGCGCCACTCCACCGGCGGCCCGCACCTCGCCGCTGCTCCGGCCACCTTGCGCCGCCGACCTCCGGTCGCCGGAGCCCTCAAGTCCGGCCGGCGCCGCCTCGCCTCCCCGCATCTCCATCATCTTCGGCCACCTCGCCTGCCTCGTCCCCCTCCTCTTTCGCCGGTTTCTCTCCGGCGAGCTTGAGCTCCAAGTCCGGCCGACGAACCTCGGTTTCCGTGCATGAACAGTACCTCCCAGATCCAGATCTGAGACGGTTGACTTTGCTCCTGAAACCCTAATTATTTTGCTATGTTCATCGTGCCGTAACTTTGCATCTGTAGGTCCGTTTTGGGCGTGTAGCATATCAAAATGTTTGTCTCAGAGAGCACATCATTTCATCTCATTGCATCATTTTCATTTGTGTTCATCTTGATGCCCTAAATGATGTTGGAAGAGTGCTATTTGAGATAATTGTCAGATCTGCTGCTCCAAATAGCTATTTGTCATTTTTGCCATGATTAATGTGTGCATGATTTTCCCCTGAGCTCTACATGTGTTTTGTTATATGCTTTGCCATCTTTCCAGAGGTGCCATCCATGTATTTTTGTGATGTGTGTGGTGACTAGCACAAGCTTGCAAAGTGGTGCACTCGTTAACGCTGATTTCAGGGACTTAGCAATTCCACTAAGTCCTTGATCTATTTTTATCAATATGCCATATGTTCATGTTGTTTCCTAGTGATCCCTGCCTCTTTTGAGGATGATCAGTAAGGATGATTTGTTAATATTGTAGTGCCCTATCCATCCATGTCTTTGTTTGCAATTATGGAGCACCCTAGCTTGAGTCAATCGAGCTCTACTTTTGCTATTTCGTGAATCTGGGCAGATTGTCTACTTGTTAGCGATTTTGCCGAGGATGTTGTAGTTGATCCGCGCATGATATGATGTTGTTCTTTCCTTGTCTAGCTTGTATAATGCGTATTCTTGATGGGTGTATGCTTATATTGTCATGACATGCTCTGTAGTGAGTGCATCGAGCTCGTAAACATGCCTACTTGATATCTGATTTGTATGTTCCAGTTTTTCACTAAGTCTGTGATCTGATTATGTTTTTGCCATGTTCACATGCTTGCAATTGTATTTTCGGATCCCTTTTGGCTCAAGGTCATGAAGAGACTTTTGTTAAGCTCTTTGAGTAGCTCCATGCCATGCCTTGCTTTGCCATGTTAAGTTCCTGTAGCATCTAGTTTTCATGCTCCAAAGTGTGTTACCTGATCTGAAATTCCAGACAAGTGTTAATTTCACCAAGTCTGAAACCTGTTTACCAATTGCACTTTTGCCATGCTTGTTTGAACCTGTTAATGGATGAATTGGCCATAGCTCAGTGTTCATCTTTTGTTAAGCATTATGAGTGGATCCCTGCCATGTATTTTGTTGCCATGTTTGGGTGCTGTAGCATGTTTAACTTGTTGCATTAAATGGCTACTTGCTGTTTATTGCAGACCGTTGTCATATTTGAATTGCTTGCCATTTCCAAACAGTGTCTCCGATTTCGGTGTTCTTTATATCGATTTCAACCGAAATCACCTCACCTTTCCAGTGGCACACTTGGATTTCCAAGTTGAGGCCAGGTTCTTTCATTCCTTGTCAAATCTTGCATATGCATCACATATCGCATCCCGCATAGCATACCATGTTTGCATCATGTTGTTTGAGTTCGCACGTGGTTGATTGTGTTCCGTTTGCTTGTTTGTCTTGTTTGGGTAGAGCCGGGAGACGAGTTCGCTAACGAGGAGCCCGTTGAGTTTGCTTTCGAGGATCCAGTCAACTCTGACAACTTTGCAGGCAAGATGATCATACCCTCGAAATCACTTCTATCTTTGCTTTGCTAGATGCTCGCTCTTTTGCTATGCCTATGCTACAATGCCTACCACCTGCCTATCATGCCTCCCAAATTGCCATGTCAAACCTCTAACCCACCGTGTCCTAGCAAACCGTTGATTGGCTATGTTACCGCTTTGCTCAGCCCCTCTTATAGCGTTGCTAGTTGCAGGTGAAGATTGGAGACCTTTCCTTGTTGGAACCTTAATTTTCTTGTTGGGATATCATTATATTATCTTGTTATCTTAATGCATCTATATACTTGGTAAAGGGTGGAAGGCTCGGCCTTTTGCCTAGTGTTTTGTTCCACTCTTGCCGCCCTAGTTTCCGTCATATCAGTGTTATGTTCTCGGATTTTGCGTTCCTTACGCGGTTGGGTGATAATGGGAACCCCTTGACAGTTCACCTTGAATAAAGCTCTTCCAGCAATGCCCAACCTTGGTTTTACCATTTGCCACCTAGCCTTTTTTTCCTTGGGTTTCCGGAGCCCGAGGGTCATTTTATTTAAACCCCCTGGGCCAGTGCTCCTTTGAGTGTTGGTCCAAACTAGAGTCCTGTGCAGCGCCCCCTCGGGGAAACTCGGGGTTTGGTTTTAGTTGTATGGAGAGCTCATCTGAGTGTGCCCTGAGAACGAGATATGTGCAGCTCCTATCGGGATTTGTCGGTACATTCGGGCGGTGTTGCTAGATTTGTTTTAACTTGTCGAAGTGTCTTGTAGAACCGGGATACTGAGTCTGATCGGAATGTCTCGGGAGAAGGTATATCCTTCGTTGACCGTGAGAGCTTGTCATGGGCTAAGTTGGGACGCCCCTGCAGGGATTTGAACTTTCGAAAGCCGTGCCCACGATTTTGGGCATATGGGAATTTGTTAATGTCCGGTTGTAGATAACCTGAACCTTAACTTAATTAAAATGAATCAATGGTGTGTGTTACCGTGATGGTCTCTTCTCGGCGGAGTCCGGGAAGTGAACATGGTGTTGGAGTAATTTTTTCCGTAGGTTGTTTCTCTAGTTCTTCGTTCACGCTTTGCCTTCTCTTCTCTCTCTCTTTTGCGAACAGGTTAGCCACCATATATGCTAGTCGCTTGCTGCAGCTCCACATATTACCTTGCTTTTCCTATAAGCTTAAATAGTCTTGATCGCGAGGGTGCGAGATTGCTGAGTCCCTGTGGCTCATAGATTACTTCCAAACCAGATGCAGGGCCTGATGACTCCGTTCCAGATGACACGCTTGAGCTCAAGTGGGAGTTCGACGAGGACTCACGCCGTTACTATGTGTCTTTCCCTGATGATCAGTAGTGGTGCCCAGTTGGGGCGATCGGGACCGTGTCGCACGTTGGGTTGATCTTTTATTTTGGCACCGTAGTCGGGCCATGAGTGATTGGATGATGTAATGCTATTTATGTACTTTGTTTGACGTGGCGAGTGTAAGCCAACTATGTACCTTCCCCTTTTTATTATCTATATTATATGGGATGTTGTGAAGATTGCCTTACTTGCGACATTGCTTTCAATGCGGTTATGCCTCTAAGTCGTGCTTCGACACGTAGGAGATATAGCCGCATCGAGGGCGTTATAAGTTGGTATCAGAGCCTTCCCCGACCTTAGGAGCCCCCACTGATTAATCGTTTTTAGCAGCCGTTGTTGAGTCTATAAAAATGTTTTGAGTCTTTTAGGAATTATATATCAGAGAGTTTAGGAATTCTTTTTACTCCCCAATCCCTTCATCGCTCTGGTAAGGCATCCCGACGTAGAGTTTTGACTCTTCTCTTTTCAAATTTCACAATTTTTTTAGGATCATGCGGGTATCTTGGAATCGTTCCGATGGATTTGTGATGAGAACATTGTTCTTGGTGCCTCCTGTCATTTAGGGGTTGTGGCAGTGTCCCGGGGAGTTGAGCTCCAAGGTGTTGTCGTCACAATTTTATCGTTGCAGTTCTGGAATACCTGAGTTTAGGTCGCCGACATCGAAAATCTCTTTTATGCAGTTGTTGGTGAGATAACCTCGACGCCACCCAGTACTGGGGCGGGAGTTCGGGAGTATTGCCATAACTTGTATAACGGATGCTTTTCGAAGGTTGAGGTAGATGGTTTCCGAAGTTTTTCTTGGTTATGTGTTGAAGGATGGATATAGCTGGATTTAGGATTGTTAGTTTTGGGTGAGATATTATGCTTCCCCTGTATCCCCAACACCTGATTGCATAACCGGAAAGGTTCGGGAGTTTCATAGGTGGGAATTCTGGTAGCTCTAGTTTCTTCTTCCACGGATATTTGGTTTGAGATTGGGATTTCTTACCGAGTATCCATTCTTGTTCCGTACCTTGTTGATTTATTCCTCTACCTAAATTCTAAGTGGCTTCTCAATTTATGGACATGTGACCATTTCAAGTGGAATGCATTTGTTCTTATGTTCGGATGTGAAGACTATATGTTGCAATTTCAACCCGCTTGATTCAGCTTCCATTTTATCTGTCAATGTGCTAACGGATGTCACCCTCTTCAGGATGGCTCCCGCTAAGAGCAGCAATCAGAATCAGAATCAGGATCCGCCACCACCTCCCCTCCTCCGGAGGCATGGCAAGCTGTGATGGCCGCAACCAATGCAAACCCGCAGTTGATCATGCAAATTCTTCAAGAGCGCAACCAAGCGAACCAAGGCAACCAAGGCAACAATCAGAATCACTTTGCTACACTCAACCAGTTCCTTGCTAACCAGCCAAAGACTTTAAGCAATTGTGTTGAGGCAGCTGATGCTGACGATTGGCTCGTGGACTTATGCAAGCATTTCGAGTGCAGTAACGTCAGGCCTAAGGACTTTGTCAAGATCGCTTCCTTCCAACTCAAAGACCAAGCTGCAGAATGGTTCCAGCAGTACAAGGATTCCAGAGGAGGCCGTGTGATTACCTGGGATGAATTCCGTCAAGACTTCAAAGCTCATCATATTCCTCAGAGCATGGTTGAAAGCAAGCGTGAGGAATTCTGCAACCTGAAGCAAGGCTCTTTGTTTGTCTATGACTACAACAAGTTGTTTCAGAAGCTCGCCCGCTTTGCTAAGCAGGACGTCCCTGACGAGAAGAGCATGATATACCAGTTTAGGGGTGGTCTCAGAGAAGAAATCCAGCTAGCTCTTATTCTCTTTGAGCCCTTGAGGTATGATGAGTTCTACAACATGGCATTGAAGCAAGAGGCCGCCCAACTGAAGTGTGATGCTTCCAAGAAGCGATTTAGAGATGCTACTCCTTCTTCCTCTACTCAAGTGGCCAAGCAGCAGAAGTATTGGCTTCCTCCTCCTCCGTTCCGTCAGCCGTATCAGAAGAGCAAAGGTGGCAGTGGATCTTCCCACCCACCTAACCCTGGCTTTCAGAACAATACTTCGTCTCAAGATCCAAGATCGAGTGCTCCGTATCATCGTCCGCTTTCAGAGGTCACGTGCAACAAGTGCCAACAGAAGGGTCACTATGACAACAAATGCTTCAACCAGAGGCGTCTCCCTCCTCCTCCTGTGAGATCGGCAAGTACAGCTGTGGTCAAGCATAACCCCAAGCACGCCAAGGTCAATTTGATGAATGGAGCTCAGGCAGAGGACTCGTCAGATGTCATCATGGGTAACCTTCCTGTTAACGATGTTCCTGCAAGAGTTCTTTTTGACACTGGTGCATCGCATTGTTTCATTTCCAAACCTTTTGCATCAAAGTATGAGTGCGATTATCAGTATCTGCAAAATTCTTTGCAAATCGTGTCACCGGGCAAGCATATGACAGCTAATTTCTGCGTCCCGGATATTACTATCATGTTGGGCGACTACAAATTTCTAGCTTCTCCTATTGTTCTGGGTGACTCGGATATTGATCTTATTCTCAGAATGGATTGGCTATCTAAGCACAAGGCGCATCTTGATTGTGCAGCCAGGAAGATTCAATTGACTCATTCGTCTGAGGATGTAATTGTCTTTGCCGCTCGTGATGATACCATCCGTCTGTTTTCTCTCAATGAGAAGGGTGAACTGGATGCCATCTCTCAAATTCCAGTCGTTTGCGAATATCAAGACGTCTTTCCAGAAGAGCTTCGAGGAATGCCTCCGCATCGGCCAGTTGAATTCGTCATCGATCTTGAGCCTGGCACGGAACCAGTGTGCAAGCGTCCTTACAAGCTCGGACCTGAAGAGTTGAAGGAGCTGAAGAAGCAACTCGATATTCAAGAGCGAATGGGTCTCATTCGACCTAGTTCCTCTCCGTGGGGTTGTGGTGTACTCTTTGTGAAGAAGAAGGATGGAACGGACCGACTTTGTGTTGACTACCGTCCATTGAACAAGAAGACTATCAAGAACAAATACCCACTTCCCAACATCAACGAGCTGTTCGAACAACTCAAAGGTGCCAAGTATTCTCCAAGCTTGATCTCCGTATGGGTTATCACCAGATTCGAATCCGTGAGCAAGATATTCCCAAGACGGCTTTCAGGACAAGCTATGGTTCATATGAATACACTGTCATGTCTTTTGGCCTCGTCAACGCTCCTCCGACTTTCTCTCGCATGATGAACTTCATCTTCAACGCCTACACCAATGACTTTGTTTTGGTCTATCTCGACGACATTCTGGTCTTTTCGAAGAACAAGGAAGATCATGCCAAGCACTTGCGTTTGGTACTCGATAAGCTCAGGGAACACCAGTTCTACGCCAAGTTCTCAAAGTGCGAATTTTGGCTCGATGAGGTTCTTTATCTTGGGCATATCATCTCTGCCAAGGGCATCAAGGTGAATCCTGAGAAGGTGTCTGCAATTGTGAATTGGGAACCACCTCAGAACGTGAAGCAACTCCGTAGCTTCCTCGGTCTCGCAAGCTACTGTCGAAGGTTCGTTGAGAACTTTTCAAAGATCGCAAAGCCTCTTTCAAACCTTCTCCAGAAGCACGTCAAGTACATTTGGTCTCCGGAATGTGACATCGCTTTCAACACTTTGAAAGAGAAATTGGTCACTGCTCCAGTTCTGACTCCTCCTGATGAATCCAAACCGTTCGAGGTCTTTTGCGATGCCTCTCTTCAAGGTCTTGGTGCAGTGTTGATGCAAGAGAAGAAAGTTGTGGCTTATACCTCTCGTCAGTTGAAGCCCAACGAGAAGAACTACCCCACTCATGACCTCGAGTTGGCGGCAGTTGTGCATGCTCTTTTGACTTGGAGATATCTCTTATTGGGAAGAAAAGTGGACATCTTCACTGACCACAAGAGTCTCAAGTACATCTTCACTCAGCCTAATCTCAACCTTAGGCAGACTCGATGGGTCAAAATGATTCAAGAGTATAATCCGAGTATCGAGTATACTCCAGGCAAGGCCAATGTGATTGCTGACGCATTGAGCAGGAAGGCTTACTACAACAGTCTTATTCTCAAGCCTTATCAACCCGAGCTTTGTGAAGCTTTCCGCAAACTCAATCTGCAAGTTGTTCCTCAAGGTTTCCTCGCCAACCTTCAAGTCTCTCCTACCTTGGAAGACCAGATTCGCGAGGCTCAACTTCTTGATGCTATGGTGAAGAAGGTGAAGATTGGGATTGCCAAGAGCCAACCCAAGTACAAGTGCTACTGCCTTGATGACAAGGATACTCTCTTTTTCGAGGATCGTATTGTTGTGCCCAAAGGTGACCTTCGTAAAGTGATCATGAACGAGGCTCACAATTCACTCCTCTCCATCCACCCTGGGAGCACGAAGATGTATCAAGACCTCAAGCAGACTTATTGGTGGACTCGAATGAAGCGCGAGATTGCTCAGTTCGTGAATGAATGTCATGTCTGCAGAAGAGTGAAGGCAGAACACCAAAGGCCAGCTGGTCTCCTCCAACCTCTTGCCATTCCAGAATGGAAGTTTGACCACATTGAGATGGACTTCGTGACTGGGTTTCCAAAGTCCAAGCGTGGCAATGATGCTATATTCATTGTCATCGACAAACTCACTAAAGTGGCTCACTTTCTGCCTATCAAAGAGTCAATCACTGCAGCTCAATTGGCGGAGCTGTATACCTCTCGGATTGTCTCACTGCACGGTATTCCACAGGTGATCTCTTCAGACCGTGGCAGCATCTTTACCTCCAAGTTTTGGGATTCTTTTCAGAAGGCCATGGGAACCAACATCCGCTTCAGCACTGCTTTCCATCCTCAAACTAGCGGTCAAGTCAAGCGTGTCAACCAGATTCTTGAAGATATGCTCAGGGCTTGTGTGATCTCCTTCGGCATGAAGTGGGAGGATTGTCTTCCATATGCTGAATTCTCCTACAACAATAGTTTTCAAGCAAGTTCGGGCAAGGCCCCGTTCGAAATTCTGTATGGCCGGAAGTGCCGTACCCGTCTCAACTGGTCTGAAACCGGTGAACGTCAACTTCTGGGAAATGACTTAATCACAGAGGCAGATGAAATGTGCGAAGTCATTCGAGATAACCTAAAAGCAGCGCAATCGCGCCAGAAGAGCTACTATGATAGTAAGCACCATGATTTGGCTTTCGAGATCGGAGATCATATTTACCTCCGCGTCTCTCCAATGAAAGGTACTCGTCGCTTCGGTATCAAAGGGAAGCTTGCCCCTAGATACGTGGGACCTTTCAAGATCGTCAGCAAGAGAGGAGATCTCGCCTATCAACTCGAGCTTCCTTCAAACTTTGCAAATGTTCACGACATGTTCCATGTCTCTCAGCTCCGCAAGTGCTTCAAGACTCCTGACCGCACCGTCAACTTCGAAGACATTGATCTCCAAGAAGATCTCTCTTATCGTGAGCACCCCGTTGCTATTCTTGAAGAGACTGAACGCAAGACTCGCAATAAGTCAATCAAATTCCTCAAAGTCAAGTGGTCACACCATTCCGACCGTGAAGCCACCTGGGAACGCGAGGATCACCTCCGTTCTGAGTACCCGGCGTTCTTCCAGTCCTAGATCTCGGGACGAGATCCTTTCGTAGTGGTGGAGTGTTGTAACACCCCGGATATGATTTACCTAATATGTAATCCAACTCTTGCCGTTTCCGGTGTTAAGTTATTTTATTTCCTCGGGTTCGGGTTTTTGTCTCCGTGTGTTGTTGTCGTTGTCATGCATCTCATATCATGTCATCATGTGCATTGCATTTGCATACGTGTTCGTCTTATGCATCCGAGCATTTTCCCCGTTGTCCGTTTTGCATTCCGGCGCTCCGTTCTCCTCCGGTGGTCATTTCTACCTTCTTTTTGTGTGTGGGGATTAAACATTTCTGGATTGGACCGAAACTTGCGAAGCTGCCTTGGTTTACTACCGGTAGACCGCCTGTCCAGTTTCGTACCATTTGGACTTCGTTTGATGCTCCAACGGTTAACCGAGGGACCGAAAAGGCCTCGTGTGTGTTGCAGCCCAGCACCCCTCCAATTTTGCCCAAAACCCACCAAAACCATCTCCATCATCTAGAGCGTTCGATCACGATCGCGTGGCCTAAAACCGCACCTCATTTGGACACTCCTAGCTCTCTCTATGCCTATATATAGATCTCCTTCCGAAATCCCGGATCTCCTCTTTCCCCAAACCCTAAAATTCGTCTCCGCTGCCACCGGACACGTCCGCCACCCCCGGACGAATCGCCTCCACCAATCCCGAGCTGCCACGCGTCTGTCCGCCGCCCTCTCCGCCGCCGTCCCGGGGAGCCCAAGTCGGGCCCCCGAGGCCCGTTCGCCGCCCCGCGCCTGGGAGCGCCCGCCGCCGCCGCCGAGGCTGCGCCTCCCCCGCGCCGCCATCCACACTTGCCGCGCCACCGCGCCACTCCACCGGCGGCCCGCACCTCGCCGCTGCTCCGGCCACCTTGCGGCGCCGTCCTCCGGTCGCCGGAGCCCTCAAGTCCGGCCGGCGCCGCCTCGCCTCCCCGCATCTCCTCCAGCTCCGGCCACCTCGCCGGCCTCGTCCCCCTCCTCCTTCGCCGGTTTCTCTCCGGCGAGCTCGAGCTCTAAGTCCGGCCGACGAGCCTCGGTTTCCATGCATGAACAGTACCTCCCAGATCCAGATCTGAGACGGTTGACTTTGCTCCCGAAACCCTAATTATTTTGCTATGTTCATCGTGCTGTAACTTTGCATCTGTAGATCCGTTTTGGGCATGTAACATATCAAAATGTTTGCCTCAGAGAGCACATCATTTCATCTCATTGCATCATTTTCATTTGTGTTCATCTTGATGACTGAAATGCTGTTGGAAGAGTGTTATTTGAGATAATTGTCAGATCTGCTACTCCAAATAGCTATTTTTCATTTTTGCCATGATTAATGTGTGCATGATATGCCCCTGAGCTCTACATGTGTTTTGTTATATGCTTTGCCATCTTTCCAGAGGTGCCATCCATGTATTTTTGTGATGTGTGTGGTGACTAGCACAAGCTTGCAAAGTGGTGCACTCGTTAACGCTGATTTCAGGGACTTAGCAATTCCACTAAGTCCTTGATCTATTTTTATCAATATGCCATATGTTCATGTTGTTTCCTAGTGATCCCTGCCTCTTTTGAGGATGATCAGTAAGGATGATTTGTTAATCTTATAGTGCCCTATCCATCCATGTATTTGGTTGCAATTACGGAGCACCCTAGCTTGAGCCAATCGAGCTGTACTTTTGCTATTTCGTGAATCTGGGCAGATTGTCTACATGTTAGCGATTTTGCCGAGGATGTTGTAGTTGATCCGTGCATGATATGTTGTTGTTCTTGCCTTTTCTAGCTTGTATAATGTGTATTCTTGATGGGTGTATGCTTAGATTGTCATGACATGCTCTGTAGTGAGTGCATCGAGCTCGTACACATGCCTACTTGATATCTGATTTGTATGTTCTAGTTTTTCACTAAGTCTGTGATCTGATTATGTTTTTGCCATGTTCACATGCTTGCAATTGTATTTTCGGATCCCTTTTGGCTCAAGGTTACTAAGGGACTTTTGTTAAGATCTTTGAGTAGCTCCATGCCATGCCATGCCTTGCTTTGCCATGTTAAGTTCCTGTAGCATCTAGTTTTCATGCTCCAAAGTGTGCTACCTGATCTGAAATTCCAGACAAGTGTTAATTTCACTAAGTCTGAAACCTGTTTACCAATTGCACTTTTGCCATGCTTGTTTGAACCTGTTAATGGATGAATTGGCCATAGCTCAGTGTTCATCCTTTGTTAAGCATTATGAGTGGATCCCTGCCATGTATTTTGTTGCCATGTTTGGGTGCTGTAGCATGTTTAACTTGTTGCATTTAGATGGCTACTTGCTGTTTATTGCAGACCGTTGTCATATTTGAATTGCTTGCCATTTCCAAACCGCGTCTCCGATTCCGGTGTTCTTTATATCGATTTCAACCTAAATCACCTCACCTTTCCAGTGGCACACTTGGATTTCCAAGTTGAGGCTAGGTTCTTTCATTCCTTGTCAAATCTTGCATATGCATCACATATCACATCCCGCATAGCATACCATGTTTGCATCATGTTGTTTGAGTTCGCACGTGGTTGATTGTGTTCCGTTTGATTGTTTGTCTTGTTTGGGTAGAGCCGGGAGACGAGTTCGCTAACAAGGAGCCCGTTGAGTTTGCTTTCGAGGATCCAGTCAACTCTGACAACTTTGCAGGCAAGATGATCATACCCTCAAAATCACTTCTATCTTTGCTTTGCTAGATGCTTGCTCTTTTGCTATGCCTATGCTACGATGCCTAACACGTGCTTATCATGCCTCCCAAATTGCCATGTCAAACCTCTAACCCACCATGTCCTAGCGAACCGTTGATTGGCTATGTTACCGCTTTGCTCAGCCCCTCTTATAGCGTTGCTAGTTGCAGGTGAAGATTGGAGACCGTTCCTTGTTGGGACCTTAATTTTCTTGTTGGGATATCATTATATTATCTTGTTATCTTAATGCATCTATATACTTGGTAAAGGGTGGAAGGATCGGCCTTTTGCCTAGTGTTTGGTTCCACTCTTGCCGTCCTAGTTTCCGTCATATCGGTGTTATGTTCCCGGATTTTGCGTTCCTTACGCGGTTGGGTGATAATGGGAACCCCTTGACAGTTCGCCTTGAATAAAGCTCTTCCAGCAATGCCCAACCTTGGTTTTACCATTTGCCACCTAGCCTTTTTTCCCTTGGGTTTCCGGAGCCCGAGGGTCATCTTATTTAAACCCCCCCGGGCCGGTGCTCCTCTGAGTGTTGGTCTAAACTAGAGTCCTGTGCAGCGCCCCCTCGGGGAAACTCGGGGTTTGGTTTTAGTTGTATGGAAAGCTCATCTGAGTGTGCCCTGAGAACGAGATATGTGCAGCTCCTATCGGGATTTTTCGGCACATTCGGGTGGTGTTGTTGGATTTGTTTTAACTTGTCGAAGTGTCTTGTAGAACCGGGATACCGAGTCTGATCGGAATGTCTCGGGAGAAGGTAGATCCTTCGTTGACCGTGAGAGCTTGTCATGGGCTAAGTTGGGACTCCCCTGCAGGGATTTGAACTTTCGAAAGCCATGCCCGCGGTTATGGGCAGATGGGAATTTGTTAATGTCCGGTTGTAGATAACCTGAACCTTAACTTAATTAAAATGAATCAACGGTGTGTTTTACCGTGGTAGTCTCTTCTCGGCGGAGTCCGGGAAGTGAACACGGTGTTGGAGTAATGTTTGCCGTAGGTTGTTTCTCTAGTTCTTCGTTCGCGCTTTGCCTTCTCTTCTCACTCTCTTTTGCGAACAGGTTAGCCACCATATATGCTAGTCGCTTGCTGCAGCTCCACATATTACCTTGCTTTTCCTATAAGCTTAAATAGTCTTGATCGCGAGGGTGCGAGATTGCCGAGTCCCTGTGGCTCACAGATTACTTCCAAACCAGATGCAGGGCCTGATGACTCCGTTCCAGATGACGCGCTTGAGCTCAAGTGGGAGTTTGACGAGGACTCACGCTGTTACTATGTGTCTTTCCTTGATGATCAGTAGTGATGCCTAGTTGGGGCGATCGGGACCGTGTCGCATGTTGGGTTGATCTTTTATTTTGGCACCGTAGTCGGGCCATGAGTGATTGGATGATGTAATGCTATTTATGTACTTTGTTTGACGTGGCGAGTGTAAGCCAACTATGTACCTTCCCCTTTTTATTATCTATATTACATGGGATGTTGTGAAGATTGCCTTACTTGCGACATTGCTTTCAATGCGGTTATGCCTCTAAGTCGTGCTTCGACACGTAGGAGATATAGCCGCATCGAGGGCGTTATACGTGGTCTTCAAGGCATCCACTCCCCACGATCACGGGGTGGGGAGAGGTCGCCTCACCCGTCGCCTCGGTCCTGCACGCCTGCCACATGGCTCTCATGCGCTTGGGGTGGCGAATGGTGGAGGCGGGAAACCGGGCCGCCGCGGGCTGGGGCGGCGGGTCGGTCTCAGTTCCCTGCGCCTTCCGCGTCTTGATTGGCTGAGCGGGGCAGCCAAGCCCCCACCCCGTTCCTTTATAAAGAGCGGGAGGGGGGGATGGCGTCCCGCATTCCTTCATCTCCTCCTTCCTTCAGCTTCTGCTTCCCCCTTCCATCTGCCATGGAGAGAGGGAATCCTGGTCCTTCAACGGTGGTGGCGTGGGTCGCCGCTCGACAACGCGTCCCTCCTTCTCCTGCACCCGCGGTGGCAGAGCCAGCCGCGAGGGGAAGGGGGAGGGGGCGAGGCCGTGGGCGGGGTCGAGGCGCTCGGGGAAGAGGAGGACGGGGCGGCGCGTCGGCCTCGCCTCCGCCAGCAGTTCCTCCCTCCATGGAGGGCCACGTCGGGGATGACCCTTGCGAGTTCTTCATCAGGCTACGCCGGCCGCCTCGCTGTCGCCTTCGTCTCCCGACTCCACTCGCGCGGGAGATGGAGCTCGATCCGCCGGAGTCATTGTGGCTGCACATGAGGGGCTGCGGGATCAGTGGCCCGCGGGCCCGCGTCGAGTTCCCCGCCCCTCACGTGATGTATCTCCGTCGGGGATGGAAGACGTTTGCCCATATCCACCGCTTGACGGAGGGGCTGACTCTCCATTTTAAGCTGATGAAGGGTGGCCTTCTCTCCGTCAAGGTCTTCGGGTGCTTTGGGACCCGTGCAAGGTGCTGCGTGGAGAGCTCTTCTGATAGTGAAGACTCCTCCACGGGCGGGAGTGACGAGGAGGACAGTGGCAGTGACAACGAGGGTAGTAGTCGGCAGGATGACGGGTCTGATTAGGTGTCGGGTGCTGCTCCGTGCGGCACCGGCGACCCCATCATCCGCATCGCCGGCTCCCTGAACTTCTCGGGGTCGTCTCCTTGGGCGGCTGGCGTTGGGAGGCTACGGAAGAGGAAGAGGGCGGGCGGCAAGGCCGCAAGTCGGAGTACGCGGGCACCGACGCCTTCGACGCGTGCTGACGTCCCGCCGCCTCGTCTTCGAGCTCTGCTTCCGGCGCCGCCATCACCATCCAGCCTTCGGACGGCCACCGAGATGTTCTCTTGGTGTCTTATGCCACCCGTAGCTCGCCTAGGCGCCCCTTTTTCCCTTTTCGCCTCCTTGACCTGCCTCCTGAGGAGAGGGACAAGAAAGGGATTACGGGCACCTTATCTCTTTTTGGTGTGTAAGCCTTCGGGCCTTAGCTAAATTTAAAACTTGTAATCCCATCATTCATGTTTTTCATTCCCTATGGACTGTACCTGAGTGGAATGTTTTTAATGAAAAAGGGATGCTTGCTGGGTCATTTGTTTGTGGGTAGAACCCACGACAAGGAGTAAATCCTTGATATCTTCAAGATAAACATTTCCTTGCCCGGCAACAGGCCTTGCCGTCTCCCCACTTCGCTCGACCTTCCTCACGCCTTTGGCGGAGGCAGGGATGAGGCGGGTTCTGGCTCCTTGTTTCATCCTTTCGCTGCCGCGACTATGACCAAACTTGGCCCCAGGAACGAGCCCTAGGGCCTAGAGTTATGGGAGCATGGTAGCTTAGGGGAAAACGAGGTTTCACATACCTCAGTCCATAATGGAATGCATGGTAAGGGATGAAGAACTTATCTGAAGATGCAGCCCCCGGCAACCCTGGTTCGCCGTGGGTGAATCTTTGCTCTTGCAGCCCCCGACAATGCTAGCTTACCGGGGGCTAGATGCTGGTCTGTTCATCTTCTTTTCCTCCCCAAGTGGTTCAGAACGGATACCCGTGTGTCCTGTGAACTAAAGAATACAAAAGAAAGAAAAAGAGACGCACACTCGACCTCTAAGCTAGGGGTTAGTCGCCGCTAAGCACTATCAACCCTAACCAAGGATGAGACTCGAGCTAGCATGCATGCTATAACTTAGGGCACCAACGCTTCATTTATTTATGCTCAGGGTTTGCGCTTGGCTTTGTACAAAGGGTTACATGCATCATCGGCAATGCTTGTACAAAAGGTGGCTTGCCGGGGGCCCGGCAAGCCGCGCCTCATGGGTAAAACTTGCGAAGATGCTCAATGTTCCAGGAGTTACTCACCGGAACGGCATCTTCGGTCTCCAGGCGGACTGCACCGGGCCTGGTGACTCGTATTACCCGATAAGGGCCTTCCCACTTTGGCGTCAACTTGTTGGAATTCTTGGCCGATTGAACGCGCCGAAGGACAAGGTCGCCTTCCTCAAGGCTTCGGGCATGAACCTTGTGGCTATGGTAGCGGCGGAAGGCTTGCTGGTAGCGTGCTGCTCTGACAGCTGCCCGAAGACGATCTTCCTCAAGGAGCATTGCGTCATCTTGCCGCAGTTGCTCTTGCTCAAGCTCATCATAAGCGAGCACTCGAGGTGACCCGTATATGAGTTCAGTGGGGAGAACTGCTTCTGCCCCGTATACTAGGGAAAAGGGTGTCTGGCCGGTGGCTCGATTTGGCGTCGTCCTGATCGACCAAAGAACCGTCGGCAACTCATCAATCCAGCGCCTTCCACTCTTGTGCATCCTGTCAAAGGTCTTGGTCCTTAAGCCTCGCAGTACTTCAGCGTTTTCCCTCTCAGCTTGACCATTGCTTCATGGGTGAGCAACGAAAGCGAAATAGACTTTGCTGCCGAGGTCTTGGATATATTGCATGAAGGTGCGGCTTGTGAACTGTGTGCCGTTGTCGGTGATGACCCTGTTGGGTACACCAAAAAGGCACACTAGTCCCTTGAAGAACTTGACGGCTGACTGAGCTGTGACCTTCCTCACTGCCTCCACCTCTGGCCACTTTGTGAACTTGTCGATTGCAACATACAAGTACTCAAAGCCCCCGACAACGCGGGGGAAAGGGCCCAGTATGTCGAGCCCCCAGACCGAGAAGGGCCAGGAGAGAGGAATGGTTTGAAGGGCTTGAGCTGGCTGATGAAGCTTCTTTGAATGGAACTGACATGCTTCACACCTGGTGACTAGTGTCGTCGCATCCTGGAGGGCGGTGGGCCAGAAGAAGCCTTGCCGAAATGCCTTGCCGGCAAGGGCCCTTGACCCGATGTGGGATCCACATATGCCTCCGTGTATCTCCGCCAACAGCTCCAGTCCTTCCTCCCGAGGGATACACTTCAATTTCACACCGTTCGGCCTCTTTCTGTACAGGACGTCATGGACGAACTGGTACATGGTAGAGCGACGGGCTACCTTTTCCGCTTCTTCCTGCTCTTCAGGAAGTTCCCCTGTTTGGAGGAATCGGACGGTATGCTGTGCCCACGCTGGAGCCTGGGGCTTGACAGCGAGGACTAAAGGCATTTCCTCTGCTTTGGGAGCGGCTGTCTCGACGGCAAGAGCTTGACGCTCCGCCGGAGCTAGCCGTCCCGTGGCGGGTTCAGTGTCCCCGGCAACATCCTTGCCGGCGGCTCCGGGGAGCTCGGCGGGAAAGTACTTGCCGGGTCCTGATTTCCTCCTCTTGTTATGCTCTGTTGATGGATCAACGGATGGTTGAGTTAGCTGGAGCACAAAGGTACCTGGTTCCACAGGTAGCTTGAGGGCAGCGCGTTTTGACAGGTAATCGGCGATATCGTTCTCCGCTCGGGGAACGTATTCAGCCTATATACCGTCGAAACGCTCTTCCAGCTTTCTCACTTCATCAACATAGGCCTTCATCAACGGGCTCTGGTAGTTGTTGTTGACTTGCTTGACGACGAGCTGCGAGTCGCCCCTGACGATGAGCTTCTTGATTCCAAGGTCCGCCACGATCCTAAGACCGGCAAGCAGCCCTTCGTACTCTGCCGTATTGTTTGTTGACACCTCCCTGGGCAAGTGCATCTGGATCACATACTTGAGGTGCTCTCCGGTGGGCGCGACAAGCAGTACACCAGCCCCGGTGCCGTGTAAGGAGAAAGCCCCATCCAAGTACATGATCCAACTGCAACTTGCCTCCTTGCCGGGGAGAGCAGTCTCTTGGGATTCTTCGTCAGGCGTTGCGGTCCAGTCTGCAATGAACTCCGCCAGGACTCGGCTCTGAATCGTCGAAGTACTTTCAAACTTGAGGCCAAAGCTAGACAGCTCCAGTGCCCATTCCACAATTCTTCCCGTTGCATCTGGATTGTGCAATATCCATTGCAGAGGGAGGCGAGTGACGACAGTGATCTCGTGTGCCTGGAAGAAGTGACGCAGCTTCCTCGAGGCCATAAGAAGGCCGAAGAGCAGTTTCTGCACGCTGGAGTACCTTGATCCAGCTCCCTGCAAGAGGGAACTAACAAAGTAGACCGGGTGCTGCATCATTTTCTTCTTCGGCGGCATTTCAACTGGCTGTGTCGTCTCTGCATTGGTGGTTTCGGTCTCTGTCGCTGCCATTACCTCGTCGTCAACCTCTGTCTGCACCACTAGTGCGGCGCTGACCACCTAGTTCGTTGCCGCCAGGTATAGCAGCAACGGCTCCTGTGGCCTAGGCGCAACTAGTATTGGCGCGGAGGAGAGGTACTTCTTCAAATCTTGCAATGCTGCTTCGGCTTCTGGCGTCCACTCCATCGGCCCCGCCTTTTTCAGGATCTTGAAAAAGGGAAGGGCGCGCTCGGCAGACTTGGAAATGAATCTGCCCATGGCGGCGACGCAACCAGCAAGCCGACGCACATCCCTGATTCGCTTGGGTGCTTCAATCTGCTCTATAGCTTTGATCTTGTCCGGATTGGCCTCTATCCCACGCTGTGATACAAAGAACCCGAGAAGCTTGCCGGACGGGACGCCAAAGACACACTTCTCAGGGTTCAGCTTGAGATTGATCTTGGGCAGGTTTGTAATTGTTTCTTGCAAATCCGGTATGAGGGTTGCCCTGTCCTTGGTTTTGACCACTATGTCATCCATATAAGCTTCCATATTTCTATGGAGCTGGGGTTCAAAACCAATCCGGACCGCCCTTGCAAACGTCGAACCAGCACTCTTCAGCCCGAAAGGCATCCGCATGAAACAATACGTACCGCATGGGGTGATGAATGCTGTTTTATCTTCGTCTTCTCTTGTCATGAAGATCTAGTGGTAGCCAGAGTAGGCATCAAGGAATGACAACAGATCACACCCAGCTGTGGAGTCAACAATCTGGTCGATGCGCGGCAATGGGAAGGGGTCCTTAGGACAAGCCTTATTGATATCTGTGTAATCAATACACAGCCTCCACTTCCCATTAGCCTTGCGCACTACGACCGGATTGGCCAACCACGTTGGATGGAGCACTCCTCTTACCAAACCCGCTGCTTCCAGTTTCGGGATCTCCTCTGTGATGAACTCTTATCGTTCCAAAGATTGCTTTCTAACCTTCTGCTTGACGGGCCGCGCATGAGGATAGACAGCAAGGTGGTGCTCAATCACCTCCTTGGGAACGTCGGGGATGTCGGAAGCTTGCCATGCAAACACATCGACATTCGCCCACAGGAAGGTGACGAGCGCGTCTTCCTATTTGTCGTCAAGGGTGGAGCTTATGGTGAAAGCCCCTCCCGTGCCGTCCTCATTGAAAGAAACCTTCTTGGTTCCCGGCGGTATTGCCCTGGGCTTCTTGTTTCCGCCAGTGGAGCTCTCTGGCACGTCCTCGACGGGAGCGCTACACTCCGAAGAGGTGCGCTTGCCGGAGTGGGTGTCCGAGGTCTCACCGGTCTTCTTCTTCTTCTTCCCTCCCGGGGTCCCAGCGGCAGGAGCAAGTGCCCTAGTGGCGGCAGCTGCTGCAACTGCTTGCTGGTATAGTTGGTCAGCGCAAATCAGCGCATCTTTCTTATCGGAGGGGATGGTGATGATCGTCACAGGTCCTGGCATCTTCAGGGTGTTGTAGGCGTAGTGTGACGCCGCCATGAACTTGGCCAGCGCTGGGCGGCCAAGGATCCCGTTGTAAGGCAAGGGGATCTTGGAAACATCAAACACGATCCTCTCCGTCCTGTAGTTCAGATTGCTTCCAAAATTCATGGGCAGCGTGACCTTTCCCTTAGGTTGGCTTCTTCTCGGGTTGACCCCCTGAAACGTGCCCGTCTCTTCGAGGTCTCCATCAGGAATCTGCAGTTTCTCGATCACGGCAGGCGAGATCAAGTTTAGACCGGCCCCGCCATCGACTAGCATCTTTGTCACCTTGAGGTTGTGTATTGTTGGTGAAACCAACAATGGCAAGCACCCGACCGCAGTAGTGCGATCAGGGTGATCCTCAGTGTCAAAAATGATAGGTGCGCTGGACCACTTCAGTGGCCTTTGGGCATCAAACGATGGCTCTGCCACTGTAATCTCTCGCGCCCACTGTTTAAGCTGGCGGTGAGAAGTATGCAGCGAGGCGCCGTCGTCGACGCACATGGCCTATGTAGCTTTCTGAAACTCTTGGTCGCCGGATTCGTCGTCCTCTTCGTGATCGTCGTCTTATGTTGTTTATCCTTGCCACGACGGCCCGCCTGGCCGTCACACTTCTTGCCGGACCCGTTAGCACCGTCTTGGACCTTCTCCTTGTCCCGCCTCTCATATTCAGCCCTCTGCTTCTCAGCGAGGAGCTCAACCTGTCGGCAGTCTTGGAGAGCATGGCCTTTGGTGCGATGGATCTTGCAGTATCGCTTGTCGGAGTTTCCTGGCTTCTGGGCAACCGCCAAGGCCCGGCAGGCGACACATCCGGCAATTTCCTTGCCGGGGTCATCTGCCTTGGTTTTCTTGGTGGAGCCGGTGTCATCAGATCCTTCGACGGCAAGCACGGCTTTACCTTTGCACTTCCTGTTGCGGCGCCGACACTTCTTCGCCGGGGCGGCAGTATCTTCATCCGAGGAGTCGGTTTCCACGCCGGCGTCTTCGCCGGGGTACTTCCTTCCGTCTTCAGCCCGGGCACATCTGTCAGTAAGAACATAGAGTTCTGCTACATCTTTTACCTTGTTCATTGCTAGCTCTTCACGCATCTTGCGGTTACGCACGTTCTGATGGAACGCGCTAATGATGGCGGCAAGGTGAACATCAGGGATATTGTACTGCATCCGGCTAAACCTCTATATATACTTGCGAAGACTCTCGCCTCCCTTCTGGGGAATGACGTGCAGGTCGCTCGCTTGGCCATGGGCTTGGCGGCCTCCAGTAAAGGCGCCCACAAACTCATGGCACAAATCTGACCAGGAGGAAATAGAGTCTACCGGCAAGTGCATCAACCATGACATGGCGTTGGGTTTAAGAGCCAACGGAAAGTAATTCGCAAGCACCTTATCGTCGCGGGCTCCGGCAGCTTGCATCGTAATGGTGTAGATGCTGAGGAACTCGGACGGGTGGGTCTTGCCGCTGTACTTTCCGCTCACGTTAGGTTTGAAGGTGCGGTGAGTGGGCCACTGGAACTGCCGCAGCTCATGGGTAAAAGCCGGACAACCTAACTCGTAAGGTAGGTGTCGGGGGTTTGGTGCGACATATGCCAACGGATGGCTTATCATGGTGGGGGCGAGTAGAACGTCGCCGGTGCCTGGAAACGGGATGAGGCGAAGACATGCACGCCGGCGAATCTTACCCAGCTTCGGGGCTCTCCGGGGAGATAATACCCCTACTGCTGCTCTGCGGGGTCTCCGCATGATCACTATGGTCAAGTGTTTACACGGTTGCTCCTTGAGCTGTGTATGGTGGTGGGAGAGGGCAAGGCTAGCTCTCTCCCTCTATCTGGTGAGGTATAGAACTACTGGGATCCAACCCTTTGCATGGGTGCCCTGGGGGGTTTATATAGGCCTTCCCCCCAGGGGTACAATGGTAATGTGACTGGGAGCAGGCCCAGCCGTTAGTGTCTCCGACATCCGACTTCTCCGCCGACTGCTGGGGCCTGCCGACTGGTGGGCCCCGCCGACTGGTCTGGTACGGAGCCGACAGGTCGCGTCCGCCGTGGGCGGGTCTTGCCGGCTGCTGATTACTGTAGCCGTGCTCCTGATGATGCAAGCTTGGTCATGGGGTCGTGGCAACAGCCCCGCCGCCTGGCGGGCAATCACTGTGGCCACTCCCCATCTCTTCTTGATTAATGGCGCGTGGGCCCGGGGGAGGGCTCGGCCGACTCCCCCGGGCCGACTCCCATTGGGTCCAACTGGCGGTGCTCCCGCCGTCTCCCGAGGTCTCGCTAGCTGGTGGGCCCTGCTGCCTCCAGGCCGTACAGACAAGCCGTCGTGGGCGCAGGACCAGGTACAGTGGTGCTGATGTCAGGGCCGGCTGGGCAACAGTGCCATGCCGCGGGGAGATCTTCCCAAGTACGGCGCGCTGTAGCCATGCCTTCCCTTGGTAAGGGGCGGGGAGTGGGCTTCATTGTAGCCATGCACCTGCCCCGTCCCCCTCGATGAGGTCACGGTTTGTTGGGGTCACCGGCCGACTCCCCAAAGTCGGCTTCTCTGGAAGTCGTCCCTGGGACTCGGCCGTGAGCGGGCAGTCGGCCGCCTTGCCGTAGACTCCCCAGGAGGCGGCTCTTCGCCCTGTGGTCTTGAGGGGCGCAGCCTGCCCCGATGTCTTGAAAGGTCGTGGGGCTCGGGTTGGCCTACCCGCGGCCCATTACTCCGACAGTAGTCCCTGAAGCTGGTGAGGCGCCGTGGACGATCGGCCGAGAAGCCTCAGCAGTTTCTCTTTCCGGGCGCAACACATGGTCTTGATTGACTTCCCCGGGCTAACTAGAAGGAGTCGGACTCGCCCAACTCGGACTCACTCAATTCTGACTTGCTCAGTAGTTCGAACGTCGCGGCGGGATTTCAAGTGGCATGCTAGCTAAGCTTCCAGGCCGCCGCCCGTTCCTGGCCTGTCACACGAGGGCACGTGGCCGGGCCGTTCTGCCATCCCACGCGCGCCACATGACATGCCCATAGGCGGGGTCCACCACTACCGCGCCTCGGCGCCCGAGCGGATCCGCTGCGGCCCTGGCGGGCGGTTGGGATTCCCGTGAAGTTACTGCACACAGTAACTTTACATGGATCGTGGGGGTCATGGGGCTGCGGGCACAGTAAATCCCCACGTCCGCCCCCTCGGCTTCGCAGCCCATAGGACTATAAGTAGGACTATAAGTAGGGGGCTGCGGGCGCAGTAAATCCCCTCCTGCCCACTACCCCTCGCTTCTTCCTCCTCGCAACTCCTCGCTCTCCTGCTTCCTCTTCTCTCCTTCGCTTCGCCGCACGCCCAAGCTCCGGCGAACGCCACGGCGACAGCTTCGCGATAAGATCTTCCTCCGCTGCCGCGCCTCCCCCAGTGCGCTCTGGCACCTGGGACGGCTCTGAGGTCCACGAAGACCATATCGAGTTCCTCCGCCGGACCTGTCGGCTTGTCGGCGAGGATCGCGTGCAGGTGCGTCTCGCGCCGGAGGGGGAGATTTCCCCTGCCCCGCGGGAGGGCGAGCGGGTCATCTTCCGCTCGCACTGCCTGCGCGGGCTGGGGCTGCCGGCGAGCAGCTTCCTCCGGTCGTTCATGGAGTTTTACGGACTCCAGCCGCACCACCTCACCCCAACACAGTGGTGCTGCTGTCCGCCTTCGTGGCTCTGTGCGAGGGCTTCCTTGGAGTCCTCCCCACCCTCGAGCTCTGGGAGGAGTTCTTCTTCTCCAAGCTCGGCACCCAGGCCGCGGGCGTGCCGGCTCAGTGCGGCGCCTTCATCGCCGTGCGATGGACAGGAGCCGACAACCACTTCCCCTCCATCTCGCTGCTGAAGTCGGTGAAGATGTGGCAGCGGTCCTACTTCTATGTCAGGAACGTCGCCACGAGGGGAGACTGGGTTAATCTGCCGGCTTTCGAAGCCGGCCCGCCGGCTGGCAGACTGCCCAACTGGTCGTAGCGGGCCAGGTCGCTGACGCCTGCGGGAGCTGGAGCCTTCACGCGACTTCGAGTGCTGACGCAGTCGGAGGGTCTGACTGGCCCGGACCTACTGGCCGCCTTCGTCTCGCGCCGAGTTCTCCCACTCCAAGGCCGCCCTCACCTGATATGCCAGATGAGCGGGGGCCGCAACCTGAGTCGGATGTGCACCAAGGACATGCCTCACGAAGAGGTGGCCCTGATGGTGAACTACCTCTCGTATAGCAGGCTCCCGGAGGACTGGCGATTCGGCAAGGAGCCATACTCCCGCGCCAACCCCCCTCCCATGGTGAGTCGCCTTTATTTCTTTAGATTGTCTTCTTCTTGCCGAGTCTTGTTTTAATCAGTCTGCTTTTTGGTTAGAATCCCCTTCTTCACCCACCAGCCGGCACCTCGGGGCCGGCCCGTGAGTTTGCCGCCGATCGGGCGGAGAGCGACGTCGACGACCCCGATCTGGGGGCGGCGGCTCTGGAAGATGACACCGAGGGAGGAGGAGGAACGACAGACGACTTCAGGCCCTCGACTACCTTTGCCGACTGGCCTGAAGACGACGCCGAGGGAGGAGTCGCCCCTCACCATCGGCCAGGAGCTAGCCAGCCGGGCGCGGGCTCTTCTGCCGCGTCGGGCGCTCCAGGCGGCGGGAAGAAACGCCGGGCTGTGCCGACTTTGTTTGGCAGCCGACCGAAGAAGCCCAAGGGCTCGGCTGCGGCGACCTGGCGGGACGAGGTAGCCGCGAAGGCCATCCGCTTCCGTAAGGAAGTGAAGAAGCCGCCGTTGGTCTCCGCATAAGTATTCTGACTTCAAAGTTTATTCTTTCTTCGTGTTTTGTCTGAGTCTCTGCTCGCCCTTCTTTCTTCAGGGCTCCCCCTCTCCCTTGAGCTGGTCGCCGCCACCTCCGTCATGGGGTCAGCGGAGACGCCTGCCACCACTCGGCGGATAGACCCCGCTGCCGACTTCCGGGAGGCGATGGAGCGGAATGCGCAGGAGAAGCGCAATGAAGAAGAAGCCCTCCGCCTGGAGAAGGCGGAGGCCGACAGGGCGGAGGCCTCCGCCAAGAAAAAACTAGCGGAGGCTGAAGCCGCCGCCGCGGCGAAGCGGCAGGCTGAGGAAGCCGCACGCCGCCTGGCGGCCTTGCTTGTTACCCCGCTGAACTCTGCGCCGCCGCCGCCGGAGTTCACGCGGCAGACTGGGGGAGCCAGCGGGGAGAACCTCGTCGAGGAGAGGGAAGGCGGCGAGCCCTCTACTCCGGGCGCGAACATTCCGCCGCCGCCTCCGCCGCCGTCTGAAGGCGTGCGAGGCGAGCAGCCAGCGGACCCTCCGATGCCGCCGACCGAAGAAGAGGCCGTGGTGAGGCTGCTCCTCCAGGTCGGCTCGCCAGCGCGCCGTCGTCTGGAGAAGGCGACTTCGGCACCCCGCCCCCTGGAGGCCGGCACCGCCAGCTCCGCGGCTCCAGACGCCGAGGCGACGAGCACCGCACCTGTTGGGTGGGTGCGGGGAGGCGGCACAGGGCCGCTGAATCGGGCGCTCCTGGACGTCCAGGCGAAGCTCCGCGCTGAGGGCGATGCCCTCCAGAGCTGCACCAAGGCGTTCCTGGCATCGCGGGCAGCCGTCCGGGTATGTCTTTTCTTTGGGCCTTTATTTTTCTTGTTCCTCTCTGTGGGGGCGCTCCAGCGCACCCACTGGGTGCAGTCCCCGAGTTTCGGGTCGGCTGCTGAGCAGGCGGTCCGGAACTCCAATTTGATGAACTTCTGGGTACTAACTTTGTCTGAAATGCTTGTTGCAGGACTACCACAACCTCCGCGTCACCACCTTCAACCGTAATGTTGAAGAGTTGGGCAAGCGGACCGCTGACTTGGCGGAGAGCCGGAGTAAGTCCTCCTCCTTTTTCTCTTCTCTGCGGGGGCGCGCTACCGCACCCGCAGGCTGTAGTCCCCGAGATTCGGGCCAACTGCTGAGCAGTCGGGCCGGATCTCCCCGACGACCTACTTTATTGACGATTGCTGTCTTTCTTTCTTTCCTTCAGGGGCCAACGCTGCTCTTCAACAGCAGCTGAGCAAAGCCAACTCCGCCCTGCTCGCCAAAGGGGAGGAGTGCGGCAAGCTCGCCGCGGAGCGCGATCTGCTGACCACTCAGTTGGCAGAGTAGAAGGGGCTGCTCGCGAAGTCGCAGAGGGAGGCGGAGGAGATGGAGGCCGCCCTCCTGGCCGAGTTCGCGAGCGAGCGCTCTTCCTGGTCTGACAAGGACGCGATGTTGTCCTCCGGCTTCCACGAGATCGAAGACATCATTAATGGTGAGTCTCTTTGTTTTCTTTCTTCGAGCCGCCGACCTAGGTCGTGCCGACTCCTGGTTTTTGACTCGCTTTTTTGTTTCTTCGTGTCTTTTGCAGACTTCTTCCCTGGGTAGTCTCAGGCTGCTATCCAAGCCATCGAGGCTGATCATGCAAGTCGGAGGGCGGAGGGCGCAGAGATCGCCGCCGATGCCCCCCGAACTCTTGATGAAGACATCTTGAGTATCGAGGCTCGCCTCCGGCCGGCTCACCGGATGCTGCGCCGGCTTCAGCGCATCGGCGCCCAGGTGATCTCCGCCCTTTGGCTGGATATGCAGGCTCCGCGCACCCCCAGCCTGACAGCCAACTGGTTGGAGGTCACGGATGGTCGCCTCGAGGCCTGGAAGGGCTCTTCGGCCCGGGCTGGAGTGCGCCGGGCCTTGGAGTTCGTCAAGGCGTGGTACCCGGGGCTGGATCTAGACCGGTTGGCCACGCTTCGGTCGGAGGCCCAGCCGGAGCTGGCGGCTGCGGAAGACGCCCTCGTCAAGCGTGCTACGGTGATCGCCGAGTACATCGACACGAGCATCTTCGTCCCCGAGCGGTCTGAAGACGGCGAGGAGGTCCCGCCGGAGTGGCTTGGGATGAACCCAAACTACAGCGAAGACTCGGCGGAGGTGATCGGCTCCAGCGTCGAGGAGGAGGACGAGGCGGAGGGTGAGGGCGAGGCGGAGGCACCAAAAGACGGAGCAGACGGCCAGCCTCAGCCCGACCGCGCCTCCAGCAACGAGCCGCGTGCGACCGATCCGACTGCTGCTGGAGGCGATCAAGCTGAGACTAGCCGGCCGACCGTCCCGACGACTGACGCTGGCGCCTCCTCCGATCCCCTAACTCCGTCTGCCGCCTCCTAAACTGTCGCTATGTCTTTTGTTTTATCTGCTTCAGTAGTCTTTTGAAGAACTTGTTAATTCGCACAATTCCACCCGCGGGGTGTATTGTGAACCTTTGCTTGACAATTCGGCCAAGGGCCTGTGTTATATATATATGTCTATCTTTTCTTACTCCTTGTTCTTTTGGCTGTTTTCCTTTGCCACTTTCTCCTAGTTGCCTGCCTTGCCAATCGGACAGCCGCTCTGTAGACTGTTGCTGGATCAAGTGCTAGGCTACTTTGGGAAAGCAAGTACTTAGCCGATTTAAGATTGTTTGAGCAAGTTGGATAGAAAACGACAATCCAACTGTCCGAGAGTCAGTTTGCGAGAAGAGCTTGGAAGCCATCTTGAGCTATGTTTTACGCTTTGACTCCCTAGCCATTTTTCGTGCGATCACCCATTCTACCTTACCTCTGCCCACTGTACAGTCGCTCTGCGAGCTGCGGCTTCTGACAGAAGACGGCTTAGATGTTACACACTACTTGTCCGGCTGCGGGAAGCATTTCATAGTGCAAGGCGGCAAGTCCCCGGGCCGACTTGTCGAGCCCGGTGCCAAGCGGCATGACAAAGAGTAACATACTTGTAGGCATAATTTTTATCATATAGACAAAAGAGGGCAGTCCCCGAGCTCGTTTCGGGGGGCCCGAAGTCTTGGTACTTTAATACAAAAGGTAGCGTGGTACATACTGTATCAACTGTAAAATATTCGGAGAAGATTTGCATTCCATGGCCGCTCTGTCTCCTTGCCGGAGTCGTCCCTCTTGTGTGCTAGGGGCTTCTGAGCGTCGATCAGGTAGTAGGAGTCGTTGCCTAGTACTTTGCTGATGATGAAAGGGCCTTCCCAAGGCGGCGACAGCTTGTGCTGGCCAGCTGTTCGCTGGATCAGCCGGAGCACAAGGTCGCCTTCTTGGAAAGATCTTGGCCTGACCTTCCTGTTGTGGTATCGGCGCAGGCTCTGCTGGTAGATGCTGGACCTGCTGAGTGCCAGTAGCCGGCCCTCTTCCAATAGATCAACGCCGTCTTGTCGTGCTTCTTCTACTTCCTCCTTGGTGTACATGGTGACTCGTGGGGAGTCGAACTCTATGTCCGTTGGGATGACGGCTTCGGCACCGTAGACGAGGAAGAAAGGCGTGAAGCCGATTGACTTGTTTGGAGTCGTGCGCAGACTCCAGAGGACGGCTGGCAGCTTGTCGAGCCAGCAGCCAGCCGAGCGCTCCAGAGGCTCGATCAACCGAGGCTTGATGCCGGACAGGATGAGGCCGTTTGCTCGCTCCACTTGGCCGTTTGACTGCGGGTGGGCGACGGATGCTAGGTCCAGTCGGATGCCCTGTGTTGCGCAGAAACGGGCCGAAGCGCCTTTGGCAAAATTTGTGCCGTTGTCGGTGATGATGCTGTGTGGTATGCCGTACCGAATCGTGATATCGGTGATGAAGGTCACGACAGTCAGACCGTTTAGTTTCTTGTTTGGCTTTACTTCCACCCACTTGGTGAACTTGTCCACTTCGACAAGTAGGTGAGTCAGACCACCTCGTGCTGTTTTGAATGGTCCCACCATGACTAGGCCCGAAACAGCGAAAGGCCAAGCAATGGGGATGGTCTTGAGCACGGAAGCCGGCTGGTGCGGCTTGGAGCTGAACTTCTGGCACCCTTTGCATTTTTGGACCAACTCCTTGGCCTCTTCGAAGGCAGTCGGCCAAAAGAAACCGTGCCGAAAAGCTTTGGTGACGAGTGCTCTTGAAGTTGCATGGTGGCCACATTCGCCTTGATGGATGTCTTTGAGGATCGCCTGGCCTTGCTCTGGCTCTACGTAGCGCTGGTAGACACCAGTGACGCTGCGCCTGACTAGCTCTCTGTTGATTATGGTATAGGCTGCTACCGGCGTTGTACTTGCCGAGCTGAGGTCTCATCAGTTGGTAGCTCTTTGTTCACCAGAAATTTGAGGATGGGCTGGGCCCATGAGGTTGCTGCTATTTCATCGACTATCAGAACTGCGAGTTGGATGAGGGCGGCTGGGCTGGGAGGTGGCGGGCTAGAGTCAACAACCGCTTGTTGGGCTGATGAAGTCCCCAGGCCGACTGGCTCGGTCCTTGGGCCGAGTTTTGGAATCTTCAAGTCCGTCACCGCAGTCCCCGGGCCGGGCTCGACTGTAGCAGCTTTGGAGTCGCCCGCCAAAGTCCCCGTTCCGACTGCCGGAACTCTGGAGTCGGGTCCGCCGTCTTCGGGAGGAGCCGGCACAAAGATGGAGTCTGATTCTGGTGAAGGCTTGGCAGACGGCTTGAGGAGGCGTTGAAGGGCGACGCCAGATGGTATTGCTTGGCGGGTAGAGCCGATTCGTGCCAAGGCGTCTGCTTGGTCGTTGTCGTTTCTTGGCACATGGAGGAACTCGCACCCTTCGAAATACCCGCTGAGTTGCTGCACGAGGAAACGGTAGCTCGCCATGTTTGCGTCTTTGGCGTTCCAGTCGCCAGACGACTGCTGGACCACTAAGTCCGAGTCGCCATAACACAAGATCCGGCGGATGCCAAGTTCTTTTGCAAGCCGGAGCCCGTGAATGAGCGCCTCGTACTCGGCCACGTTGTTGGAGGCGGCAAAATGGATTTGCAGTGCATATTTGAGCTTGTCGCCTTTGGGAGAGGTGAGGACGACACCGGCTCCCAAGCCGGTGCGCATTTTGGAGCCGTCGAAGTGCATCCGCCAATGGGTGGAGTCAGGTGCTGGAGGCAAGTACTGGGTCTCGGCCCAGTCGACGAGGAAGTCGGCCAGTGCTTGTGATTTGATAGCGGTGCGGGGCTGGTAGTAGATGGTGTAAGGAGCCAGCTCTATGGCCCACTTGGCCACTCGACCAGAGGCATCACGGCTGCCGATGATCTCGGCAAGTGGAGCCGTGCAGACCACCGTGATTGGATGTTCTTGAAAGTAAGGCTTCAATTTCTTGGCAGCAAAGTGCACGCCATAGCACATCTTCTGGTAGTGGGGGTAGTTCTGCTTGGAGGTCGATAGTACCTCGCTCAGGTAATATACTGGTCTCTGGACAGGTAGCGCCTTGCCTCCTTGCGCTCTACAACAATGACTGTGCTGACTACTCGTCTCGTGGCGGGGATGTACAGGAGCATAGGTTCCTTGGGACTCGGAGCCACCAGGACGGGTGGAGTAGTTAGCATCTTCTTCAACTGGTGAAAAGCTTCGTCCGCCTTATGGTTCCACTCGAAAAAAGTGGTCTTCTTCATGAGTTGGTATAAGGGGAGAGCTTTCTCGCCCAGCCGACTGATGAATCGGATGATGGACGCCAAGCAGCCGGTGAACTTCTGCACATCCAGCAGTCGGCTAGGTACCTCCATTCTCTCAATGGCCTTGATTTTTACTGGGTTGCATTCTATGCCGCGTTCAGAGACCAGGAAACCTAGCAGCTGGCCGGCTGGTACTCCGAAGACACACTTCTCGGGGTTGAGCTTGATCTGGAACCGGCGCAGGTTCTCAAAGGTCTCCTTGAGGTCTTCCAGCAATGTTCCTCGCTTTTCTGTCTTCACCACCACGTCATCCACGTAAACGTGGGCGTTCCTACCGAGCTTCTTGAGGAGGCACTTCTGCATGCAACGCTGAAAGGTGGTGCCGGCATTCCTCAAGCCGAACGTCATGGTGAGGTAGTAGAATGCTCCAAACGGCGTGATGAAGGCGATCTTCAATCTATCAGCCGGGTTCAGCTTGATCTGGTGATATCCTGAGTACGCATCCAAGAAACTCAATAGCTCGCATCCGACTGTGGAGTCTATCACCTGATCAATTCTTGGCAGAGCAAACGGGTCCTTGGGGTAGGCCTTGTTGAGGCTTGTGTAGTCAATACACATCCACCATTGCTTGTTCTTCTTTAGCACCAGGACCGGATTTGCCAGCCACTCCGGGAAGAAAACTTCCATAATGAAGCCGGCTGCTAGGAGTCGGGCTATCTCTTCTCCGACAACTCTTCTCTTCTCTTCTGACAAGCGGCGCAGGGGCTGCCTGACCGGCTTTGCATCAGATCGGACGTGTAACTTATGCTCGGCGAATTCCGTCGGCACACCTGGCATGTGTTTGGGAGAGAATGCGAAGATGTCCCGATTCTCACGGAGGAAATCGGCGAGCTCGCCTTCCTATTTGCTGTCGAGGTTTGCACCTACGACGGCGTACCTCTCTGGGTGTTCCGGATCCAAGGGTATCTTCTTTGTCTCTTTGGCTGGCTTGAACGAACCTTTGGCTTCCGACTCCTTCGGGTCGGGCGATATCTCCGGCTGCTTGCCGGCCATCGCCACAGCTCGCTCAAGGAGTCGCTTCTCGGCCGCAATCACCAGGGACTCGGCCAGCCGACTGCTCTCGGCCGCGCAAGCGCACGACTTCCGGTAGTCGCCGGCCACGGTTAGAATTCCCCTGGAACTGGGCATCTTCATCTTGAGGTAGGCGTAGTGGGGGACCGCCATGAACTTGGCCAAGGCGGGCCGGCCAAGTAGCACATGGTATGGGCTCTCAAGGTCCACCACCTCAAACCAAACAGACTCTCTTCGGAAGTGATCTTTGTCCCCAAAGAGGACGTCAATCAGGATCTTGCGATTGGTGAATAGGAAAGCCCAGGAACAATGCCGTGGAACACAGTCCGGCTGTTTTGAAGCTGTCTCTGCTTGATTCCTAACTTCTCCATGGTGTCCTTGTACAGGATGTTGATGCTGCTGCCCCCATCTATCAGAACTCACGAGAAACGTGCGGCCCGTTTGTCCGTGGCAAAGGTGGCGTCCAGGACCAAGGCGTAGGAGCCCGGACTCGGCATCACTTCTGGGTGGTCAGCCCTGCTCCAGCTGATGGGCCTCTCTGACCAGTGCATGAACTCTGGCGTCTCTGAGGCTACCACGTTCACCTCTTGTCGCTGCAGCCACCTGCTACGTCGATCGTCAGCCACACTGGTGAACACCACGTAGGCTCCGTGCTCTTCAGGGTACTCATCTTGTACTATGCTGACTGGCTTGACTGCCGGCTGCTGGGGTGGAGGCGGAGGCGGCTACCCAGCAGGCGGGGGTGGCAGGAGGCCGTCTCCCTTGGCGATCCTGGTGAGCCAGTGGCACTTCCGGGTGGTGTGATTTGATGGCTTCACGCCGCTGTGGAACTTGCAGGTCCATCCAAGGTCTGCTCGTAGGAGAAGGCCGGCAAACAGTTCGGCTTGCCGCCTTTCTGTCGCTTGGGCGGAGGCTGCTCTTCTGGCTGCTGGGCTTCGACGGTCGCGACCTACCGGCTGCTGGAAGCCGGCTGCGGGGCCTTGCGCTTGTGGTCGCCCTGCTGTTGTCGCCGGCCGGCGTCTGCTGCCGGGGTTCCTGGAGCCCGAGGAGCTACTTTGCCAGTCGTGCTGATTTGAATTTCCGTCTTCATGGAGGAGTCGGCCGTAGCGTACTTGTCCGCTATGATCAGCAGCTCGTCGAGGGTTTCTGGCTCGTCGCAGAGGAGCTTGTGCTTGAGGAGGGTGCCTTCTCGGCACCCGGCTGTGAAGTACTCGATGGCCTGCACCTCGTGCACGCCCTTGTAGGAGTTCTGGAGCTCAGCCCAACGCGTGAGGTAGTCGCGAGTCGACTCATCAGGACCTTGCACGCATAGGGAGAGCTGGCGAGGCTTGGGAGGACGCTTGTACATGCTGGTGAAGTTGCGAACGAATGCTTCGGTGAAGTCGACCCAGCTATTGATGCTGCGGGGCTTTAGGCTGTTCAGCCATGTCCGGGCGGTGCCCTGGAGCATGAGCGGAACGTACTTTATGGCGACACGCTTGTTGCCGTTTTCTATGCTGACAGCCATGGAGTAGTCGAATAGCCAGTCTTCCGGCTTCACCGAGCCGGTATACTTGGGCGTGTCTCTTGGGAGCGTGAACCCTCTGGGAAAGGGCTCGTCCCGAATGCGGGGCCCAAAACAAGGCGGACGTAGCTCGTCTTCTTCTTCTTCCAGCGCCAGGGACCGGTGAAGTCGGTCGATCTAGTGGCGGGCGTCATTCTCTCCGACCCCCTCTCGGAGGCCAAGGCGGTCACCGAGAGTCGGATGGTTAACAGGCAGCGGGGAGACTCGCCTCTCCTTGCGGGGAGGGGGAGGCGGACAGTCGTCCCGTCGTTCCACTGCTCTCGGGCGGCCGTCTCGGTCGCGCTCTATGGTAATACGAGTCCGACTGTGGCTGACAGCCGGCTCCTTGTCCTTTCTTCCTCGAGCACCGCCAGTCGACGTCCGAGACGTCGCGCCTTGATCTCGATGCGGGTCGTTGTTTGGCCGCTGCGGCGCCTCCGTGCGGCAGCCGGCCTCGTTCTGCACGGCGGCCGCGTCGAGGAGCCGCTGGACTCGCTCCATCATGAGGCGGCGCTCTTCGCCCTCGAAATTGTCCAGCTCATCCGCCGCTGCCTGGGCGGCTCGGATGTTCTCCGCTGGCGTGGCATACACGGGGCGGCTAGCCCCAAACAGGCTGGCGATGGCTACGCCACGCTACTGAACCGTGCCAAGGCGGCTGGGTCCTGCCGGAGCCGGCGAGCCACCAACAACGCGATCCATCTCCCGCTGGTAAGCTTCTGAAAAGTGTCTCATGCTGGCTAGCTTCTTCGCGCCTTCAACAAGCTGAAGGCGGCGCGCTTCTAACGTCTCCGCGTCAGCATCTTCTGGAATGGGCGCAGCTAGGTCTTGCAGCGCCGCGCCGAGTGAGTCGGGCGCCCTTCCACCAGGGAACTCGTCATGACTGATGACTAGCACCTCAGTGACGGTGCTCCCGTCGCTCTCCGCGCGGGGGAGAGGTTCGTCGTAGACCACCACATTGGAGGGGAAAGCGTCAACCGACGCGGTGTCGGAGTCGACCAGCATCGGGTCGGTGGAGCCTACGGACTCCAAGTCTACGGCAGGCTCGCCGGAAACGTGGAGTTGATCGAGGAGGCCCGCGAGGAGGTTTTCGGGGCCGCCTGCGCCTGCGTCGGGCACAGGTTCGTCGGAGAGGTAGACCCCGCCGACAAGTTTGGCCAAGGAGCTGGCCGTGCAGGCGATCTCAACGCCGCGCAGCGCGTCGGCGCAAGCTTCGTCTGGCGTGCCTGGCTGGCTGCGCTCGCCAGGGAGGAAAAGGGTTCCCGTCCAGAATAGGTCTCCGGACGGCGGTGCACCAAGCCCCATGGTGGGCGCCAAATGTCGGGGGTTTGGTGCGATATATGCCAACGGATGTCTTATCATGGTGGGGGCGAGTAGAACGTCACCGGTGCCTGGAAATGGGATGAGGTGAAGACATGCACGCCGGCGAATCTTACCCATCTTCGGGGCTCTCCGGGGAGATAATACCCCTACTGCTGCTCTGCGGGGTCTCCGCATGATCACTATGGTCAAGTGTTTACACGGTTGCTCCTTGAGCTGTGTATGGTGGTGGGAGAGGGCAAGGCTAGCTCTCTCCCTCTATCTGGTGAGGTATAGAACTACTGGGATCCAACCCTTTGCATGGGTGCCCTGGGGGGGTTTATATAGGCCTTCCCCCCAGGGGTACAATGGTAATGTGACTGGGAGCAGGCCCAGCCGTTAGTGTCTCCGACATCCGACTTCTCCGCCGACTGCTGGGGCCTGCCGACTGGTGGGCCCCGCCGACTGGTCTGGTACGGAGCCGACAGGTCGCGTCCGCCGTGGGCGGGTCTTGCCGGCTGCTGATTACTGTAGCCGTGCTCCTGATGATGCAAGCTTGGTCATGGGGTTGTGGCAACAGCCCCGCCGCCTGGCGGGCAATCACTGTGGCCACTCCCCATCTCTTCTTGATTAATGGCGCGTGGGCCCGGGGGAGGGCTCGGCCGACTCCCCCGGGCCGAGTCCCATTGGGTCCAACTGGCGGTGCTCCCGCCGTCTCCCGAGGTCTCGCTAGCTGGTGGGCCCTGCTGCCTCCAGGCCGTATAGACAAGCCGTCGTGGGCGCAGGACCAGGTACAGTGGTGCTGATGTCAGGGCCGGCTGGGCAACAGTGCCACGCCGCGGGGAGATCTTCCCAAGTACGGCGCGCTATAGCCATGCCTGCCCTTGGTAAGGGGCGGGGAGTGGGCTTCATTGTAGCCATGCACCTGCCCCGTCCCCCTCGATGAGGTCACGGTTTGTTGGGGTCACCGGCCGACTCCCCAAAGTCGGCTTCTCTGGAAGTCGTCCCTGGGACTCGGCCGTGAGCGGGCAGTCGGCCGCCTTGCCGTAGACTCCCCAGGAGGTGGCTCTTCGCCCTGTGGTCTTGAGGGGCGCAGCCTGCCCCGATGTCTTGAAAGGTCGTGGGGCTCGGGTTGGCCTACCCGCGGCCCATTACTCCGACAATAGGCCTCCAGGGCTCTCCGGTGCCGGGTGGTTCACAGCAGGCCCTGCTCGCCTGTCTGACTGGTGGCGCGCTCCGCGCCGGCGCTCGATAGCGGTTCGAGCGTCTTCGTGTTCTCGTTCCCGAAGGACTTGGCGCTGGTCACAGTGGGTTCGTGGGTCAGACGACGCTATGGAGATTTCGTCGCCCGTAACATCGCGACGGGCTGGCGTCCGCGGTACCGGGCGAGGAGGAGGCGAGTGCACCATGGGCGCGGCGCCGCCGGCTTTCCTGCCACTGGTGCGTGGGACTCCGTTAGAATGTCGACCCGGGGGCTCCACCGGACTCGATTCGTCTTTGTTGGCCACCGCAACAAGTCTTCGGATAGTGGCTCTCCATTCGTCGAGTTTCCCCATAGTGGGAGGAAAATCGAGGAGCAACTGCGTGCACGCCAGGGCTTCTGCTGGCGTTGGTGGCAGCGAAACCTGCACGGATCGTGACGCGCTTTGACTTCTGACCATGTCAGAAGGAGCTCTATCACGACCCCGTGGTCGCATGCCATCTTCACCAGCGCCTCGGCGAGGGGGCAGGTCTTCTACCTCCTGGGAGTGGCGCTCGGGGCTCTTCCCGCAGTGACGCCCGGGGTCTTCGGCGTGATTACGCCGTTCGTCGCGCGCCGCTTGAGAGGAGCGCACCGTCGGCGCCAGCGTGGGAGTCTTGGAGGCCCTCGCATCGCCTTCGGGCGGGGTGGCAGCGATCTTGGAAGGCCCCGCGCCACCCGCGGAGGGCCTGGCTCCGTCTTTGGATTTGGCGGCGTGCGGCCCATTACCAGGCGCACGAACATCGCCGCCTCCCAAACTCCAGCTGCTGGGACGGTGTTGGTGTTCGCGAACGGCGCCCCAGGTCCTTTCTGCAACCGGTCCACTGCTCGCCCGCGCCGGGATGGGATGTCTGGCTTCCGACGGGCCAACCGCCACCGTCGTCTTCTTCTTGGGCGCCATGACGATGAAGAAGTGTCGAACTAACTGCTAAAGCCGATTCTCACAACCGCGCCCCTACCTGGCGCGCCAAAGATGTCGGTGGGAACGACACCTATGGGATCACAAGAATCCCTACTACGGTTGCGGGGCGCGGGGTCGTGAGAAGAGCGGATCAAACAGATAGCACACGGTTCGTTTATCCAGGTTCGGGCCGCGAGGATGCGTAAAACCCTACTCCTGCTTTGGTGGATTGTATATTTGTGTTCTTGAGCTAGCTATGGGGAGTGAGGAGCTCCAAAAAGCTGAATGCTCCTCCTGGTCGCCTCGGGCCTCCTTTTATAGGAAAGGGGTTGCCACAGTGGCACACAGTAGGTGGAAAGGGTACAATGATGCGAGGTTATCCCTCGCATTACATGACAAGGCGCATTTAATGCGTCTTGCCCAGGTGTCCTTGCTTTATCGGGGACGGGGAGAGCCCTGTCTCGTCCGTCGCCGCTCCCTCTCATGTCGACATGCGCCCTGGCCAGCAGCGCCCACGGTGCCATGTAGGCAGGCAGGCAGCTGAGGTGGCACAGTGGTGGGCCTCCACGAAGATCCGCATGCTGCCACGCAGGTGCCTGCCGAGCTGGTTGGGTCGGCAGCTGCATGCGAACGGTAGTGGAGGTTTGATTGGCGTGGGCTTGATGGTGGCCCTGTGGGTGTTCTTGGCAAGGGCCTTGCTGGGGCCCCGGCAAGGGTCTTGCCGTGGCGCCTGCTGTCATCCCCGGCAAGGCTCTTGCTGGGGGCCTTGTGGTCCTCCTTGGCTGGGATCCCGCCAAGGATCATCATCTTCTAAAGGGTGTATCTAATCTTGAATGTCTTCACAAAGATCTGCATGCCACCACGGGGATGTCTCCTGAATCCTTGCCACATGGGGGCAGTGGACTCAAGGGTGACTCACTCCGTAGGTGTGGGGCGAGCTGCCACGGCAATGGTCTTGCCGGGTTTGCTAAAACCGCCTCCCGGCAAGGATCTTGCCGAGGGGGGGGGTCCGCTTCGTCCCCTTTGCCCTTTGTGGTCTTGGTCTTGGCGTCGTTCTGCTTCTCCTGAGCTTCGGCCTTACCTTGGCTCACCTCCCTTGCCTTGCTCAGTGTGGTGGTGCCCGTGGCTCAGATTGCCCGTGCACAGTTATAGGGGTACAAAAAGTGTACCCCTCTTTTTGTACACCAACAGTTGGTCCAAACCGGCCGATGTCCGGCGCCCCCTCGGCAACCAGGGTCTCAGCCATCCCGATGTCTTGCCCATTCTGTGTACCCTGAGAACGAGATACATGCGACTCCTACCAGGCTAGGTCGGTGCATCGGGAGGTCTTACTGGATTTGTTTTACCATTGTCGAAATGTCTTGTGCATCGGGATTCGAGTCTGATCAGAGGGTCCCGCGATGGAGGATTGTCTCTGCGGATCGTGAGCTTGTCATGGGCTAAGTTGGGACACCCCTATAGGGTTTAAACTTTCGAGAGCCGTGCCCGCGGTTATGTGGTAGATGGGAATTTTTTAATATTCGGTTGTAGTGGACTTGAAGTAAATTCATTTAAAATACACCAACCGCGTGCGTAACTGTCTCTTTTTGGGTGCGTTCGAGAAGAGAACACGGTTGGGTTATGTCTGAACGTAAGTAGTTCAGGATCACTTCTTGATCATTATTGGTTTGTGACCGTTTGCGTAGTTTCTCATCTTACTCTTGTACTCGTAAGTTAGCCACCATATAATGCTTAGTCGCTTGCTGCAACCTCATCACTTATACATTCCATACCCATTAAGCTTTGCTCGTCTTGATACCCATGGTAATGGGATTACTGAGTCCTCGTGGCTCATAGATTACTACAACAACAGTTGCAGGTGCAGGTAATATGATGATCATGACGTGAGAGCAATGTTTACTTGTCTTCAAGTTCTTCTTCTTCGTCGATCTTGGGTTAGGTTCCTGGTCGGCAGCCCGGGCTAGTAGGGTGGATGTCGTTTGAGCTTTTGTTTGTGTTACATATGTAGCCGGATGTTGTTCTCATGTATGATGTTTGATGTATTCTTGCGGCATGTGTATGCCTTGTATGTACCCCCAACTATTATGTAACGGTATGATGTAATGATATCCACCTTGCAAAAGCGTGTCAATATGTGGTTCTATCCTTGGTGGACCTTCGAGTTCCTTTAGGATAGAGTCACATATTGGGTGTGATAGGGGGCCCATGTGGGGACCACAACCCACCAGGGCGCGCCTGGGGGCCCTGCCGCGCCCAGATGGGTTGTGCCAACTGGTGCACCTCCTTCCGATGTTATTTGCACAAAAAATTCTTAAATATTCAGAAAAAATCATATTAAATTTTCAGGGCATTTTGAGAACTTTTATTTTTAGCTCATTTTTTTATTGCACGGGAAAATCAGAAAACAGACAAACACATGGTATTTTATTTTATTTAACTAATAACAACAAAGAATAAAAAGCAGGGACAGAAAGTAGTGCCTACTAAATTCATCAATTTCATACCGTTAAAAAATGATCCATTAATAAGGTTGATCAAGTCTTATTAACAACCACTTTCGATTAGCATGAAACCGAAGAACTTTCGTAAATCACTAAGTTACCTTAATGGGGATATGAGTGTCCCCAACAATAAGCATTTCATATTTCTTTTTGACAGTAGGTAGAGGTATTTGAAAATTTCCAATAGTGATTGTCGAAGATTTTTCAATAACATTAATACCATTCACTTGGAATTGTTTCTTCGGAAAGTGCACCATATGCTCATTACCATTGATATGAAAAGTGACCTCGCTTTTATTGCAATCAATAACGGCCCCTGCAGTATTCAAGAAGGGTCTACCAAGGATAATCGACATGTTGTCGTCCTCGGGCATCTCAAGTATAACAAAGTCAGTCAAAATAGTAACATTAGCAACAACAACGGGCACATCCTGATAGATACCGATAGGTATGGCAATTGATTTATCAGCCATTTGCAAAGATATTTCAGTAGGTGTGAGTTTATTCAAATCAAGTCTTTTATATAAAGAGGAAGGCATAACACTAACACCAGCTCCTAAATCACACAAAGTAGTTTTCACATAATTCTTTTTGATAGAGCAAGGTATATTTGGTATTCCCGGATCTCCAAGTTTTTCAGGTACTCCATCTTTAAAAGTATAATTAGCAAGCATAGTGGAGATTCCAGCTTCCGGTATTTTTCTCTTATTTGTGATGATGTCTTTCATATACTTTGCATAAGGAGGCATTTTCAAGATATCAGTCAAGCGAGTACGCAAAAAGAATGGCCTCAGCATTTCAGCAAAGCGTTCAAATTCTTCATCATCATTCTTTTTAGTTGAGTTAGGTGGAAAAGGCATAGGTTTTTGAACCCACAGTTCTCTTTCTTTACCGTGTTTTCGAGCAATGAAGTCTCTTTTATCATACCTTTTATTCTTAGGTTGTGGGTTATCAAGATCAATAGGTGGTTCTATCTCAACATCATTGTCTGGTTCTTTATTATTTGGTTGAGAGTCTTTATGAACATCAGCATTATCTTTTTCATTATCACTAGGTGAGTGTTCATTACCAGAATGAGTTTCAGCATCGGATATAGAAACTTCATTATCATTATCAGGAGGTTTCTCTATTTCAGGTTCACTAGGAGCATGCAAAGTCCTATCTTTTTCTTTTTCTTTTTAGAAGAACTAGGTGCACTAGTGTTATCTCTTTGTGAATCTTGTTCAATTATTTTAGGGTGTCCCTTAGGATAAAGTGGTTCTTGAGTCATTTTACCTCCTCTAGTTGCAACTCTAACAACAAAGTCATGCATATTATTATTCATTTCATCAAGCAATTCTCTTTGAGATTTAGCAACTTGTTCCAACTGAGTTTGAACCATAGAAGCATGCTTTCCAACAACTCTAACATCATTTGAGATTCTAAATAACAAGTCACTCAAGTGAGCAATCATATCAGAATTGTATTTTAACTATTTCATAACATTTGCATTGAAGTGATCTTGTTTTCTAATATAATTTTCAAACTCATAAAGGCATTGACTAGAGTGCATATTGTGAGGATTGTCATTGTCATTGAATTTCATAAGAGAATTTACCTCTACCACCTTAGGCAGTGGTAGTGGTGTATTAAGCCCATGTATTTCTTTAATACGAGGTAAATTTTTAACATCCTCAACTTTAATACCTTTTTCCTTCATAGATTTCTTTGCCTCTTGCATGTCTTGAGGACTGAGATATAATGTACCCCTCTTCTTCGGAGTGGGTTTAGCCGGTGGTTTAGGAAGTGTCCAATCATCATAATTTTTCAATATGTTATTCAATAATTCTTCAGCTTTCCCAATAGTTTGTTCCCTAAAAACACAACCAGCACAACTATCTAGGAAGTCCCTAGAAGCATCGGTTAGTCCATTATAGAAGATATCAAGTATTTCATTTTTCTTAAGAGGATGATCAGGCAAAGCATTAAGTAATTGGCAAAGCCTCCCCCAAGCTTGTGGGAGACTCTCTTCTTTAATTTGCACAAAGTTAAATATTTCCTATAAGGTAGCTTGTTTCTTATGAGCAGGAAAATATTTTTCAGAGAAGTAATAAATCATATCCTGGGGACTACGCACACAACTAGGAGCAAGAGTATTGTACCAAGCTTTAGCATCACCCTTTAATGAGAAAGGAAATAATTTGAGAATAAAGTAATAGCGAGTCTTCTCATCATGAGTAAAAAGGGTGGCTATGTCATTCAACTTAGTAAGATGTGCCACAACAGTTCCAGTTTCATAACCATGGAAATGATCAGATTCAACCAAACTAATTAACTCTGGGTCAACAGAGAATTCATAATCCTTATCATCAATAAAGATAGGTGAAGTAGCAAACTTAGGATCACATTTCATTCTAGCACTCAGAGATTTTTCTTTATACTTGCATAATAATTTCTCTAGATCATCTCTATCTCTGCAAGCAAGAATATCTCTAGTTGTCTCCTCACTCATAACATAACCTTTCGGTACCTTAGGCAATTCATATCTAGGAGGGCTAGTTCTAGTAGGTGTTTCAGGAGTTTCAGTTTCAAGCTCATCATCAGATTCAACAACATCATGTTGTATAACTCTAGCAATTTGTTTATCAAGAAAATCACCAAGTAGCACCTCATTATTTAGCAAGGTTCTAGCATCATCATAAACATTATCCATAGCAGAAGTTGCATCATCAATAACTTGCGACATATGAGAATTAATAACATGTGGTGGTGTTACAAGTTTACTTATAACAGAAGGTGAATCTAAAGAACAACTGGATGGCAGTTCCTTACCTCCCCTCGTCTTTGAGGGAAATATCTTAGTCTTAGCATCCTTCAGATTATTCATAGTGATAATATGATAATAATCCCAAGTGACCCAACAAATATAGCTATGCTTCCCGGCAACGGCGCCAGAAAAAGGTCTTGATAACCCACAAGTATAGGGGATCGCAACAGTTTTCGAGGGTAGAGTATTCAACCCAAATTTATAGATTCGACACAAGTGGAGCCAGAGAATATTTGAAGGTATTAGCAGCTGAGTTGTCAATTCAACCACACCTGGAGATTAATTATGTGCAGCAAAGTGATCAGTATAAAAGTAGTATGATAATTTTGATAATAGTAGTAGGAGTAACGGTAACGGTAACAGTGATAGCAATAGTTTTGTAGCAAGTGTAACAATGATGATAGCAGTAGTAACTTAGCAAGAACTATATAGGATAAATTCATAGGCATTGGATCGGTGACTTATTGGATGATATTCATCATGAGACAGTTATAACCTAGGGCGATACGACACTAGCTCCAGTTCATCGATATAATGTAGGCATCTATTCCGTAAATACTCATACATGCTTATGGAAAGAACTTGCATGACATCTTTTATCCTACCCTCCCGTGGCAGCGGGGTCCATATTGGAAACTAAGGGATATTAGGCCTCCTTTTAATAGAGAACCGGAACAAAACATTAACACATAGTGAATACATGAACTCCTCAAACTACGGTCATCACCGGGAGTGGGCCCGGCTATTGTCACTCCGGGGTTGCCGGATCATAACATGTAGTAGGTGACTATAACTTGCAAGATCGGAACTAGAACATGGATATAATGGTGAGAACATAAATGGTTCAGATCTGAAATCATGGCACCCGGGCCCAAAGTGACAAGCATTAAGCATGGCAAAGTCATAGCAACATCAATCTATGAACATAGTGGATACTAGGGATCAAGCCCTAACAAAACTAACTCGATTACATGATGAATCTCATCCAACTCCTCACCGACTAGCGAGCCTACGAAGGAATTACTTTCTCCCGGTGGGAAGCATCATGGAACTGGTGATGGAGAAGGGTTGGTGATGACGAAGAACGAAGATCCCCCTCTTCGGAGCCCCAAACGGACTCCAGATTTGGCCTCCCGAGGAAGAACAGGAGGTGGCGGCGGCTCCGTCTCGTGGATCGCGATAATTCTTTCTCCCTGATTTTTTCCTAGAAAAATAGGATTTTATAGCGTCGGTTTCAGGGTCTGCGGGGCCACCAGGTGGGTACAACCCACCTGTGCGCGCCAGGAGAGGGGGGCGCGCCCTGGTGGTGCTCACCCAAGTGCCCCCCTCTGGTGGGTCTTGGCTCCAGAAATTTTTATTATTGATATAAAAAATCCTCGCAAAGTTTTGTTCCATTCCGAGAACTTGTATTTCTGTACAAAAACAACACCATGGTAGTTCTGCTGAAAACATCGTCAGTCCGGGGTTAGTTTCATTCAAATCATGCAAATTAGAGTCCAAAACAAGAGGAAAAGCATTAGGAGAATTAGATATGTTGGAGACGTATCAAGTATCGTTATTTTCTTACCTTCACAGATGATTTGAGGAGATATGAGTATATCTACTTAATGAAACATAAGTCTGAAACATTTGAAAAGTTCAAAAAATTTTAGAGTGAAGTGGAGAATCATCGTAACAAGAAAATAAAGTTCCTACGATCTGATCATGGAGGCGAATATTTGAGCTATCGGTTTGGCCTTCATTTAAAACAATGTGGAATAGTTTCACAACTCACGCCACCTAGAACACCACAGCGTAATGGTGTGTCCGAACATCGTAACCGTACTTTATTAGATATGGTGCGATCTATGATGTCTCTTACCGATTTACCACTATCATTTTGGGTTATGCATTAGAGACAACTGCATTCACTTTAAATAGGGCACCGTCTAAATCCGTTGAGACGACACCGTATGAACTGTGGTTTGGCAAGAAACCTAAGCTGCCATTTCTTAAAGTTTGGGGTTGCGATGCTTATGTGAAAAAGCTTCAACCTGATAAGCTCGAACCCAAATTGGAGAAGTGCGTCTTCATAGGATACCCAAAAGAAACTGTTGGGTACACCTTCCATCACAGATCTGAAGGCAAGATATTTAGTGCTAAGAATGTATCCTTTCTAGAGAAGGAGTTTCTCTCGAAAGAAGTGAGTGGGAGGAAAGTAGAACTTGATGAGGTAATTGTACCTTCTCTCGAATTGCAAAGTAGCTCATCACAGAAAACCGTTCTCATGATGCCTACACCAACTAGAGAGGAGGCTAATGATAACGATCATGAAACTTTAGATCAAGTTGCTACTGATCCTCATAGGTCAACCAGAGCACGCTCCGCACCAGAGTGGTACGGTAATCCTGTTCCGGAAGTCATGTTACTAGGCCTTGACGAACCTACGAACTATGAGGAAGCGATGATGAGCCTAGATTCCGATAAATGGCTTGAGGCCATAAATCTGAGATAGGATCCATGCATGAGAACAAAATGTGGACTTTGGTTGACTTGCCCGATGATCGGCGAGCCATAGAGAATAAATGGAACTTCAAGAAGAATACTGACACTGATGGTAATGTTACTATCTACAAAGCTCAACTTCTCGCGAAAGGTTTTTGACAAGTTCAAGGAGTTGACTACGATGAGACTTCCTCACCGGTAGCGATGCTTAAGTTTGTCCGGATCATGTTAGCAATTGCCGCGTTTTATGATTATGAAATCTGGCAAATGGACATCAAAATTTCTTATCTTAATGGATTTCTTAAATAAGAGTTGTATATGATGCAACCAGAAGGTTTTGTCGATCCTAAAGGTGCTAAAAAAGTGTGCAAGCTCTAGCGATCCATTTATGGACTGGTGCAAGCATCTCAGAGTTGGAATATACACTTTGATAATGTGATCAAAGCATATGGTTTTTTACAGACTTTTGGAGAAGCCCGTATTTACAAGAAAGTGAGTGGGAGCTATGTAGCATTTCTAATAATATATGTGGATGGCATATTGTTGATTCAAAATATGATATAGAATTTCTGGATATCATAAAAGGATACTTGAGTAAAAAAAATTCAATGAACGACCTCGGTGAAGATGCTTATATATTGGGCATCAAAATCTATAGACATAGATCAAGACGGTTAATTGGACTTTCACAAAGCACATACCTTGATCAATTTTTGAAGAAGTTCAAAATGGAGCAGTTAAAGAAAGGGTTCTTGCTTGTATTACAATGTGTGAAGTTGAGTCAGACTCAATGCCATATGTTCTATCATGTATGCTATGCTGTGTACCATGCCTGATCTGTGCCTTGTGATGACCCACAAGTATAGGGGATCTATCGTAGTCCTTTCGATAAGTAAGAGTGTCGAACCCAACGAGGAGCAGAAGGAAATGACAAGCGGTTTTCAGTAAGGTATTCTCTCCAAGCACTAAAATTATCGGTAACACATAGTTTTGTGATAAGGTAATTTGTAACGGGTGACAAGTAATAAAAGTAAATAAGGTGCAGCAAGATGGCCCAATCCTTTTTGTAGCAAAGGGCAAGCCTGGACAAACTCCTATATAAAGGAAAGCGCTCCCAAGGACACATGGGAATTATCGTCAAGCTAGTTTTCATCACGCTCATATGATTCCCGTTCGGTAGTTTGATAATATGATATGTGGGTGGACCGGTGCTTGGGTACTGAACTTCCTTGGACAAGCATCCCACTTATGATTAACCCCTCTTGCAAGCATATGCAACTACAAAAGAAGTATTAAGGTAAACCTAACCATAGCATGAAACATATGGATCCAAATCAGCCCCTTACGAAGCAACGCATAAACAAGGGTTTAAGCTTCTGTCACTCTAGCAACCCATCATCTACTTATTACTTCCCAATGCCTTCCCCTAGGCCCAAACAATGGTGAAGTGTCATGTAGTCGACGTTCACATGACACCACTAGAGGAGAGACAACATACATCTCATCAAAATATCGAACGAATACCAAATTGACATGACTACTTATAGCAAGACTTCTCCCATGTCCTCAGGAACGAACGTAACTACTAACAAATCATATTCCTGTTCATAATAATAGGGGTATTAATATGCATAAAGGATCTGAACATATGATCGTCCACCAAATAAACCAACTAGCATCAACTGCAAGGAGTAATCAACACTACTAGCAACCCACAGGTACCAATCTGAGGTTTTGAGACAAAGATTGGATACAAGATATGAACTAGGGTTTGAGATAATATGGTGCTAGTGAAGATGTTGATGGAGATTGACCCCCTCCCAATGAGAGGATCGATGGTGATGATTTCCCCCTCCCGGAGGGATGTTTCCCTGGCAGAACAGCTCCGCCGGAGCCCTAGATTGGTTCCGCCAAGGTTCCGCCTCGTGGCGGCGGAGTTTTGTCCCGTGATCTTGCTTATGATTTTTCCAGGACGAAAGACTTCATATAGCCAAAGATGGGCACCGAAGGCCTGCCAAGGGGCCCACGAGGCATGGGGCGCGCCCTACCCTCGTGGATGGTGGGTGGCCCCCCTCTGGTGCTTCCTTCTCTCAATATTTTTTATATATTCTAAAAATGACTCCCGTGGAGTTTCAGGACTTTTGGAGTTGTGCAGAATAGGTCTCTAATATTTGCTCCTTTTCCAGCCCAGAATTCCAGCTGCCTGCATTCTCCCTATTCGTGCAAACCTTGTAAAATAAGAGACAATAGGCATAAGTATTGTGACATAATGTGTAATAACAGCCCATAATGCAATAAATATCAATATAAAAGTATGATTTAAAATGGACGTATCAACTCCCCCAAGCTTAGACCTTGCTTGTCCTCAAGGGGAAGCCGATATCAAAAAATATGTCCACATGCTTAGAGATAGAGGTGTCGCTAAAATAAAATACGGACATGAGGGCATCATGGTCATTCTTAGAACAACAACATATATATATTGTCATATGATTTCTTATTCTAAAGTAAAAACTCATTCACAATTTCAAGTATGAACCAGAAACTTTATTGAAAACTAACAAACTATAATCTCAGTCATTGAAGCAATTGCAATTTATCATAACATAGGAAAGAGTCAATATAAGAGCTTTTCAGCAAGTCCACATACTCAACTATCATTTAGTCTTTCACAATTGCTAACACTCACACAATATTTATGGGTATGAAGTTTTAATCGGACACAGAGAAAGATAGGGGATTATAGTTTTGCCTCCCAACCTTTTGCCTCAAGGGTAATGTCAACAATAATAGTTCATGAAAAGTCACATCCAATTAGCTATATATATCAGGATCTTTCCAACACACAATGCTTGCCAAAGGATAAAATGTAGAAAAGGAAAGGTGAAGATCACCATAACTCTTGTATGAAGTATAAGACAAGAATAAAAGATAGGCCCTTCGCAGAGGGAACCAGAGGTTGTCATGTGTTTTATGATTGGATGCACGAAATCTTAATGCAAAAGAACGTCACTTTATATTGCCACTTGTGATATGGACCTTTATTATACAGTCCGTCGCTTTTATTTCCTCCACATCAAAAGATTGTATAAAGCTTATTTTCTCCACACTAATAAATCATACATATTTAGAGAGCAATTTTTATTGCTTCCAACAATGACAACTTACTTGAAGGATCTTACTCAATCAATAGGTAGATATGGTGGACTCTCATGGAAAAACTGGGTTTAAGGATATTTGGAAGCACAAGTAGTATCTCTACTTGGTGCAAGGAATTTGTCTAACATGAGAGGGAAAGGGAAGCTCAACATGTTGGATGATCCATCACAATCTAATTTATTTCGGATGTAAGAAAACATAACCCATTACGTTGTCTTCCTTGTCCAACATCAACTTTTTAGCATGTCATATTTTAATGAGTGCTCACAATCATAAAAGATGTCCAAGATAGTATATTTATATGTGAAAACCACTCTTCCTTTATTACTTCCTATTAATTGCAACGATGACCAAAACTATGTTTGTCAACTCTCAACAACTTTTATTCATCATACTCTTTATTTATTTTTATTCTTTCTCTTTTTTCTCAAGACCATAGCAAGATAACCAAGCCCTTGACTCAAAACCAATATTTATTATATATAACTCACGAACTCGATTACATAGAAGGATCATAAAGCAAAACTCAAAACTAAATCATAGTAAAACTTTATTCTACTAGATCAAGATATTATCAAAAGGATCGAACTAAGAAAAACGGTAAAGATAAAAGTGTGATGGTGATATGATACCGGGGCACTCCCCCAAGCTTAGCAGTTTCCAAGGGGAGTGCCCATACCGGATACTAAGTTCTCCTTTGGTGGTAGTGATGATGGAGTTGTTGATGATGTAGGCTTGTCGTCCAACATCGAGCACAAGAGGTGCTCCAACTTACGAATAATGCCCTTGAGTGCGATGATATGCTCTTGCAACAGAATATTTTCATGAGTTAGATACTTGTTCTGCACCCGAACTATTTCAATCATCTTGAAAGATCCAATTTCAGTAGAGGTAAGAAGATTGTAATGAGGTTGAAGGATGTCTTCTTCTTCTACTGTCGTAGCTTCATCCTCCGTGGCCTTCTTGATCCCATCATCCTTGTTGATCTCCCCGGGTTCTTCTCTCTTCAGCTCTATCTTCATTAGCCAAGCATCGTCACCCTCATTGTTGGAGGAGGGGGACAACATGATGCCTGGCCTTGACAATTCTAGCAGAAAATAGCTCGAAACAAAAACAGAGGATATTTGCGTTGTACGGTGATCAACACCTTTGGGAGATTATATAATGAATTTTTAACGACCAAAATAAGTATTGTGCAAGAAAACGGAGTCCGGAGGGCACATGAGGTGCCCACGAGGTAGGGGGTGTGCCCAGGGGGGTAAGGCGCGCCCTCCACCCTCGTGGACGCCTTGTCTCCTTTCCGGACTTCTTCTTATTTCCTATTTTCTTAAATATTCCAAAACGGAGAAAAAATGCTATTAGAACTGTTTTGGAGTCGGATTACTTACCGTACCACATACCTCTTCCTTTTTGGAGGCTGAAACGTTCTGGAAGGTGTCCCTTATATACTCCTCTGGGGTTATGGTTTCAATAACATTAGTTTCAACATTTATGTGATTACCTGAGATATAATGTTTGATTCTTTGACCGTTCACCACCCTTGGATTAGTGCCTTCAAAGTTTTTGATATTTATGGCACCGGAATGATAGACCTCCTCGATAACGTAAGGACCTTCCCATTTAGAGAGGAGCTTTCCTGCAAAAAATATTAAACGAGAGTTGTATAACAATACATAATCACCTACATTACACTCATGTTTTTGTATCCTTTTTTCATGGCATCTTTTAACCTTTTCTTTAAACAGCTTGGCATTCTCGTAGGCCTGGGTTCTCCATTCATCAAGTGAGCTAGTGTCAAATAGTCTCTTCTCACCGGCAATTTTTAAGTCACAGTTGAGCTCTTTAATGGACCAATATGCCTTATGTTATAGTTCGAGAGGTAAGTGACATGCTTTTCCATAAACCATCTTATACGGAGACATACCCATAGGATTTTTGTATGCAGTTCTATAGGCCCATAATGCATCATCAATTCTTTCTACTTGACCACTAGACTATGGATGATATGGAGATGCAATTCTATGATTAACATCATACTTAGCAAGCATTTTATGAAAAGCACCACGAATAAAATGTGAACCACCATCAGTCATTAAGTATCTAGGGACTCCAAACCTCAGAAAAATAACTTCTTTAAGCATCTTAATAGAGGTGTTATGATCAGCACTACTAGTTGGAATAGCTTCTACCCACTTAGTAACGTAATCAACAACAACTAAAATATGTGTATACCCATTAGAGGAAGGAAACGGTCCCATATAATCAAAACCCCAAACATCAAATGGTTCTATAACAAGTGAATAATTCATAGGCATTTCTTGACGTCTACTAATATTACCAATTTTTTGACATTGATCACAAGACAAGACAAACTTACGGGCATCCTTGAAGAGAGTAGGCCAATAAAAACCAGATTGCAATACCTTATGTGCAGTTCTATCTCCAGCATGGTGTCCTCCATAAGCCTCGGAGTGACACTTGCGTAGGATCTGTTCCTGTTCATGCTCAGGTACACAATGTCTAATAACCCCATCTACTCCTTGTTTATAAAGGTGTGGGTCATCCCAGAAGTAATGTGTTAAATCATAGAAAAACCTTTTCTTTTGTTGGTATGTGAAACTAGGTGGCATAAATTTAACAACAATGTAATTAGCATAATCAGCATACTATGGAGTAGTACGAGAAGCATTTATGACAGCTAATTGTTCATCAGGAAAGCTATCATCAATATGTAGTGGGTCATCAAGAACATTTTCTAACCTAGACAAGTTGTCTGCAACGGGGTTCTCAGCTCCCTTTCTATCAATAATATGCAAATCAAATTCTTGTAGTAGGAGAACTCATCTAATAAGTCTAGGTTTAGCATCTTTATTTTCCATAAGGTATTTAATAGCAGCATGATCAGTGTGAACAGTTACTTTAGAATCAACAATATAAGGTTTGAACTTATCACAAGCAAATACAACAACTAAAAATTCCTTTCCAGTAGTAGCATAATTTCTTTGGGCATTGTCTATGGTTTTACTAGCATATTGTATAACATTTAATTTCATATCAACTCTTTTTCCTAGAACAGCCCCTACAACATAATCACTAGCATCACACATAATTTCAAAGGGTAAATTCCAATCAGGAGGCTGAACAATAGGTGCAGAAATCAAAGCTTTCTTAAGTATTTCAAATGCTTCTACACAATCATCATCAAACACAAAAGGGATCATATTTTGTAAGAGATTAGTCAGAGGCCTGGAAATTTTTGAGAAGTCTTTAATGAACCTCATATAAAAAATGGCATGACCAAGGAAACTTCTTATACCTTTAATGTCCTAAGGACACGACATCTTTTCAATAGCATCAGCTTTAGCTTTATCAACTTCAATACCTCTTTCAGATATTTTATGCCCCAAGACAATGCCTTCATTAACCAAAAAGTGGCATTTATGCCAATTCAAGACAAGATTAGTTTCTTCACATCTCTGCAAGAATCGATCAAGGTTGCTTAAGCAATCATCAAAAGAAGTTCCATATACGGAGAAATCATCCATGAATACCTCAACAATCTTTTCACAGAAGTCAAAGAATATAGCAGTCATACATCTTTGAAAGGTAGCAGGTGCATTACATAAACCAAAAGGCATACGTCTATAAGCAAAGGTACCAAAAGGGCAAGTAAAAGTGGTCTTTTCTTGATCCTCTTTTGACACAGGTATTTGAGAGAAACCAGAATAACCATCTAGAAAGAAAAAATGTGTATGTTTAGATAGTCTTTCTAGCATTTGATTAATAAAAGGTAAAGGGTAATGATCCTTCTTAGTAGTTTTATTTAGTTTGCGGAAATCAATTACCATTCTATAACCTGTAACAATTCTTTGTGGGATCAATTCATCTTTATCATTTGGAACAACAGTAATACCTCCCTTATTAGGGACACAATGGACAGGACTTACCCACTGACTATCAGCAACGGGATAAATTATACCTGCCTCAAGAAGCTTTAGTATTTCCTTTCTTACCACTTCTTTCATTTTAGGATTTAACCGTCGTTGGTGATAACCGGTTTAGCATCTTTTTCCAATTTTATTTTGTGCTGGCATAGAGTGGGACTAATGCCCTTAAGATCATCAAGAGTATATCCAATAGCAGCACAGTGCTTCTTCAGAGTTTTCAATAATTTCTCTTCTTCTTGATCTGAGAGGTTAGCACTAATAATAACATGATATATCTTCTTTTCATCAAGATAAGCATATTTAAGAGTATCAGGTAATGGTTTAAGCCGAAACACGGGATCACCCTTGGGTGGAGGAGGATCCCCTAGAATTTCGACAGGCAAGTTGTGTTTCAAACTAGGTCCCTATTTAAAGAATACTTAATCTATTTCCCTTCTTTCATTCATAAACATATCATTTTCATGGTCTAGCAAATATTGTTCTAAAGGATCATTAGGAGGCACGGCAATGGAAGCAAGACCAATAATTTCATCTTTACTAGGAAATTCTTTATCATGGGGTTTTCTACGAAATTTAGAAAAATTAAAATCTTGAGACATATCCCCTAAACCAATGGAAACAATATCCTTTTTGCAGTCTATCTTAGCGTTAACAGTATTCAAGAAGGGTCTACCAAATATAATGGGATAAAAGTCATCTTGTGGGGAACCAAGAACAAGAAAATTAGCAGGATATTTAACTTTCCCACACAAGACTTCAACATCTCTAACAATCCCAACCGGTGAAATAGTATCTCTATTGGCAAGCTTAATTGTAACATCAATACCTTATAACTCAGTAGGTGCAATATCATGCATAATTTCTTCATATAAAGAATGAGGTATTGCACTCGCACTACCACCCATATCACATAAGCCATGATAGCAATGATCTCCTAATTTAACATAAATAACAGGCATGCGTACACCAGGTCTATGTTTATTTTTAGTATCGGGTCTAGCAATTCTAGCAGCTTCATCACAAAAGTAAATAACATGCCCATCAATATTATCGGCCAAGAGATCTTTAACCATAGCAATACTAGGTTCAACTTTAATTTGATCAGAGGGTGTAGATGTTCTAGTATTACTCTTACGAACCACAGTTGAAGCTTTAGCATGATCCTTTATTCTAGTAGGGAAAGGTGGGTTCTTAATATAAGCGGTAGGAACAATAGGATCAACATTATAAGTGATAGTCTTTTCTTCAACTGTAATAGGTTCAACTACTTTTACTTCAATGGGAGGATGATATTTAATCCACTTCTCCTTAGGGAGATCAACATGAGTAGCAAATGATTCACAAAAAGAAGCTACTATCTCAGAGCCAAGTCCATATTTAGTGCTAAATTCATGAAAAGCATCGGTATCCATAAAAGATTTAACACAATCAAACTTAGGTGTTATACCTGACTCCTTACCTTCGTAGAGTTCCCAATCTTCAGAGTTGTGTTTACTTCTTTCCAATAAATCCCATTTTAATTCAATAGTCTTCATCATAAAAGATCCAGTACAAGAAGTATCGAGCATGGAGCGATTATTGAGAGAAAGCCGAGCATAAATTTTTTGAATAATAATTTCTCTTGAGAGCTCATGATTGGGGCATGAATATAACATTGACTTAAGCCTCCCCCAAGCTTGAGCCATGCTTTGTCTTCGTGAGGCCAAAAATTATATATATAATTACGATCACGATGAACCAGATGCATAGGATAAAACTTCTGATGAAATTCCAATTTCAATCGGTTGTAGTTCCATGATCCAATATCATCACATAGCCTAAACCATGTCAATGCCTTTCCCTTCAAAGATAAAGGGAAGACCATCTTCTTGATAACATCCTCGGACATACCTGCAAGCTTAAATAATCCACAAACTTCATCCACATAGATTAGGTGCGGATCGGGATGCAATGTTCCATCTCCTGTAAAAAGATTAGCTAGCAGTTTCTCTATCATACCTGAAGGAATTTCAAAGTAAACATTTTTAGTAGGTTCAGTAGGTTGATGAGCAACTCCTTGCTCTACTGGTCGGGGTGAACATACCCCGAACAAGCCCCTCAAAGGATTACTTTCCATAGTAAGAAGTGACAGTAAATTTCAGCACACTATATAAATTTTTCCTTGCCAAATTCCACCTACCAAAGGCACTTCACTCCCCGACAACGGCGCCAGAAAAGAGTCTTGATGACCCACAAGTGTAGGGGATCTATCGTAGTCCTTTCGATAAGTAAGAGTGTCGAACCCAACGAGGGGCATAAGGAAATGACAAGCGGTTTTCAGTAAGGTATTCTCTGCCAGCACTGAAATTATCGGTAACAAATAGTTTTGTGATAAGGTAATTTGTAAGGGGTGACAACTAATAAAAGTAAATAAGGTACAGAAAGATGGCCCATTCCTTTTTGTAGCAAAGGAAAATCCTGGACAAACTCTTATATAAAATAAAGCGCTCCCAAGGACACATGGGAATTATCGTCAAGCTAGTTTTCATCACGCTCATATGATTCGCATTCGGTACTTTGATAATTTGATATGTGGGTGGACCGGTGCTTGGGTACTTCTCTTCCTTGGACAAGCATCCCACTTATGATTAACCCCTCTTGCAAGAATCCACAACTACAAAAGAAGTATTAAGGTAAACCTAACCATAGCATGAAACATATGGATCCAAATAAGCCCCTTACGAAGCAACGCATAAACTAGGGTTTAAGCTTCTATCACTCTAGCAACCCATCATTTACTTATTACTTCCCAATGCCTTCCTCTAGGCCCAAACAGTGGTGAAGTGTCATGTAGTCGACGTTCACATGACACCACTAGAGGAGAGACAACATACATCTCATCAAAATATCGAACGAATACCAAATTCACATGACTACTTATAGCAAGACTTCTCGCATGTCCTCAGGAACAAACGTAACTACTCACAAATCATATTCATGTTCATAATCATAGGGGGTATTAATATGCATAAAGGATTTGAACATATGATCTTCCACCAAATAAGCCAACTAGCATGAACTACAAGGAGTAATCAACACTACTAGCAACCCACAGGTACCAATCTGAGATTTTGAGACAAAGATTGGATACAAGAGATGAACTAGGGTTTGAGATGAGATGGTGCTGGTGAAGATGTTGATGGAGATTGAACCCTCCCGATGAGAGGATCGATGGTGATGATTTCCCCCTGGAGGGATGTTTCCTCGGTAGAACAGCTCTGCCGGAGTCCTAGATTGGTTCCGCCTCGTGGCGGCGAAGTTTCGTCCCAAGAGCTTGCTTATGATTTTTCCAGGGCGAAAGACTTCAGGACTGGAGGCCTGCTAGGTGGCCCACGAGGCAGGGGGCGCGCCCAGGGGGGTAGGGCGCGCCCCCACCCTCGTGGATGGTGGGTGGCCCCCCTCTGGTGCTTCCTTCGCCCAATATTTTTTATATATTCTAAAAATGATTCCGGTGGAGTTTCAGGACTTTTGGAGTTGTGCAGAATAGGTCTCTAATATTTGCTCCTTGTCCAGCCCAGAATTCCAGCTGCCGGCATTCTCCCTCTTCGTGTAAACCGTGTGAAATAAGAGAATAGGCATAAGTATTGTGACATAATGTGTAATAACATCCCATAATGCAATAAATATCGATATAAAAGCATGATGCAAAATGGACGTATCACCTTGCTATAATTCTAGCAGGGAGGTACCAAAGTAATCCAGGAGTGGATCACTGGACATCGGTCAAGAACATCCTGAAGTACCTGAAAATGACTAAGGTTATGTTTCTCGTTTATGGAGGTGACAAAGAGCTCGTCGTAAATGGTTATGTCGATGCTAGCTTTTACACTAATCCAGATGACTCTAAGTCACAAACCAGATACGTATTTATATTGAATGGTGGGGCTGTCAGTTGGTGCAGTTCCAAGCAAAGCGTTGTGGCGGGATCTACGTGTGAAGCAGAGTACATAGCTACTTCGGAAGCAGCGAATGAAGGACTCTGGATGAAGGAGATCATATCCGATCTAGGTGTAATACCTAGTGGATCGGGTCCAATGGAAATCTTTTGTGACAATACTAGAGCAATTGCCTTGGCGAAGGAACCCATATTTCACAAAAGAACCAAACACATCAAGAGACGCTTCAACTCCATCCGTTATCAAGTCAAGGAGGGAGACATAGAGATTTGCAAAATACATAGGGATCTGAATGTGGAAGACCCGTTGACTAAGCCTCTTCCACGAGCAAAACATGATCAACACCAAGACTCCATGGGTGTTATAATTATTACAATGTAATCTAGATTATTGACTCCATTGCAAGTGGGAGACTGAAGGAAATATGACCTAGAGGCAATAATAAAGTTGTTATTTTATATTTCCTTATATCATGATAAATGTTTATTATTCATGCTAGAATTGTATTAACCAGAAACTTGATACATGTGTGAATACATAGACAAAACACCGTGTCCCTAGAAGCCTCCACTAGACTAGCTCATTAATCAAAGATGGTTAAGTTTCCTAACCATAGACACGAGCATTACAATTCGGCATCCACTTTAGATTTTGATCCCTGGCGGAATTGATGTTCACTGGGATGACATTTGTCGGCAGCTTGAACAGCCCAAAACGGCCAAACTATTGGTCACACAACCAAGCATGGCCATAGACAGAGAGATTGTTGGTTAGGCCTGGGAGCAATTGCATCCTATCCACTGCATCCTCGTACTCCCAGGCAAACCTGTCCCTCTTGTGCAGTGGCGAGATGCGACGAAGGAGGAGGTCTGCTCCCATATGCTCGATAGTTAGCTCGGGAGCCTTTAGGCGGGTGATCCTATTTATTGTCGGGCGGAGCCTATCGTTTGAGAGGCCAAGCTCCCTCCAATCGTTGCCACGCTCAAGACACTCTGTCCGCACTTGGCAGAATTCTGGGCCTTCCTTGTATTGGATCGACCACCAATCTGCTCTCCATTCTTCCCATCTTCGACGTTGCTGGCCCGGGATGTAATCCCAGACTTCCCTCGCCACCCGTGGCATCCAATTTATGTTCCCAGAATGGTGGTTTTTGTTCTCCACCTGCAGGACGAAGTAGTGCCTGAACAAGTCGACATTGGGGGCAACTCCAACAAAGTTCTCGCACAAATGAGCAAAGATCACCATGCACGCCATTGCATTTGGTGTGAAATCCATAAGATGAAAGGCATAGATCACCATCATTGCCTCAAAGAAATCCGAGAAGGGAGGGCAGAGGCCGCAGATGAAATATGCACAGAAAAATTGGTATGAATCTGGTGGGTCCTATTCCACCTCCGCCATAGGTATCCATACCTTGCTTGCAGCACGTCTCCCCTCCGCCTCCTGTCCAGCTTCATCATCCTCTTGCTCCCTTTGGCAGTCGCCTCTTTCGCGGTGGCCATCCGGTTCCCCTTGGCAGCGACCTTCTTCCCCATTTCCTCAAGCTGCCATGGGATGGGGAATGAAGGTTGAAGTGGGAGATCGGCGGCAAGTGTGGGCGAGGAAGAAGAATGGTTGTTTGGCTTGCGGAAGAAGATGGTGGAGGGGCAGAGCGGGCAACGAATGAGCAGTGCCCTTCCGCGTTTTCGTCTCTTATGGAAAAGACATGGGGAGGGCGCGACTCTTCATAAATTTACCGTTTCGCATTAATTGTTGCAGTCCCACTACCCCACGACCCACGGTAAATATGCAAAGTGGACGTTGGATTGACTGGTTAACATGACAAACCACTGCATGTCTAGCATTTTTTTCACCAAGTGTCCATGCACTGTTTGGGGCCTAACCCAACATGCCCAGGGACACGTGTGGCTTCTGTCGGGGTACACAAATAAGGGTGTATGTTTCCCCCTGACTTGTGCACGGATAGCAAACCATAGGCCTGAGGTCAAGATTGCAACATCCAAGACCAGACCAAGGCAAAGAGATACGCTCTTTGAAGAATCAAGAGGGTGGATCAAGAAGACCAAGTCAAGCCATGAGAAGAAAGATCTCACCAAGGGAAAACCTCCCTTGCCGGGCAGGCGAGCCTGGAAAGGTCGAGGAAGCCCCAAAGAACAAGTCTCCAGACTCCCCCAGCAGGCTTGCCTGGCTCAACGAAGGCAAACTACCCTGCTAAGGCTTCACTGCTCCACCTCACAGGGACGCAAGTCATCGATCGGTGCGGTGTCAAGCCCCAAGCTGACTAGGTGGCTGTTTCTTGCCACATGGCAGCAACTTCCTACAGAAATCATCTCCAAATGACACCCATCCAGAGACGTGTCATGCAGGCAGGTGAGAAGTTGGTAAAGCAGCCCAGCAAGGCTTGCCGGGCACACCGTGATGTGACACTAAGTGACGCATTTAATGCGCTCTATCCCGCTTGCAGAGTTAGGCATGATAGCATTGTTTGCTATCTAATCAGTGCACAATGACTGATTTGCCACTGTGGCAACCCCTTGATCTATAAAAGGAGGCCCATGGCAACCATAGTAAGGATTCAGACCCTTGTACACTCATACGCGCGTAGCCACTCTCGCCCCAAGGCAACCCTGCCGGGCAAGAGCGCCGCATTTCCACCACAATCCACCATCAATCGACCAAAGCAGGAGTAGGGTTTTACGCCAGGCGGTGGCCCGAACCTTGGTAAAATTGCCCGTGTGATCTCTGTCGTGCTGCGCGGCGCTATCTCCACTCTTTGTGCAACTCGCTTGTCCCCCTGCCGAACCACAAGGGGCTCGTAGCCCCATTGGTGGCCGTGGTTTCCCACGACAGCAGGCTCTTGCCTCACCAATAATGGCCTGAGCATTAGTACGCGTGTTACGGGGCGGGTTATTCACTACTAGGGATAACCCTAGCAGTAGCGCTAGAAATAGTGTTATTAGTAGCGCGGGTACCAGCGCTACTACTACGGTGATACAACTAACCTGTAGTAGTAGCATTGTTTGAAACACGCTACTACTATCCCTACCTAACAGTAGCGTGTGTTGGCCCAGCGCTACTGCTAAGTAGTTGTAGCGCTATTCCTTACCAGCGTTACTGCTAAACCGGTGCTACTGCTTTCTGTAGGCCAGCGCTACTACTAACTTTACATGTATTTTTTACTATGTATTTGCTCTGTATTTGTACAGGTTTTATACAGTAGTGTAGTTATATCATAAACATACAATATGCTCATCATATCATACACATAATATCTCATCACATCATCCAACACAAATGATGCGTCTCTTATCGTAATCTCGATATAGCGATACAAGTTAAGTGACATGTCTCGAATACAAGCAACTACATGTTCAACACATACACATGTTTCATCATCTATATCGAAACTAAGATATAGAAGAGAATAGCAATCACTTTGAGCAAGAGCGTGATAATGTTGTAGTTCTTGAGGCGCCGGTTCTGATCCCTCTCTCACACTAGCGTGAACCTCAAGTAACTAGCTTCCGCTTCAGCTCTACTCTTGAGCCCCTTCTGGCTGCCGCGCGAGTACCCCGACATCTAGGCCTGACACTCTGGCCACTCATCATACATTCCTGGAACCTTCCCTACATACACGACGTAGCACTTATAGGCCATCGATGATCTAAAAACCTGCATCATGACATAATGAAATCATCGATAATATGCAACATAATATATAGTCGAGCAACAGAAAGAGACAGAGTTAGCAAAAATAGAAGCAACATATCATAAGCATAAATAACAAAGTTCATCGTACCCAAACTGCCCTAACTAGAGTGATCTTCGCTAGTTGAGGAGGACGGTTTAATTACATCACAAAGTTTCCTCGTGCATAAATTCAAAGCTTCATCATAGAGAAACTTGTGACTAAATGGACACATTGTCATATATCGTCAATCACTCCAACATGTCGTGCCATCCTTCCAAATCAGGGAGGAAGTCCCCGAGCAAAGTGAAAGGCTTCATGTCGAGAAGCTGAGCGGCTACGAGTGTTCAGACGTCTTCCCGCGACATTTGCCCTTCTTCGTAGAACATCCCTATTTTTTCAGGGACCTCCTTCATGGTGACTTGGGCACGTTCATGCCGGATGTGATAGAACTCAACTCGGAGTCGATGATCCAGTACATTTCCTAGTTTCTTGGCCCATTGTTGAATATCGGCATCGCCGGATTTAGGTGACATGTGAATGTTCTGGTGATCCTGTCTATACTCCAGCATGTGGTGCATGACATAGAATCTGTCGGATTCGGGGCACCGCGGACCCAAGAAAGATTTGAACTCTGGGGTGCGTGCGAAGAACTCAAGCTCCCCAGCCTACCTACTTGATGGTCCCATAGCCTAGCTCGATGAACGAGGAAGGAAAGGGACACAACAGTTTACCCAGGTTCGGGCCACCTTGCAGTGTAAGACCCTACTCCTGCTTTGTGGTGGATTAGCTTCGCGGTGGGTAGAGGATGAACTAGTACAGTGGAAGAATAGCCTCAGGAGGTCAGTTCTTGTGTGTGAGCTACTAAGGAAGGAGTGGATTCGATCCCCATATCACTACAAAAAAATACACTTCCGTGATGATACATGTTTGTCACAGTAGGTCACATTTTCTGTCATGCATGTACATCCATGAAAATTTTATAACAGAATCAAGATAGTCATACCTGTGCTATCGTAGAAGTGTTCCATGACATTACAAAAATTATCATCATGGAAGTGCCCACTTCCATGACGATAAATGTCGCGTCATGGAAGTGCTTTCGTCAAGGGTGACCGACACGTGGCATCCACCGTAACAGGTCGCAGTTAAGCTATCGGGTCCGGTTTTGGATCCGATAACCCGCTAACAGCCCGGACCAATGAGGATTTTGCACGTGTAAAATTCTCATTGGCTGGAGGAAACACGTGTTGGCTCACCGTTGGGACAGTTGTCATCGATTCATTGGACAGGAGGCGCCTATGATACCTAGACACGTGGCATGGCCCAACAGAGGCCCATATAGGTTAAACAGGCTGGCCCAGTCAAAGGCCCGTAGTACTTACTCAGGTACTAGTGGGCCAGCCCAATAATGGCCTGTTTAATAAAGGCCCATTTACGGCTTGAAGCCAGATCTGGCTCGTTAATTGTTCGTAGAATATTTGGGCCCAATTACAGCCCAGTGGCTTTCGGCCTGTTAGAGGCCCGATGTAGAGATGGGCCCATTTCAGCCCGGAGTGTCTTTCAGCCTGGGAATGACCTGTGCTGCCCATGGGCCATATATGGTCCGACGCGACATCCGGCCCACTAACGACCCGTGACAAAGGTGGCAACAGTTCAGCCCAACGTGACTTTGGGCCTGTTAAAGGCCAGTCGTATAATTCGCCCCATTGATGCCTGTACTAAGCTTTCGGCCTATTAAAGGCCCATGATATTAGTGGGCCAACTAAGGCCCGAGATATGTTTCGGCCTGGTAACGGCCCGCCATATAACTGGGCCGAAAAAGGCTCGGTCTACATTTCAGCCTACTGAAGGCCCGTCGACAACTAGTGATAATTGAGGCCCAACATGCATTTCAGCCTGCTAAAGGCCCATGGTTTCTTCTGGGCCGTAACAGGCTAGCAGAATATTCAGCATGTTATTGGCCCAAAGCTAGGCCAAACTAAGCGCTGGGTCCACAAAAGGCCCAACTAAAATTTGGGCCGAATATAGGCCGGAGTAAGTTGTGGGCCTGGCGCAAAGTGTGATGATCCTAATGGCCATTTGGGCCCTAGAAAGATGCAGGCCGGCCCAATTGTGGCCCGCTAAAAACCAGGCCCATTAGAGGCGAATGTTTCAGCCCGGTCGACTACATCATATTTTTTTCTGATAGAAAATGATGGCAGTAACTAGTAGGAATTAAGAGCAAACCTACTCTATATAATAAAGAAATTATGGCATAGTAACTTAGTATAAACCTACACTATACAATAAAGGATTTATGGTATATTACACCCACTAGGCATCGAAGTTCGCCACCAGTGATCATAAAGCGCAACGAAGAAGCAGATTACAAAAACTGGGCACCATTGCAGCGTAACAAAATAATACTAAACCGAGACCACTTCCAAGGCAGTTCAAGAAAGGTTAGGCTTGCGCGGGAACTGCTGCACAAGCTGCTGAGCAAGGCTGTGAGACCGGCCTAGCATGTCGGTCATAACTTCCAGGTGTAGCTGTTTAGCAATGAGGTTCTCCTTGGTGTTCTTCACAATCTTTCTTAGAGATAGGACTTCAAGTCGAAGTTGAGTTGCAGAATGCCTCTCTGCTAGGCTGAAGAAGTCGAACTGATTCAAACAACGAATTCTGTGAGCTTGTCCCACTACTAGTCTCAAGTAACTTGAACACTGCATCAAGACAAGACTTTGGGGTTGTCTCGCTATCTTCAAGATGTTTTGCCCTCTTTGCTACAATATATGTTGGGTTTGTCTCACAACCTTCAGCAGACTTGTTCATGCCATCATGCATATCACCCTGAAACAAGCAGAGAGATGACAGGTTTTGCACGTGTATAAACAAAGATGATAACTGTGCTGTCAATTCCATCCAATTTGAAATTAGAAAATAAAGAGTAAGTTCAAAATATCAATAGCATAATTCGGCATTGTTCATAATGCGGGGAGCTTCCCCACACTACTGGATTACCATGTCAACATAACAAGCATAGATGAAGGGCAAAGATAATCATTGTATCTATTTTGGTTAATGTGCATGACATGTTGTTCATATCATCAGCCACATCAGTAAGATAAAACAGGAGATGACAAGGTGCAAATGTGGGCTGCTTCACCACACACTGGATTATAGATCCACAAAAACAAGCATACATATAGGGAGTATTGAGTAATGTGCATGGTATGAATAAGGAATTTGGTTTTACAAGTAAAACTTGGAACTTACGGTTCTTGCGAACATGCATTTTGATAGAAACAGCAAACTAAATAGCAGTAAATGATAGGGAGTATGAGCAAATTAAACAGCAGTTGAGGATAAAGGCTTTAGAAGGACTGACTTACATTAACAGTTAACACCGGCTTTATAATGCCCTTCTCCATGTAAAGGGAAGGATAACTCAAGAATTTCAGCACATAATCTTCTTCATAAGAATTGCCTGTACTCTACATTTTGTAGAGAGTAATTATATATATGATAATACTGGAAGGGATAGAGGATAATGAAGATAAGATGCAGATTGATGCTACATAATCAACTATCAATCCCTGGAAGTACAAGCATTACAGGACAAAATGTACTGACAAGAGCAATGGGCTACACTTCTGCACTGGCATTGTCTGTGTATTCAACTTTTTGGTAAGATTAAATATAGATCTGATATTTTTTAGTAAATGCTGGGCGAGGGAGATAAGATGCAGAATGCTACACAATGAACCAATCCCTCTTCCCATAATACAAGAGTGTTTTGAACACTGGTGTACTGTACAAAATGTTCGTACATTATGGGACGGAGGGAGTAGCTGTTAATGTAAATACAATGATAGAAGACGTTCAATCCTGACAAGAGGACTGCAGAGCTAAACCTCTTCAAAAAGCATTGGGTTGATTCTAAATTTATGTAAGAGTCCATACAGATCTTATAATGTCCACCAAATGGACGATAACGAGGCTAACATGTGCAGTGATGCTACATAATCAAACCGCTATGAAAGTAAGTATGGTCATACATGGCAAGAGGTACTCACAAGAGTAATGCAGTGTGCAGTATAGTTGCGAGATTCTGTGGTCCCTTAAGAATGAGTGTTCTTCTGCTAACAGTTTTCGTACAAGTGAGACGTTAAGGCAAATGCAGAAATGTAGTTCAAATTGTGATGTGATATCATAGACAGTACCTTACGCTGCAGACGAGACCAATGTGTAACAAGATTATTCCAGTCACTGTCTGATAAATGTAGCATCAGAGACTTTACAGATATTTCATTTAGAGGCTTTCCATTAAAGTGTGCTTGCCTTAGGTAGGAACGATACATCATCGACGAGTGCTTGAAAAGCGCAACCAACCCTTGCTCGTCTTGAGAATCTAGTTTGGTCCTCGCGTATTTAAAAGAATGAAATCTTGTGTCTTCTGTCAGCAGAAACATATGCAGTAATTACCATGAATAACATTAGTACATTACTTACACGTAAGTTGCGGAGGAAGACTGGAAATTGTTCTGTGTTGGCGGTATAATCTTTCCATGAAGGAAAGATGCGCATAAAGTTCCTGACAACAATATAAGCTTCGTCTTCTAAACTAGGAAGAAATGGAATAGGGGTCCTATTTGCTGCAATTGGGGCTCTCTCTGGCTCGAAAAGGGATTTGGCAACTGGATTTGGTGTACTCTTTGCTGGAATGGCGGTTTTGCGTCGTAGAGCCGGTGCTATGTCAACTGGCATCATCATACTATTTGATGCAGTTGGGGTCTGCTGAGTTGGGGCATCAGAAATGACCAGTGTAGTAGGGCTAGAATCTGCTAGAGTTGGGGTGGTGTTTGGGTCAGGTGAGATTGCAACTACACCTAATGGGCTATTTGATTTATCAGGTGTCACTACCTTTAAATACTTTGCTCGTGCTCCTCCGTGATCAGCAATCACCCTCTTCCTTTTGAACGTCTGATACACAAGAACAACATTTGAATGGATAAATATGGTATGATGATAGATGGAATATGTACTGAAAATGGATAGGCACGGTGTATTCACATACACGATGTGTAAACTAAGCTAATGGCAGTGCAACAAAGTAGAAGCAATGCAAAGCGTCAGTTGCAAGATATGTGTGACCAATATAACCTTGGAAAGTTAGAGCAAGCACCGTGATGGGTGAATAAGACAGGGCATCTACCTCTGACTCCTCCACTAGGGAGCTACATTGACTTAGGTCTCCCTCTAGCTCAGAATCACTGTTAGGCTCATATTCCGAGCATGAATCTGTAGGTGGAGAGCGTTTGCATTGCATTGCATCCAGACTTGATTTCAGTCCCTTAATGCCAAGTTTGACAGCCATGGCATTGTTCTGCTTTATTATTTTCATGCACGCAAGCTCATAATCATTATGATGCTATTCAGAATCTGAGATTCATGAAAACATAAAAAGTAGTCAGATTATCTATGGAATGCATTGCAGATTCAACTCGAAGAGTGTCTCCCTATAAACCCCTGCATATGCAAAGTTCACCCCAACCGTGCTGACCAGACCACACAGAAATACAAACCTCTTATGTCTCTATAACAGGCAGGCACACATTTCAAACCTGAAGTAGGAACATTAGAATCATATCAAGTTCATATTTGAACTAATAAACTAAGGAATTATGAGTGGCATAATGTTTAGCTTCAAGGGCGGAGTGCTGGTAGTGCAACGCATAGCAAGTAGGCAGATTGTATTCCATGTAAAAGATTGTAGTCTATGTAAAAGCTGGAAATGACACTTTCTTTATATACAACGCAATGTTCGTTTCCCACACATGATGGAAGAGATCAGACAGAGAAATACTATTCACTCATGTCTATGGTTCCAGTATTTTGAAATAGGGTGGTCCACCCTAAAAGAATATTGACAACAAATATGACAAGGCAAGCATAGACGTAGTGAATCACTCATTTACTTGTGAGCTTACTAGGACAAGTATGCAGAATTGTAACTGCAGTAAGAGACTGTGATGGCCTGACTTATTAGGAATGATAGACTACTCATATCAATAAGGAATTCCTTATTTTCCGGGAGCCCATTCGGACAGAACTCCAAAGTTAAGTGTGCTCAACTTGGAGTAGTGTCAGGATGGGTGACCAACCGGGAAGTTGCTCCCGGATGCGCACGAGTGAGGACAAAGTGCGTAGAAAAGACTAGTATTGATCTGTGGCGCCAGTCTAGACCCCGCCAGGAGTAACGACCACCGGTGGGTGTGTCCGGGGCGTTACAGAGACCGTCCAAAATCTGAATCAAGAAGTTTGTCTAGCACCTCTTGTTTGCACCTAATCGGCGTGAATAACTAGGCATCATATTGAATGAGTAAGAAAGACAAGTAAAATTGTCAACAAACCTGGCCTGCAGTAGTAATCTGGGTCAATGCCGCTACGACCAACAATCCAAAATGACTAGTGTCTGTTCCTAGGGCCGAAATTTTGAAACCCTGAGGAGTAATCTTCACACAATCCCATGTATTGAATAAGAAAGAGATAAAGAGTTGCCTTACAATCGCCACTTCACACAAGCAACAAGTTAAACATACATCATCCAGAGTACAATCAAGGTCCGACTACAGAACCAAAATAAAAGAAGACAACCCCAAATGCTAGATCCCCGATCGTCCCAACTGGGCAACTCTACTGATCAACTGGAAAAGACACATAACAACGACCAAGATCTTCATCAATCTCCCACTTGAGCTTAGTTCTATCACCTGCACTGGTATCATCGGCACCTGCAACTGTATGGAAGTATCCGTGAGTCACGAGGACTTAGCAATCTCACACCCGCGAGATCAAGACTATTTAAGCTTATGGGTAGGATGAGGTAGTGAGGTGGAGCTGCAGCAAGCACTAAGCAAATATGGTGGCTAACGTACGCAAATAAGAGTAAGATGAGAAGCTACGCAACGGTCGGGAAGCTAGAAGTGATCAATAAGTGATCCTGAAACTACTTCCGTTCAAGCATAACACAAGACCGTGTTCACTTCCCGGACTCCGCCGAAAAGAGACCATCACGGCTACACACGCGGTTGATTCATTTTAATTAAGTCAAGTGTCAAGTTATCTACAACCGGATATTAACAAATTCCCATCTGTCACATAACTGCGGGCACGACTCTCGAAAGTTTATACCCTGCAGGGGTGTCCCAACTTAGCCCATCACGAGGTCTCATGATCAATGAAGGACATTCCTTCTCCCGGAAAGACCCGATCAGTCTCAGAATCCCAGTTACAAGACATTTCGACAATTGTAAAACAAGACCAACAAGACCACCCAACTATGCCGACAAATCCCGATAGGAGCTGCACATATCTCGTTCTCAGGGCACACCGGATGAGCACTCCGTATAACTAAAACCAGCCCTCAAGTTTCCCAGAGGTGGCGCTGCAAAGGACTCTAGTTCGGACCAATGCTCAGAGGAGCACTGGCCCGGGGGGGGAGGGGGGTTAAATAAAGATGACCCTCGGTCTCGCGAAAACCCAAGGGAAAGTTATAGGTTGTTAGGCAAATGTAAAACCAAGGTTGGGCCTTACGGGAGGAGTTTTATTCAAAGCGAAATGTCCAGAGGGCCCCATAACCCCAACCGCGTTAGGGACACAAAATCAATGAACATAACACCGGTATGATGGAAACTAGGGCGGCAAGAGTGGAACAAAACACGAGGCAAAAGGCCGAGCCTTCCACCCTTTACCAAGTATATAGATGCATTAAAATTAAATAATAGATAATGTGATATCCCAACATATCCATGTTCCAACATGGAACAAACTTCAACTGCACCTGCAACTAGCAACGCTATAAGAGGGGCTGAGAAAAAGCGGTAACATAGCCAAACAACAGTTTGCTCGGAAGGTGGGTATAGAGGCTTGACATGGCAATATGGGAGGCATGATATAACAAGTGGTAGGTAGCGCGACATAGCGATAGAGCAAACAACTAGCAAAGCAAAGATAGAAGTGATATCGAGGGTATGGTCATCTTTCCTGAGATCCCGCAAGGAAGAAGAACGAGTCCATGAAGAAGACAAACGGATGTAGTCGAGTGGATCCTCACAAACACGATGTTACCGGAACTAATAAGAAGAAGAAAGACCGGAAAGGAGAAAACAACATGGTAACCAACAAGCATATTCATGGAAAGATGCACAATCAAGTATGATGCATGTCCGGTTAAAGGGTCATGGCATGGCAAAGTGCGACAAACAATACTACAAATTAAGTGGAGCTCAATATGCAACGAGTTGCATATTGATGAAACACCACATTTGATTATTTAGTTCACTCCCGATTATGTACCCAACATTATTAAATGTTATTAGACATTGCAAGAGGTGAGGCAAAAGTAAACTACACATTTTAGGCAAGTTTAAATGAGGCCAAAAACAACAACAATAATTCCGGTAAATCCCCACATGCATATTTAGTAATTTAAAGGAAACAACAATTTTAAACAATTTAAATGTTTTTATCATGATGAAGATGCCACATGCAAGTTTTATGCAATTTTTGTTAAAAGTTGACATGAGCATATTATGAAGCATTTGTCACCTGGTGGAAAGAAAGCATGCCACGATGACGATAACGAAAATAGTGCCATGTCAACATTCCAGTTCCAGTAACTCGATTGAGATGCTGGTGAAAAAGATAGGGCGTGAGCAAGTCACGAAAGAATGGTGGGGTGCTCCCGGATACCGGGTGCCCACATGTTGGTGACACGGAAAACGAGGAACATGCACGAAACAAGTCAGGCACGTGCAACATGAGCATCTCATACATCACACATGCATTCGTGCATGGGTCGACTTGGCAGTTATACCTTCGAAGCGTGCGTTCAGGACGGTTCGGGTTCGATGGGATGTAGAAGGAAGTAGTTGTACAATCGGTCCACGACGATTTTAGTGGAAGTATTGGTGCACATTTCAAAGAGAAAGTAGTCTCTCATGTTTCGTAGATGTTCGGGGTCACGACAAGGAACTTGATGTCCACGGAGTCTTCGAGGGTCGACGGTAGTGGTACAAATGTTTTTGCAGATGTTCGGGGTCGTTGGTAGTAGTAGAAGGCAACCTGTAACGCCCTCGATGCGGCTATATCTCCTACGTGTTGAGGCTTGACTTAGAGGCATAACCGCATTGAAAGCAATGTCGCAAGTAAGGTAATCTTCACAACAACCCATGTAAATAGATAAAAGGGGAAAAGGTACATATGTGATGGCCTGGCTTATTAGGGATGATAGACTACTCATATCAATAAGGAATTCCTTCTTTTCCGAGAGCCCATTCGGACAGAACTCCAAAGTTAAGTGTGCTCAGCTTGGAGTAGTGTCAGGATGGGTGACCGACCGTGAAGTTGCTCCCAGGTGCGCACGAGTGAGGACAAAGTGCGCAGAAAAGACTAGTATTGATCTGTGGGGCCAGTCTAGATCCCGCCAGGAGAAACGACCACCGGCGGGGTGTGTCTGGGGCATTACAAGTTGGTATCAGAGCCGACCCTCGCGGTTACACGGATGGTTGCGGACAGGTGCATGGTCATGTTGTTCATGACGTTTGTGACCCGTCGTGGCACCCGACATGGCACATGTACCGGACTGGAAGCACAGACGTTTATGCCAAGAGGGAACATTCCTGTGGCCCGATGAGGACGTCGGTTCCTCTGAGTGGGGGTGTATGTGATGGCCTGGCTTATTAGGGATGATAGACTACTCATATCAATAAGGAATTCCTTCTTTTCCGGGAGGCCATTCGGACAGAACTCCAAAGTTCAATGTGCTCAGCTTGGAGTAGTGTCAGGATGGGTGATCGACCGGGAAGTTGCTCCCGGGTGCGCACGAGTGAGGACAAAGTGCGCAGAAAATACTAGTATTTATCTGTGGGGCCAGTCTAGATCCCGCCAGGAGTAACGACCACCGGCGGGTGTGTGCGGGGCGTTACACAACCCTAGTCGAACTTGAAGGGTCATTGATGTCGTGGTACTTGGTGACAGTAGTGGTACATTGGTTGTAGCCGGCCTTGGCGGGTCATCGTGTAGTCATACACGTTCCGTAGATGTAGATGTTCATGTCATCATAGCCGTTCAGGTCTTGGAGTGACGGTAGTCGTTCACTTGACGGCGGTAGACGAATTTGGTGGTCCAGGGTACTTGGCGTCCATGTAGTCGATCTTGCCTGATGGTCCGAAACTAAGAAACACAAGGGCCTCGGGTGGCAGCAGCAAGGAGGCGGTGGTGGTGGTTAGCGGCAAGAAGCAGACACGGGGCTTGTCTGGTTCTCGACAGGATCGGGGCTGGTGGGACTCCATGGGGCGGCGGCCATGGCGTTCCTGATAGGCGGTCGAGGCAGCGCAGACTTCTGGAGGACCACGGACGCGCGAGAAGGAAAGATGGTGCAGCAGCAGCGCAGGAATGATGGCTTCGGCGCGGGGCTGCATGGATCTCGCCGGAGTCATGTCCAGAGGCGGGCAGCGCAGCTTCCTGAGGAGCCTAGGGCGGCCATGTAGAATAGGGAGACACGCAGGAGGAAGGAGGCGTAGGCATGGTCGCGCACGCAAGGCGGCGATACTGATGGTCTCGTGGGCCTTGGCGGGCGACGGGCACGGTCCAGAAGGAGCATGCCCGATCGAAGCAGGGAGCTGTAGCGGCGAACATGCGGCCGGGTGCGACCGAGAGAAGCGAGGGCTTCGCGCGCAAGGAGGACGCGGCAGATGGCAGCGCGGCAACCGGATGGGTCGCAGGCGAGGAGATCCTCTCCTGCGTGCGTGCGTTGTGCGATGGGTAGCATCGGAGGTCGGCGGCGACAACGGGCGCAACCATGGAGACCGGGCACTGGGCGCTGCCCTCTCTGTGTTGTGTGTGTGGCGGGGCTAGAGGGAGACAAGGGAGAGGCTAGTGGATCGACAGGAAGGGAATCAAGGGGGGAGGCGGCGCCGTGGGAGAAAGCGAAGGGGGGTTCGATCAGGAGATGAGGGTTAGGGTTAGGAACTTGGTGAGCTTGGCTGGTTGCGGGAACGGTTGGTCCGGCCTGGTGGGGGGCCCAAGTGGGCCGGAGTCTTCATGGCAGGGACGCAGCTCGGGCAGAATTCTACAGCAGCAGCGACGACAGCTACCAGGTCGGCTACAACCGGGTCAGGAGACCCCACGCGCCCCCCGGCTCAGATCTTGATGGACCTCATGGATAAACTGACGACTCTGTTGACTGCCATGGTAGAGCCGGCGGATAAAGCCCAGCATGATGCAGAGGTGGCACGCGTACGTGAAGAGATGGTGCAAGATAAGGATAATCTAACCGCAGAGGAAGTCAGGATGGCAGCAGAGCGGGCGGCTTTGGACGCTCGTGCTCAACAGCTTCAAGCGCAGACCTTCTGGCTCTCGGCGGATCTGAAAACCCAATCATGTCTGCCTCTGACGCTTGATCCTAGGAATCTTTTTTACACACCCGGGGCCGGGGGAAGTGACCCGCCGGAGGCACCCCGGATTACAACACCCGGCGCACCGGTCCAGCCGCATGCCATGAATCCACCTCGTATAAATACCGCTCCGCCTCAGTACGTCCCTACGCCGCCGGGTCACTTCTCCAACCCTTTGGAAAACCTCATCGCAGCATCGGCTCGTTTGGCGGCTCTTCCGATGGAAGGTGACTCGCCGGCGGCAATTAAAACACGGAGGGTAAGAGAACTTCTTCAAATAGCTCTGGCGCAGCAGGATGCATACTCCTACAGTCGAGACAGGATCCATTCAACTCCTCGCCCAAGCTGGAGCCCGATTTACAGTAGGCATATGGAATCAGCAGATATGTCAAGCAATGCTCAACGCCACAACCGGCCATACAGGCATGAGCCGGTGCGGGCTGGAGCCCTTAACTTGGCGGATCACGAGAGGATTCGTCAAGAGGCGGAACGAGCATCTCAAATGGCAGCAGATCAGGCGGCTCATCAAACTTTTCCAGCTTATCCAGCAACCTCGGTTGAGGCAGGAGTGGCCACAAGAACCGGAGGCGTTCCTTGCTTGGTGCCGACCATACGTAATGAGCGTTTGCCGAAGGATTTTAAGGGGCCACGTAAGGTGCCTAATTACACAGCTGACTTACAGCCTGGGGCTTGGATTGAGAGTTACGAGATGGCTATGGAGTTATTAGAGGTCAGTGATGCTGCAATGGCCAAGTATTTCACTATGATGTTAGATGGAACAACTCGTACTTGGTTGAAGGGATTGCCACCCAATTCTATTGGCTCATGGGCGGATTTGAAGGCCCGGTTCATCCAGAACTTTAAGGACATGTGTAAGCAGCCTATGTCGATTGTGGACCTGACCAATTGCAAGCAAGAGGATGGTGAATCCACAATCCATTGGGTGCGCCGGGTCAAGGAGACAATACATTCATCTGATAAGATGGATGCCAGCTCAGCAGTCTTGATGTTGGAGAAAAATTGCCGTTTTGAACCTCTGAAGCAGAAGCTGGGGTGACTCAAGCGTGACTGTAATGACATGGGAACGTTGATGGCGGCTCTCGTCAACTATGCTGATTCTGATACTACCAAGGACCCAGTGTCTGACGAAGAAAAGGCAACAAAGGGAAAGAAGAACAGCAACGGCAAGGGTCACCAGCATAACCCGGCAAATCAAGGAGGTAGTAAACGTAAGGCTGATGAGTTTGTTGCTAACACCAATGCACAGGGTGGTAATCAACGGCTCAAGGGCAAGCAGCCCCCTCGGTCGGGCGGGTCAGGTCCCACCCTTGAGCAGTTATTGAATGAACCCTGTCCAAAGCACGGCACCCAGGAGAAGCCAGCCACCCATCTGTGGAAAAATTGTATGATCATGAAGGCATTTAAAAATTCAAACGCGTTTGATGGAGGTCATGGCCCAAGTGGCGGTTCAGGAGGAGGCGGTTTTCACGGCCCGGGCGCCGGTTCAGGTGGAGGAGGATTTCACGGTCAGGGCCATCCTGGTAACCAAGGAGGATATAATCAACAACCCAGCCAAGGTAATCAGCAGCAACAATCCGATTATCAGAGCAACCCAAAACAGATGAGTAGTGGGCAATACCATGTATTTACCACTAGTTTATGTAAGAGGGACCAGAAGCTTCACAAGAGGGCCGTCAATGCGGTTGAGCCGGCGATTCCACGTTATCTATGTTGGTCAGAGCAGCCTATTGTGTGGAGCAGAGAGGATCACCCACCCCGGGTTGATAATCCGGGTCACTTGGCCTTGGTAGTGGCACCTCAGGTTGGTGGATACAAATTCAATAAGGTACTCATGGATGGAGGCAGCAGCATCAACATCCTCTACTATGAGACGTTCCGCCGAATGGGATTGACTGATAAAAATCTTAAACAATCCAACACTGTTTTTCACGGTGTGGTACCTGGTAAATCGGCATACCCAGTTGGTAAGATTGAGCTGGAAGTAGCCTTTGGGGATGAGTATGACTCCAGAGAAGAAAAATTAACCTTTGAGGTGGTTAAAATCAGAAGCCCATATCATGCTCTGTTTGGGCGGCCGGCTTATGCCAAGTTCATGGCTCGGCCATGTTATGTGTATTTACAGCTCAAGATGCCGGGTCATAAGGGCACCATTACAGTACATGGGAGCCGGAAGATAGCCTTGGAGTGTGAAGAAGGTGATGCCACCTATGCTGAATCTGTTTGTGCAACAAAGGAGTTAAAGTTTTATAAGGATCATGTTGACCCGGCAGACATGACATCATTAAAGAAACCAACAACAGAGCATGAGCCGGTGTTGAAATTCAAATCAGCTGATGACACCAAGATGGTTGACTTTGTGCCTGGCGACTCATCCAAGCAGTTAATCATCAGTGCAAACTTGGATCCGAAATAGGAAAGCGCGCTCATCGAGTTCATCCGTGAGAACCAGGACATCTTTGCATGGAAACCTTCGGACATGCCGGGTGTCCCGAGGGAACTCACTGAGCACACCCTTAATATTGATCCAAAATTCAAACCTGTCAGACAGTTTCTTCGACGGTTCAATGAAGAAAGGCGCAAGGCCATTGGAGAAGAGGTGTCCAGGCTCTTGGCGGCCGGGTTCATTGTAGAGGTCTTTCACCCAGAGTGGTTAGCTAACCCGGTGCTTGTACTAAAAAAGAATGGCACCTGGCGTATGTGTGTAGATTACACCGATCTGAACAAGGCTTGTCCGGCTGATCCTTTTGCTCTCCCCCATATTGATCAGATCATTGATGCTACGACGGGTTGCACACGTTTGAGTTTCTTGGATGCTTATTCCGGTTATCATCAGATCAAGATGGCGGTCAAGGATCAGGAGAAGACAACTTTTATTACTCCTTTTGGAGCTTTCTGCTATGTGTCTATGCCTTTTGGGCTTAGGAGTGCCTAGGCGACTTACCAACGATGTGTGCAGAATTATCTTCACAATCAAATTGGGCGTAATGTTCATGCTTATGTGGATGATATAGTGGTAAAATCCAGGAAAGAGGAAACCTTGGTCACATATCTAAAAGAGACTTTCGATAATCTCCGGATCTACAAAATGATGCTTAACCCGGCCAAGTGTGTTTTTGGAGTCCCGACCAGCAAGCTCTTGGGTTTTTTGGTGTCTAACCGAGGTATTGAGGCTAACCCGGAGAAAATCAAGGCAATTACATCCCTGTCTAGACCAACATGCATCAATGACGTTCAACGACTGGCGGGCCGTGTTACTGCTTTGAGCCGGTTCATAAGCCGGTTAGGGGATAAGGCAATGCCTCTATATCAGATGATGAACAAAATAGATGATTTTGTTTGGAGCGATGCTGCGAACTCTGCTTTTGAAGATCTAAAGACACAGCTTGCTGAGCCGCCGGTCCTGGCTGCTCCAATTGAGAAAGAGCCGCTGCTGTTATACGTGGCTGCCAACTCATGAGATGTTAGTGTGGCTATTGTGGTGGAGCGCAAGGAGGCTCGCAAGGAGCATCCGGTTCAACGGCCGGTTTATTACGTCAGTGAGGTGTTAATTGAATCCAAGCAACGATATCCACATTGGCAGAAGCTTGTATATGGGGTGTTCATGGCAAGCCGGAAGCTTAAGCATTATTTTCAGGGACATCCAATCACCGTGGTTAGCTCTTCTCCTTTGGGAGGCATCATTCAAAACAGAGAAGCCACTGGGCGAGTCGCTAAGTGGGCAATTGAGCTTGGGTCTCATGGGTTGAAGTATGTGCCACGTAGTGCGATCAAATCTCAAGCACTGGTTGACTTCATTAATGACTGGACAGAGATGTAGATGCCAGAAGAGAAACCAGACAACACGTATTGGACTATTCATTTTGATGGGTACAGACAGTTGGAAGGCTCGGGGGCTGGAGTTGTGTTAACCTCTCCGCGAGGTGACAAATTTTGTTATGTGTTACGGTTGATGTTTCCTTGCACTAACAATGTAGCAGAGTATGAAGCCTTGCTCCATGGTCTTCGAGTGGCAAAAGAGATGAGTTTGAGCCGGGTCAGATGTCTTGGCGACTCAGATCTAGTGGCTCAACAGGTATCAGGCAAGTGGGATTCCAAGGACCCTCTCATGGCAGCTTATCACCGGGAGGTTGATGCTGTTGCAGGGCACTTTAAAGGTTATCAGGTGGAGCACATTGACTGTCGAAAGAACGAAGCGGCTGATGCCTTATGCCGGTTGGGGTCTCAGCGAAAGCCGGTACCACCTAACACCTTTTTGGATGTTTTGCATAACCCCTCTGTCAAGTTGCCCACAGAAGAAGATTTAGCTGTTCCTGACCCGGAGGCGCAGTTGGTGGCGGCTCTTCATGTCATCCCAGATTGGACAGTATCGTTCTTGGCTTACATGACCCGGGGAGAGTTGCCAGCAGATGAGACCCTGGCTCGACATATAACCCGACGGTCTAAGTCAATGACAATTTCGGATGGAGAATTATACCATCGCAGTGTCTCCGGAGTGTTTCAGCGGTGCGTTTCCCCCGAAGAAGGACAAGAAATACTTCGTGAGATCCATGAAGGCGATTGTGGTCATCACGCCGGGTCAAAATCTTTGGTGGCCAAGGCTTTTCGTCACGGTTTTTACTGGTTGACGGCTCACACTGATGTAGAGGATCTGGTCAGCAGATGTGATGGATGTCAAAAGTTTGCACGACGAGCGCATGTGCCGGCTCAAGAGCTCCGGATGATTCCAATCACTTGGCCGTTTGCGGTCTGGGGGCTTGAGTTGGTGGGACCTTTCAAAAGGTCTAAGGATAAAAAGACACATCTCTTGGTGGCAGTTGATAAATTCACTAAGTGGGTTGAGGCGGAGCTTGTGAGTAAGTGTGACACAGCCACGGCGGTTCAGTTCATGAAAAAGGTGATCTTCCGTTTTGGTTTTCCACATAGCATTATCACTGACAATGGCACTAATCTATCCCAAGGGGCTATGGAGGAGTTTTGTCAACGTGAGCACATCCAGCTTGATGTTTCTTCTGTGGCTCATCCTCAATCCAATGGTCAAGCTGAGAGAGCCAATCAGGAAATTTTGAAAGGGCTCAAACCCCGGCTTATGGTTCCTTTACAGCGAACGCCGGGTTGTTGGGTAGAGGAATTACCCTCGGTGTTGTGGACTATCAACACCACACCCAACAGGTCTACAGGTTACACACCTTTCTTCATGGTGTATGGAGCAGAAACAGTGTTGCCTAGTGACATCCGTCATGACTCACCCCGTGTGGCGGCTTATGTTGAAGCTAATAATGAACAAGCCAGACAGGATGCATTTGACTTGTTGGATGAAGAAAGAGACTTAGCAGTGGCCCGATCAACAATTTATCAACAGAACCTGCGCCGTTATCATAGCCGCCGGGTTAAGTCCAAGACTTTTCAGGAAGGCGACCTGGTGCTCCGGCTCATCCAGGATCTGTCAGATGCACACAAGTTATCCCCACCTTGGGAAGGACCTTTTGTGGTCAGTAAGAACTTAAACAATGGGTCATATTACCTCATTGACGTTCGAGAGCACAAAGACTCACGTAAGTCGGAGGAGGAGACCCGCCGACCGTGGAACATTGCTCAACTTCGGCCATACTACACCTGAGCCACCGGCTCTCATCATGTACATACTTTGACATTGTATATACCATGATAACTAATAAAGTAAGACCATCGGTCTCTTTTCTTTTCAAAGATTATGCATCTTTGTTATTTCTTATTTTCAAATAATTATTAAGGAGCTGATCATATTTGAATCAAGTTTAACCTTTTTTGGTCCGGCTTATGATCGTATCTGAATCTAGCTGCAGATCTGATGGTCACTTGGGGGCTTCTTGTTCAAACATAGGTCGTATTCGAACCAAAGAGAACATAACTATCGTAACCCTCTTGATCGGCTCAAGGCCAAACTCACTTGGGGGCTTCTTGATCGTATCCGAATCATAGCTTAACCCCTTTTGGGTCCGACTTGGACCGTATTCGAATCAGGGTCATTAAAAACCTCTCAAGGTCATTTGGGGGCTTCCTATTCAAACATAGGTTGTATTCAAACCAAAGAGAACATAGCTGTCGGTACCCTCTTGATCGGCGCAACGCCAAAACCACTGGGGGCTATATGGTCGTATTCGAACCTTCGCTTAACCCCTTTGGTCCGGTTTACTGATCGTATTCGAATCAGAAGCCCCCAACATTTTGAATACAAGGCTGAATTATGCTTATTATCTGTTGTTTGCCTTTTAGTTTTTTGTTGTCTCAATATTACAAATCAGTAGCCTGGTCTTCTTCACCAGCTCGACTATTTGACAACACAGCTACCAATGTATAATGATCATTGAGTATTCAAAAGCATTGACTTCTCATAAAGTTTGAATTATCAATTTCATCACTCGGGTTATTCAAGCCGGCGGTCTAAGGATCAAAAGGTACAAGGTATGGTTATTACATATACGCAATTGCCTGCTGTATTAACTAAAAGAGTTAGTCTCAGCCCTTGTCCTTTGTTTATATCTGTTTCTGGTTCCTACTGTGGTAAACATATTGGCTATAAACCCAGTGTTTTAACCTGTTTGGTTCTAAGCTGCCAAGCCAGTCTTTTCTTTGTATCTACAGGAATAGAGTTCAAATATTGCAGAAACAAACATTAAATACGATGCATACAATGGCATCAGGAAACACAGAATCACATAGAAGTGTTTTATGCGTGATGGCATAAGCAAAGCATACAGTGTTTTCACAACTAAGCTATTACAAGGCTTTATAAGCCCATGAAGATGATCATTGTTCCTCCCTCGCTGGTTCACCACCTTCTGTTGGCTGGAAGTTGGGTTTTGACCAATCAAAACCATTGATGGCGACAAATTCGGCTTCGTCGTCGATCAGGACGACCGGGTCAACTTCCCGGGCAAATGTGTCTTCTCTTACCGGTGGAATCAAATCTGTTACCTTGTACGAGGAAGTGGCCATCTTCTTATTTTCAGCATCAAAACCCGGCTGGTATTTGTCAATATTGGTGTCATCTCCCAGGGTAGTGGCCTGAGGTCGGACTCCGCGCACGCAGGTCATGAAGTCATCCTGCCCAAAAGGAGAACCATCTTCCTTCACGGTGGGATAGCCTCTGGCCACGTCCGCCGGGTCTAGGTCTGGCACCCAAGCCTTGGAGCGGCTTAGGGCAGTCAAAGCTCCAGCTCGCGTGTAGGAGCATTTCACTTCTTGAAACCTGGCAGGCAGGATTGACAGTTTCTTCAGAATGCCGCTAAGCCGGTTGGGTCCTTGATTGACAGGAGAGATGGCGGCAAGAGCTCGCTGTGCGCCAATATACAGTTGTTCTACCAAAGTATACACTGCCTTCAGTTTAATCAAAGGGTCTTGGCTCAGATTTTTGTTTCGAGGGCCTGCACATATTTTATACGCAGTCAGCTGGCGGTTTATACCCCGGATCAGCAGAAAGCACAAAAAATTAAAGTTGGACGGCTTACCAAAGATGGCAGCCACCATTTGAGACACCCGGCCCTTTAACCCGTTCAGCTCTATTGAAATCTCTTCAAGGGATGTTTCGGCCTTTTCAGCATTTTGGGTCAGAAGCATTTTTCCTCTTCCCAAGTTTTCTTCTTGGCAGAGAAGCTGGTCTTTAAATTTTCCATCTCAGAGAGACTTATTTGCAGTTTGGAGTTAGCAGATTTGATTTCTGCTTCCTGACTCGCTAGCCGAGTCTTCGCATCAGTCAATTGCGAGTTCAGTTCAGATAAGGCATTATGCAAAACATTCAGGTGAGTCAAGATTTTGTTTCAAGTTCAAAGAGCAAGATTCAAGTCTCAAGTACTTTACAAAAAACCACTTGACACTTGGGGGCTAATGTATGCCAAATAAAAATTTTATGACTCTAAAGACATACTTTAAGTCCCAAGTCCCTTACAAAGTAATAGCACTTGGCACTTGGGGGCTAATGTATGCAGTTCAGCAAGTTTCTCAAGGTTAAGCCGGAGTATTAAGTCTTTTGAATACGGTACCAAAAAATTTAAAGTACCGGTTCATTTATGATCAAAATGAACCGGCCCTTGGGGACTATAGGTGAAACTTTGTTCTATTGAATTCAAGACAAGTTTCAAAGGTAAAGGTCTCAGTCTATATTTTAAAGTCTAAGATCATTCCGGTTCTCTCATAAATCTGAAGACTTGGGGGCTGAAGGAATATAGATAAGCTGGATGAACGTACCTCGTATTTCAACTGCAGCTGTTTGACCATTTCAATCTCAGAATCGCGACTGAAGTGTACATGGCTAAGATAGCCGGATAAAATATCATTGGCATTTAGATGGTCATAGTTGGCAACGTCAAAGTGAACTTTCTGCCTCTCCAATGCCTCTTGTTTTGCTGTACACTGAGCCAGCACGGTTGGGTTCCCTGGTTCAATAAAGCGGCTCCCGGTGATCTGAACATCTTGCGCAGACGGTGATGGTGGGTTGGCTGAGCTTGATGGTCCAGTAGTAGAAGGGTTCACAATAGTCTCATCAAACGACGACTCAGGAGGATTTGCTTCTATATCAATAGGCGGGTCTGCTGGAGCATCGTTTAATGGAGAAGAGGGCCTGGCCGGGTCAGATGAACGCACTAGCAGGTCTTCCGCCAGCTTAGCTGCCTTCGCTTTCTTGGATTTAGCTTGGCCACTAAGAAAAATGTTGCAGGATTGTCAGTATAAAGATACAATTTGAACAACCCAGGAAATATGAGGATTTTTCATTACCAAGGGGCAGTCTTGAAAGCCGGAAATTGCATCTGTGATGAGTCGCCAGAAGAGCGAGACACCTCCTGAAAGGATAAAATAGAGTTAAAAGATATACAAAGGGAGGGATCCATTAAGCAGAGTTAAAGACAAAGAAGTAAACCTCATTCGGGCATTTCTGAGGAGTTTGTTGAAGAACGACAACCGGTTCATCTTCAGTCCAAGCTTGACGGCGGCTTTCATGTTGCTGCTTTTTCAAACGAAAGTTGGGATCCAAGTGAGCTAAAGGTTTAGAAAACCTTACTTTACGGATCACTCGTCGAACTTTTTGTCTTGGCAAGGGCTCTGAGTCGGAGGAAATGATAGTTACCTCTGCTTCCATAGCCTGACTGGCCCCAGTGTCATCCTGGTAACGATCAGTGTCAATAAGATTGTTAAAAAATTGGCCAAGGGAATCAAGGGCTACCTCCGAGTCAGATGTATCATCAAGCTTCATCAAGTCTTCAGCAGTACTCTTTTTCTTCTTTTTCGACCTCCGGGTCATTTTCTTGGCGTTTATGGCGGCGGCTTTCGCTTTCTTGGCTGCCTTGTGGTCATACTTAAGTTTCCAGAAGTCAGAGTTGGCGTGCAGACAGGTAAAAACAAGGTAAAGAGTCAGGCAAGTATTAAAACAATACGGCTGAAAAAATACAAAAGAGAGAAATAATGACATCCTTACATTTGGCACCGGGTTAAGCTGGCAGAAGGGGTTTAACCCGATGACACTGCAATCTTCATATTTCCCATTCACCAGAAGAGTTGACATTGAGACAATATCTTCTTCTGTCAATTGAACGGGGCTGTGATGAAGAGAGTCATCTGGGCCTCCACCATACTCATACATCAGTTTTGACCGGCTGCTCAAAGGGATGACCCGCCATGAGATCCAGCGGGTCAGATCAACTCCAGTTAACCTGTTCCCCAATAGAGCAGTGATCCTTTTGATAGATGGTATCAGCCTCTTGCGTTTAGCAACGATACGTTTATCAGGAAGCGCGAACTTGGAGTCAAGACGATCGGGGCGATAACCCGGCAGTGGCTTCTCGTTTGCTGGTGAAATGTCCTGGCAGTAGAACCAAGTCTGGTTCCAGTCCTTTGGATGACTTGGTAAGACAATGAGGGGGAAGACAGCACCCTGCCGACGCTGAATCGATATGCCTCCGAGCTCTAAGCTGAGGCCGTTGGTGCACTCGTTCTGCTGGTTTAGATAAAAGTATCTCTAAACAAATCTACGGTCGTCTCTTGTTGAAGATATACCTCACAGAGCACTTGGAAGTTACAGATGTTAGATATGGAGTTGGGCCTGATATATTGAGGGTGGAGCTTGAAAAAATGGAGGACCTCTCTGAAGAACTTTGAGCCGGGCGGTGAGAAGCCACGGTTCATGTGGTCAGTAAAAACCATCACCTCACCATCTCTCGGATTGGGCCGTTCTTCTTCTGGGTCAGGGGCACGGTAAGACATGATGGTTTTTTCTAGCAGAAATCCTATGATAAACAACTCTTTTAAACGTTCCACAGTTATGGTTGAGGGAACCCAGTTACAGATGGTTGGTGTTTTGGACGACATGACGTGCAAGGAACTGAAAAGAAAAGTAATATGCCGGTTCAGTTTAAGGGTGAGATTAACAGTTAAGGGATGAAGATGCAAAACAAGTAATGGCGGCTTAGTTAAGGGCTAATGACATATAAAGGAAAATTAAGCCGCCATGACTACAGATATTTGAAGAAGGCAAATTCAGCTAAGTATTGAGACAAACAAGTTTCCTACGTTGCTTGGTATTATTCTAGATCAAAATAGTTGTTCAAAATGAAAACAATTCTAGACCTAAAAATTTCAGTACAGAGGAGTCGTTAAGTTCTGAAGCAGCCTTTTTAATCAGAGAAAGAGATCTGTGGGTCAAGAAGAGGTACAAAAACACTACCGCGCGAGCATATATATATATATATATATATATGACTTTTTGGATCAGAAAAAGCTGGCGGTGGAAGAACTATGAAGGACTATGATGAACTACGAAGAACACGCAGGAGCTTGGAAACCCTAATGCAGATCTGAGAAACAAAGGAAAGAAAACTTACGGTTACAGGTCTACTTCGGAGGTCGCCGCGGTTTCTCTGATCGGTTTAGGTTGATGCAGCGGCCAAAGTCGATGGAGACGGATATGAGGCACAGCGGCGGCAGAACTCGAGCAGCAGAGGGTTTGCGCAAGGAAGAAGACGGAGCGAGAGAGGAGAATGAGAAGGCCGAGGCATGCCTATTTATAAGGAAAAGATGCGAACAGATGGGTGCGAAGATCAAGGAAGAACCGAAGAAATGGTTATTCAGCTATGCAGGCGCCTCGATTCTCAGGAAACATTAAAGATAAAAGATCCGTTGGAAGTTGACGTCATGAAAGTTTTTTGCATTTTCAAGAGGTGACATCACAGCAGGTTACAAGAAAATTTCAGCGAAGAAAATAAGATGGATTTTTGTCTAAGTATTTAAGATTGACAAAGAACAAAGTTGAAAGTCAACCTGGGGCCTAATGTTGGGGATATTACTATCAGTTATGACCCGCCCAGGAGGGGCCGGGTCAGCCCCAATGGCGGGTTACACAAGAAGCCCAGTAAACATTCAAGATTATAGTTTATTATGTTTTATAGAAGGCCCAAAGGCCTGAAGGCGGTTTAAGGCCCGATATTGTGAACCGCCGTATGTAGGGAAAGACTTGTAAAGAAAGGCATGTAAAGGAAGTCACCAAGCCGGACACGATTATGAGCCGGCGGGGACTCTGTAAGCCACCAGGCGTCAACCCATGTATATAAGGGGACGACCCGGTGGCGGCTTAGGGCAAGAAACAACAAGTCGAGAACCAAGCTGGCGAGTTGAGCCTCTTGGTGATCGAAATCCCAACAATACCAATCCCAACTAGACGTAGGCTTTTACCTTCATCGTAAGGGGCCAAACTAGTATAAAACTCTCTCGTGTCCTTTGTCCCGATTAACCCCTTTAAGCTTCCTAGTGCGATGGCCCTACGACTAAGTCCTTGCTCTAGGACATTTGCCGTGACAATTCCACGACAGTTGGGCTGCTGGGCTCTCTGCTCCCTCTCTCTTATTTCTAATCTTAACAAAAAACTTGCAAAGAAAATTGAAGGGTAGAGTTGTAATTCCAACAAGTGACATATTTTCCTGGAGACAGAAAAATATAGAGGATTTAATGAAAAAGGTTGGAAAGAGTTTAGAAGATACAAATTCAAATAAGTTTGAATAAAACTCAATCTGTTTGAATGCGGAAGCTATTTAAAGAGACCAAATGCGATGAGACTTTAACTGGTAACTCTACATGAATATCATGATTTATGGGTAGAAGCTGGACATTTATTGAGAAAGTAAAATTGCAACTCAATTTTACTAAAAGGCTCCAAAGGAAGAAAAGAAGTTGAGTTGGATAAAAAGGAAATTTGAAGAATGGTGCAAATGTGTTATGGGTGATTCCGAAAAATGGAATATTTGATAATAGCTCCCTAAATATCGGGAGGGTATGTTTTAAAGAGAAACCACCATGTGAGTTCCCCCAATTTAAATGGATCAGAAATCCATGCAATTTATTTAAGTGAGTTTTAGTTAGCTTTAAGAAAATGATGGCATGATGACATGATGCAATGCAAAATATGCAAAGAGGAATGCAACAAGCAAAACAAATCACATGATGAATCTCGGAAACCACGGAAGGCATCTGGAGCGCCGGTCTCGGGGCGTCACAACACTCTTCCACTTATAAGAGATCTCGACCCGAGATCTAAGGATGGCACCGGAGAGAAGCAGAAAAGGATGAGGAGAGGTAAACTAAGTTGCTTCTTTGACAAATGAGTGAAACCAAAGAAACTTGAGAAGTTAAAACATTTTGAGAAAAGAATACAACAGAGATGATCGAAGTTGAAAACACTCCGGTTAAATGGATAAGCACGAAAGGAACACGATCCTCACACTTTGAGATGATGATTGAAGAGAGCAACATCACAATGCCTCCGGAAGAAATAACAGAAGATAGATCATTGGAATAAAAGAATGGAGAAGAAAATGCCAGCTTCTACCCCCAATGAGCTTGGAAAGCACTCTCCCAAGAAGGTTATAACGAAGTTGTTGGAAAACCAACAACGAAATGAATAAGCTTGTAGTGGGCTTATGAAAGACATCTAAAAATTATGAGGTGAAATTCTGCCACTAATGGAAACAATAGATTGGATTGATATCAACAAGGAGATGAGAAACTTATTTCACCGGGAGGATAAATGAAGAACTTGGGTCATTTATAGGCACCATAAATAGCAACAATCCTTAGGGAAAGCTTTAGGTGAAATGTAACCCAAGATAACTCCAATGAAGAGATTGATGGATTGAGAAGAGCTCATGCTTGAAGAAATTGATGGGTTTAACTCATTCTTGACAACTGTTGACGGATATCTTGGCGGAGTATATCTTGGCGGATCTTAACTTCGAGAGAAATCTTGAAGAGTAATTGAAGAATGAAAAGAATCTTCGATGAACCACCATGAAGAAACTCTCAAAGAACACTGGATAGATAACAAGATTATCACAACAAATGGAAAGTTGAAAGAACAAAATGAAGGCTTGCAATGATTTAGGTGGGGCTTTAGGACGATATAACCGAGAAAACTTGGAACTCCGGAAAGAAAGATAGACAACTTGGAACCGAGAATGTGACATGATGAACAACTCTAGAAAGAAGAAATTAGATCACTTGAATGAAACAATAATAAGAATTACGTTATGCGTATCCTTCATCAATTAAATTGATGACCCACAATGGATTTGGCATACTACTTATTGTCGTTGAAAGTGTCAATAAAGGTATAGCGCAAACTTGAAGAGGCATTCAACGAATCACCGGTAGGATTTTGGAAAGAAGAAATGAATTTGTACAATAATAAAGGAATAGGAATGTTGATGAACCGCCATAAGAATTAATAGAACGATCGAAGAAAAATGAACGCATCGCCAGGAGGAATTGGAAAATGAACGAAGATACTTGAGAGAATTTATATACAAGTGAAACGAAGAGATCATGAGCTGACTAGAGAATACTTGAGCGATGCACTGGTACAATTTGGAGAATGAGAGCTGAAAGCTGGAATGAATACTCCTGAGATGATGGGCTCCGGAGAATCAAACTGAAAAGACTCCTGAATTGTTCCGGATGGGTGAAAAGAATTCTCACAATAACAATTATGAGAGGATGGCATCAATCTTGAACTACACATCTTCAAGAGAACGGAGCAAGATTTAAGAGAAACTCTTCTTCGGTCTTCAAAGGCTGAGAATGACGACGAGAAACACCACCATGAATTGTTGAAATACTTCGGGAGAATGAAAAACAAAGTGGTTTAGCCAACAATGAAAAATAATTTGAAATCGATCTTGGAAAACATCTGACTGATGAAATTCATTCTTAGGTCAAACTTTGAAAAGAATTTGTGACTAGCTCCGGAAAAATTAGAAGAGTCAGGTAAGATCCTGGGAAAAGACCTGTGGGTTAGGGCCCACTCAAAAAGGAAACAACGTTGAACTATTTAAAAGAGAGATTGCACCGGTTGAATTATATGGCTTGAATAAGATAACATCCTCGAAAGAGCTTGGACGAATCAAGAAAGGAAACGTGAATCTTCTTAGATATCTTGAGTATTCCAAAACAAATTAATGGCGAGAAGTGGATGGTTAAGAGGTGCACCGGCATGAGAAAACATTGTGAAATGACGAAAAAGGGATGTGATCAACAAAGCTTGAATTGAATCCACCGGAGAAGAAAAGAATGAAGAATGATAAACTTGAAGAGCATCTTCATGAGAACCACCGGGTAAAAACCTTGAAGGAAAGAATGAAGAATCTTCACATACATAAGATGGATACTTGATTTAGAAATCTGAGTCCTTGAAGAAAAGGGTGGGAGGGTGGGAAAACAAAGGCAACTTGGGCAGATGGAATGGATACTGTTGAGAAAACTTAGAATTGATCTTGCAGATGGGAAAAATGATGGATCATCTCAAAGAGAAACGCACTGGTTGGAAATAGAATTGAGATGACAATCTCGATAAATAAGAAGGGTTAGTATTCACATAGGATTATGAGAACACTGCTTAGGAAAGTTATGGAATCAACACTTGACATCGAAGAAACTCGAATACCACAACTCAAAACAAAACAAAGGATTGGCTTAGAAAATAAGCTGGAACAAACACATATGATAGAGATTTACCCAATCCCATATCATGCGTTTGTCGGAAAGATATTCTAGGAGCTACTTGAATTCCCACCTATAAACTCCCAAAACTTTCTGGTTATGCAATCTGGTATTGGGGATACATGGGAAGCATAATATCTCACCCAAACTAACAATCCCTACATCCAGCTGTATCCATCCGTCAACGCATAACCAAGAAACCTTCGGAAATCGTGTACCTCAACCTTCGAAAAGCATCCATTATACAAGCTATGGCAATACTCCCGAACTCCCGCCTCAGTACTGGGTGGCGTCGAGGTTATCTCAACAACAACTGCATAAAAGAGATTTTCGATGTCGGCAAACTCCGGTATTCCAGAACTGCAATGATGAAATTGTGACAACAACACCTTGGAGCTCAACTCCCCGGGACACTGCCACAACCCCTAAATGTCAGGAGGCACCAAGAATAATGTTCTCGTCACAAGAGTATCCGAACGATTGCAAGATACCCGCATGATCCTAATTTTTTCCGTGAAATTTGAGGAGAGGGAAGTCAAAACTTCTACGTCAGGAGACCTCACTAGAGCGACGAAGGGACCGAGGAGTAAAAAGAATCCTACTCACTGTTATATATATAATCCTAAGACTCAAAACTTTTTTTGTTCTAGACTCAACAACGTCAGCGATTCAATCAAGAAGGGGGCTCCTAAGTCAGGGATGGCTCTGATTACCAACTTGTAATGCCCACAATGCGGCTATATCTCCCACGAGTCGAGGCACGAGTTAGAGGCATAACCGCATGGTGGTTTTGTCGCAAGAGGGGTAATCTTCACACAATCCCATGTACGGAATAAGAAAGGGATAAAGAGTTGGCTTTCAATCGCCACTTCACACAAGTAACAAGTTAAACATACATCATCCAGAGTACAATCAAGGTCGACTACGGAACCAAAATAAAAGAAGACAACCCCAAATGCTAGATCCCCGATCGTCCCAACTGGGCACCTCTACTGATCAACCGGAAAAGACACATAACAACAACCAAGATCTTAATCGATCTCCCACTTGAGCTCGGTTGCGTCACCTGCACTGGTATCATCGGCACCTACAACTGTTTGGAAGTATCCGTGAGTCACGAGGACTCAGCAATCTCACACCCGTGAGAAAAAGACTATTTAAGCTTATCGGTAGGATGAGGTAGGAGGTGGAGCAGTAGCAAGCGCTAAGCAAATATGGTGGCCAACATACGCAAATAAGAGTAAGATGAGAAGCTACTCAACGGTCGGGAAGCTAGAAGTGATCAAGAAGTGATCCTGAAACTACTTACGTTCAAGCATAACACAAGACCGTGTTCACTTCTCGGACTCCACCGAAGAGAGACCATCACGGCTACACACGCGGTTGATTCATTTTAATGAAGTCAAGTGTCAAGTTCTCTACAACCGGATATTAACAAATTCCCATCTGCCACATAACCGTGGTAAGCGGCAGGAAGTAGACACGGGGCTCGTCTGGTTCCCGACAGGATTGGGGCTGGTGGGACTCCATGGGGCGGCGGCCATGGCGTTCCTGATAGGCGGGAGAGGCAGCGCAGACTTCTGGAGGACCACGGGCGCGCGAGGAGGCAAGATGGTGCGGCGGCAATGCAGGAATGATGGCTCTGGCGCGGGGCTGCCCGGATCTCGCCGGAGTCATGGCTAGAGGCGGGCGGCCCGGCTTCCTGAGGAACTTAGGGTGGCCATGTAGGAGAGGGAGGTGCGACAGGAAGGAGGCGCAGGCGCGGTCGCGTGCGCAGGGCGGCAATACTGATGGTCTCGCGGCCATGGCGGGCGACAGGCACAGTCCAGAAGGAGCATGCCCAACCGAAGCCGGGAGCTGCAGCGGCGAACATGCGGTCAGGCACGACAGAGAGAAGGGAGGGCTTCGCGTGCAAGGAGGACGCGGCAGATGGCAGCGCGGCAACTGGAGGGGTCGCAACCGAGGAGATCCTCTCCTGCGTGCATGCGTTGTGCGACGGGTAGCATCGGAGGTCGTCGGCGGCAACGGGCGCAACCATGGAGATCGAGCACTGGGGGCTGCCCTCTCTGTGTTGTGTGTGTGGCGGCACTGGAGGGAGACAAGGGAGAGGCCAGTGGATCGAGAGGAAGGGAATCGAGGGGGGGAGGCGGCGCTGTGGGAGAAAACGAAGGGGGTTCGATCGGGAGATGAGGGTTAAGGTTAGGAACTTGGTGGGCTTGGCTAGTTGCGGGAATGGTTGGTCTGGCCTGGTGGGAGGCCCAAGTGGCCAGTTGGGCTGCTGGGCTCTCTACTCCCTCTCTCTTATTTCTAATCTTAACAGAAAACTTGCAAAGAAAATTGAAGGGTAGAGTTGGAATTCCAACAAGTGACATATTTTCCTTGAGACAAAAAAATATAGATGATTTAATGAAATAGGTTGGAAAGAGTTGAGAAGATACAAATTCAAATAAGTTTGAATAAAACTCAAACTGTTTGAATTTGGAAGCTATTTAAATAGAGACCAAATACAACGAGATTTTAACTCGCAACCCTACATGAATATCATGATTTATGGGCAGAACCTGGACATTTATTGAGAAAGTAAAATTGCAACTCAATTTTACTTAAAGGCTCCAAAGGAAGAAAATAAGTTGAGTTGGAGAAAAAGGAAATTTGAATAACGGTGCAAATGTATTATGGGTGATTCCGAAAAATGGAATATTTGATAATAGCTCCCTAAATATCGGGAGGGTATGTTTTAAAGAGAAACCACCATGTGAGTTCCCTCAATTTAAATGGATCAGAAATCCATGCAATTTATTTTAGTGAGTTTTAGTTAGCTTTAAGAAAATGATGGCATGATGACATGATGCAATGCAAAATATGCAAAGAGGAATGCAACAAGCAAAACAAATCACATGACAAGTCTCGGAAACCATGGAAGGCATCCGGAGCACCAGTCTCGGGGCATCACATAAGGTTAGCTAGCACTCAGCACACAACAAACCCTAATGACTGTCGTGCCTAATGAGTAATGAATAAATTAGAAAATGGGTGATGAGGAGTGGCTGCGGAGTGTTGAGGACGTATCTCAGGATAAATCGGGTTGGGTTAGTGGGTGCTTCACGCACGAGCCTTGAACGGACTGGGAAGGTAGGCACGGCGCCGTGCCTGGGCAGCGATGACGCTGTTGGGCGAGCGGCTCCGAACCTCCTGTTAGTCCGGCATCTCCTCCTATAGTCATGTCGTTCGGGGACGGCAAGTCACCGGCGAGGCAGGCAACTAGGGGCGAGTAGAGATCGAAAGCCCACAACAGAACTGAGGGGAATCGGGCCCTGGGCCGACCCAAAATCCCAGGGTGGGTCACGGCCCATCGTGGGCACCCTATAGAGATACATAACCGAGTGTTCTTCTGCTAGCATTTTTTTTGAGCAAAAGAGGGTTTCCCTTCCGATTTCTTTTAAAGAAACTACCACGGAACCAACATGATTAATTAAACCCTAAGCATGATAAATTAAACCCTATTATGATCGTGCCATGGCAGATTTAAAGCTGCAAACCGAAGAAATGCTATTTAGCATCCATTGTTTGCTTTGAACTAAGAACTAAATTCTAAGATCTGAAAAGAAAGTACAGTAACCAAGTTACGATCTATTTTCTGGTTGAGATCAAAAAGTTGAGGAGGTATGAAGTACCACCTCCCTTGCGGCGCCGTGTAGGCATCGAGGGTGCGATGCCTGTCGGTGGCGTTGAATTAGATCTGCGAGCGTAGATGGGTGCATCGGGGGATAAGTCCCGTTGCAGTGTAAGAGAAGGTCGTGTGAGCGGCCCCGGCAAAGAGGACGACGATGCTGATGAAGCGAGAGGACGCGATGCAAGGTTCTTGGTCCGTCGTGGTGGATGAGAAACGTCCATCTCTAGTGATGGACGATGCGGTCTTGGTAGGCGCTCCGGCATGGTGGAGGACGGCAGTGATGGATGGGGTGGCAGATGGAGGAGGCTGGTGTGGGGATGGTGTTCTAGCGCGGACGGTGTATGAATGGGAAAATGGAGGGAGAGGTATGGGGAACCATGTTTTTGGGACGCGCCTATCTGAAATATGGGAAAGTTATGAACTTAGCCCCTGTTTAAAATTTGGACGTCTTGTTGGTTGGGGATAGGACGGTAATCTCGCATCTCGCGAATATTTGCCCAGAGCGATTTCTGGCGAGGAGAGGGTGTTTTGGCGCCCATGGTTGGCACCCACGGTATATGAACGAGGCTGATAGGTAGGGCGGTTGTGTCACATCTGAGTGAAGTTACAAACCTGCCCCTATTGAAAATATTTGCCTACATCGATTTCGGCTGAGGCGAGTTTGTTTTGCCGCCCACCGTGTATCAATGGGGAAATGGAGGGAGAAACAGAGGTCTTTTGGAAAGGCTTGAATCAAATGTGTTTTGCCGCCCATGTTTGGCACCCACCATGTCGGAATGGGCTTAGAGGCGGTCGTGTCACATCTAATTGAAGTTACTAACCTACCCCTATTGAGAGTAGTGCAAATCGGGCTGATGGATTGTTCGTGTAAGGGGTAGACAGTAATTTCCATCTCCCAAACACCTGGCTTCGGGCAGCCGACTGGGAGTGGACATTTTACCGCTTCTTTCAAATTTTGGGACAATAAGCATCCACGTTTACCCTGGCAACTAAATTCGAATCCATTTTGTATTCCTATACGAATCTTAATAAATCATTCTATGTGTTTTTATATATCTTCAAAAGCACGACAAAGATGTATTCCACTATCATATATGAATATGATTTACAAATAACCATACTCGAATTCAGAAGCTAGAATCTAGTTTAAGGTGAATTCGAATATTTGGAACACTTTATGTCCAACTCAAATGTCACATGCAGCATAATGTGTACTCCCACTAAGATATGTACACAAGAGATGTATCAAGATTCAAATACGAGTCAATCAACCAAGAATGTACAAAACTAACAGACATATAAACACTTATAGATATGGATCAATAATATCAACTAACATACATAAGCTAGGCTGCTGTATTTGTTTTTGCTAGAAGAGCATCCTTTTTCTAGTGAAGCTAGTACATCATCTTGGCCCTTTCCGATGAGTGCCACTTATGGTCCATCTATACTACTATTATTGCTGAATGCACATTCAGCCCGATTGGCATATTTGTAGGTCTGGTACAACAATCAAAATGAAATGTCTCCGAGTCGTATCAATTAATACAGACTTGTGCTCAAATAAAATTACAAGCCATAAAACAAAAAACAATTAGTACATGATCACTAAAACAAATGGTTTGATCGATTACATGAACAAACAACACAAAGGTTATTCAACGATGGAAAGAACATTTCACCTATGACTTACCAAGTGGGAATTTAATTTCCTTTTTCCTTCCGGACCTTAGCAATGCGGTCAGTCTCAACTTGCTTCGTTTCGAAATCCACCAAATATTTAATGGTTGTATCGAGTACTTCTTGTGATTGTGCTGTTTGCTTCCTGAACATGTCAACTTCATCTCTAAGTGCAGAAGCAGAATCTCTTTCTACCACTAGTTTAGCCTCTAGAGCATCAGCAGTTGGCAATTCATGATGCACGATTGGGCCGGTGCCAGTGCTGTGGGATGATACAACATCCATGGGGACCTCGCTCTTTGATCTTGGGCTAACCTGTTTTGCCATTAAAGTTTCGATTGGATTTCGAAAAGATGAAGTTAGCAAAACATCTCAACTGGGAGTTATAACAGCAAACCAGTTAAACAAACAAGGAATTAAAGAGTTTCAATTGGATGCTGAAAAGTAGTTATTAACATCATTGTAGCTGGTTGTTGCGGCAGCAAAGCCGTTAAACAAACAAGTTTTCCAAAAGGTACCTGTTGTGGCATTGGAGTTTCTCTTGGATCCTGAAAAGTTGAGTAGCCAATAACATGATTAGAGCAACCCGGTGCAGCAGCAAAGCAGTTAAACAAATAAGTTTTGCAACAGGAACCTGTTGTGGTGCAGCGACCCGACCTCAGATGGTCAAGTCTCTGTGCTTCAATGTCATCCCTGGATTGGTAATGCTGACACACACAGTACTCGAAGGATTTATAACAGAGTGGCAATCACACACTTATTACATCGAATGTCTCAAGAGAGAACTTATTACAATAATATGGCTTAAGGCCATGTAATACGATAACAACGGAAGGCTTGGAAGATAAAGTGAGTCCATTAACTCCAACAACATGGCTGAGCTACACGGCAACGACCTAACGAACCTTACTCCTCGTCTGAAAAGTCTGCAACATAATACGTTGCAGCCCGAAAACGGGCCGACACATGGAATATGCTGGCAAAATAACACAGTAGAGCACGACCAGAATAAAGCTATCACTACATGCATATTTGGCTGGTGCAAAGCTCTATGGTTATAGTTTTTGCGAGAAGCCCATTTTTCCCTACAACAAAGGAATAGATTTCAATTTAACTATCATGGTAGTTGAAACATCATTGAGAAGGTTCCTCGAACTCAATCCCAATTAAAGTGATTAACATCCCAACAATATTAATTAAGAATGATGAGATACATGTGATAACCCAAATACTAGGTACTCAAGAATTGTCCATAACCGGGGACACGGCTAACCATACACTCTGCAGAGGTTTGCGCACTTTTCCCCACAAGACTCGGTCGCCTCCGTTGGATTTCTCGCACTACAAGGTGTTTGAGAAACAGATGACCGAGACATAGTTTTTCAGAAACATTAACTCTCTACTCCGGACAGACCATACCAAACCTACATCCCACTACCTGCTGATCTGCCTCTTCAAGAGCTTCACATAACTTACTCAACTATGCTAGAGCCCATAATAGCTTGTGGCTGCACACGGAAGTTTCTAGCATGAATCATCTCAGTTCCCTTTGAGCCTGGGTGGTGGTCCATAGGAAGATCACACGGGTACTCCGGGATTTCCAAAAAATAGAGGCAACACTGGGTACTCCAGGTGCCTCAATCCACCCAGATGTTAATTTAAGTTGCCACCTTAAGTTTGAACCATTAATTGACAATCTCACATCTGTCATGGATTTCACTCAAACCCAAACCACGTCTACGAGCATAGCATAGCAATATAAGCAATGCGTAGAAGTAACTCCCAGGGGTTTGAATGTAACAGGGTAATAGGTTATACCTCAACAACTATTTCCCAACCCACATGTTAATGACATCCTAATCATGCAATGTTTGAGAATTGGAACTAATGCATAAAAACTGGGTGATAAAAGGGATATGATCAAAGTGTTACTTGCCTTGCTGCCGGTCTGCGAAACCTAGGGACTCATAGTAGCACGCTTCGCACTCCGGGGGATCTATCGCAAACAAACAATTACTTACATAAGCAACAAGCAAAGAAGAACAGTTAAATCTCAAATAAGAGGGGTTGACCAGAAGGTTCAACTTAAGAACTCCGGCTCGCGAAAAGAATCAAATCAAACGGAGCAACGAAACTCAAACGAAGAAAAAGAGAAGCTTCGTTTACTAATCTGAACCTAGGTCAAATTTTACAGTAGCAAATACTAATTTGAGTTGGTTAAACGGAAAGAGGGTTTCAAGACGAAACTCTAGGCTCTTGAATCGCCTGATTCCGACTGACGGGCGAAAAGATAAACAGAAACTAAGATCGGATCAGAAATCACGATCAGAAAAATCGCGGAATAAATCCGATAAAAGAAAACTGACGAACAGACTAACGAACGAGCATTCGTTAGCTGTAACTAACGGGCGAAAACCATTCGTTAAAATGAACGTACGGATTAACGTCCGCTGACTAGAAGAACCGAGAAAAACCGGCGAATGCGAAAAAAACAGATCCAGGGTTTTCTAAAAAAACTGAACGGCTTTAAAAAAACCGGCGGCGGAGTCCGGTGGCTACCTCCGGCGAGGGCTCCGGCGGGGCGGGTTGCCGGCTGCGGGGCAGCGGCTCGCGGCGGCAGGCGCGGGTGGTGGCGGCAAGCGGCGGCGGTGGCTACCGGGGTGGTGTGGTGTTGGGGTGGCGGTATATAAAGGGCGGGGCGGGGCGGCTTGGAGGAGGGGGCAAGGCGCGGCGGCGGAGAGGAGTCCGGCTCGGACTCCTAGTCCGAGTCGGCGGCGGCCTGGCTCGGCTGGGCCTTAGGCCCAGTCGGGCGCGGGACTTTTTTTTAAATAATTCCGCCGACAGAAAAAATCCTAGAAAAAGAAATAAAAATCTAAAAATGCCAAAACAAATTTTCACCGTATAAATAAAATATTTAGAACGAGATGAACATTTTCTTGGCACTAAAATGCAATTTTGAAAAACGTGCAATTTTTTTCTAATGCAAACAAAATTGCAATAAAAATCCAAATAAAACAAATATTTGATTTTAATATTTTCCTCCAATATTTCAATTATATTGGAGAAGTCATATTATCTCCTCTCATATATTTTAGTATGAAATATTTTTGGAGAGAAAAATAATTAAAACCAAAAATCCTCGTTTCAAAATTTGATAAAAATCAAATTTGAAAACCGGAAAATCCCCAACTCTCTCCGAGGGTCCTTGAGTTGCTTAGGATTTTGAGGATCGCGAGACGAAATGCGAATAAAATATGATATGCATGGATGACTATGTATAACATTCCAAATTGAAAAATTTGGGATGTTACAAACCTACCCCCCTTAAGATGAATCTCGCCCTCGAGATTCGGGTTGGCTAGAAAATAGGTGTGGGTGGTCTTTGCGAAGATCATTCTCTCGTTCCCAGGTGGCTTCGTCCTCGGTATGGTGGCTCCACTGAACTTTGCAAAACTTGGTAACTTTACTACGAGTGACTCCACTGGCAAACTCAAGAATCTTTACTGGCTTTTCCTCGTAGGTCAAACCACCGCCCAACTGAATTGCCTCCAAGGGTACTGTATCTCTTAACGGTATATCGGCCATCTCAGCATGACACTTCTTCAGCTGTGAAACGTGGAACACATCATGAACTCCTGACAATCCCTCGGGTAACTCTAACTTGTAGGCAACTTCTCCCATCCATTCCAAAACACGATACTGTCCTACAAATCTCCGAGCAAGTTTCCCCTTAACTCCAAAATGTTTCACTCCCTGCAAGGGAGATACTCGCAGATATACTCTGTCTCCAATTTCATAGGTTACCTCTTTGCGTTTTGAGTCTGCATAACTCTTCTGCCTGGACTGAGCAATCTTCAATCTATCACGAATCAATTTAACCTTCTCCTCAGACTCTTTGATCAAGTCTGGTCCAAACAACTGTCGGTCTCCTACCTCGTCCCACATCAAAGGTGTTCTGCACCTACGTCCATACAGGGCTTCAAACGGTGCCATCTTCAAACTGGCTTGGTAGCTATTGTTGTACGAGAACTCTGCGTAAGGCAAATTGTCATCCCAACTAGATCCATAATCTAGCGCACAGGCTCTCAACATGTCCTCCAAAATTTGGTTCACTCTCTCGGTCTGTCCATCTGTCTGTGGGTGAAAAGCTGCACTGAACTCTAACCTTGTTCCCAAAGTCTGATGTAACTAATGCCAGAACTTTGAAGTTAACTGTGTTCCTCGATCTGATACGATGGTTCTCGGAACTCCATGCAGATATACGATCCTGGACATATAAATCTTGGCCAACTTTTCACTGGTATAAGTAGTTTTCACTGGGATGAAGTGAGCCACTTCGGTCAAGCGATCAACTACTACCCATATGGAATCATATCCTGCTTTAGTCCTGGGCAATCCGGTGATAAAATCCAAGCCAAGTTTATCCCACTTCCATTCGGGTATCAGCATAGGCTATAATAATCCTGCTGGCTTTTGATGTTCTACCTTCACTCTCTGACATACATCACATATGGCCACATACTTGGCAATATCCTTCTTCATACCGGTCCACCAGAAATGTTCCTTCAAATCCAGATACATCTTGGTGTTTCCTGGGTGTATCGAGTATGGTGAGTCATGAGCCTCTTGAAGTATTAACGTCCTGATCTCCTGGTTATTGGGCACATAAACTCGATCCTCAAACCATAAGGTATCGTGCTCGTCTTCACAAAAACCTCTGGCCTTTCCTTTGCTCATCTTCTCCTTTATCTCAACAATCTCCTTGTCATCCTTCTGAGCTTCCCGAATCTTGTTCAACAATGTCGACTCGACTTCCATTGTTGCAACGAATCCTCTAGGAACAATCTCCAATCGAAGTTCCATGATATTCTCTGCTAACTCCTTCGGCAGTCCCTTACTTTCAAGGATATTAGCATAACTCTTCCTTCTGAAAGCGTCTGCTACAACATTGGCCTTTCCTGAGTGATAGTGTAGCTTCATATCATAATCCTTTATAAGCTCCAACCATCTCCTCTGTCCAAGGTTCAGTTCCTTCTGGGTGAATATGTACTTCAAACTCTTATGGTCCGTGTATACATCACATCGGTTTCCAATAAGGTAATGCCTCCAGGTCTTCAACGCATGCACTACGGCTGCTAACTCCAAATCATGCGTGGCATAGTTCAACTCATGAGGTTTTAGTTGTCGTGAGGCATACGAAACAACTCTTCCATCCTGCATAAGTACACATCCAAGTCCTAAGCGAGAGGCGTCGCAATACACTTGGAATTCCTTATGTATATCCGGCAGTGTTAGCACTGGTGCGGTAGTCAACCGTTCCTTCAACTCCTGGAAACTTGCCTCGCAATCTTCTATCTATTTAAACTTAGTATCCTTCTTTAACAGTTCAGTCATTGGCTTTGCAATCTTGGAAAAGTTCTCAATGAATCTCTGATAGTAACCTGCGAGTCGAAGGAAACTGCGGATCTCGCTAACTAAGGTGGGTGCCAACCATTCAGTGACTAACTGAATTTTGCTGGGGTCTACTACTATACCTTCTCCCGATATAACATGTCCAAGGAATCTGACTTCCTTCAACCAAAACTTGCATTTGCTAAACTTAGCATACAACTGGTGTTCCCTGAGTTTCTCGAGAACTAAGCGCAAATGCTCCTTGTGCTCCTCCTCGTCCTTCGAGTATTCCATAATATCACTAATAAACACCACAACAAACTTGTCCAAATACTCCATGAACACCTTGTTCATCATGCTCATGAAATAAGCAGGGGCGTTAGTCAGTCCAAATGACATGACCGTGTACTCGTATAATCCATAACGCATCGTGAACGCTATCTTTGGTATATCCTTCTCACGTATCTTCAACTGATGGTATCCTAATCGCAGATCGATCTTCGAAAACACCTTAGCTCCTTGCAACTGATCAAACAGATCGTTGATCATCGGCAGTGGGTACTTGTTCTTAATCGTCACCTCATTCAAGGCTCGATAATCAACAACCATCCTTAGGGATTTATCCTTCTTCTCAACCATAAGCACAGGGGCTCCCCAAGGTGATGAACTTCTTCGAATGTATCCTTTCTCCAATAACTCCTTGATATGTTTCTTGATTTCCTCCAGATCATTTGTGGGCATCCGATAGGGTCTCTTGGATATTGGTCCTGTTCCTGGCAACAACTCTATCAGAAACTCAATGTCTCTATCCGGTGGCATGCCTGGTAACTCCTCTGGAAAAACATCCGGATAATCCTTCACTATAGGCACTTCCTCCTGAACAACTCCCGTAAGGGCATTCACTTAGCTCCTCCTAGGCACATGCCTAGACACATACTTAATCTTTTTTCCTTCCGGGGTGGTAAGATAAATCGACTTACTAGCACAGTCAATATTCCCTCCAAACATTGACATCTAGTTCATACCTAATATCACATCCAATCCTTGTGACTCCAAGATAATTAGGTCGGACGGAAAAACATGTGTGCCAATGGTTAAGGGTACCTGGTCGCACCATCGGCTAGCCATGTGTTCTGCTCCGGGTGAGCTTACTAACAGAGGGGTCCTAAGGGTTTGGGTTGGCAGAGTAAACTTATCCACAAATCCCCTTGATATGTATGAATGTGATGCACCAGTATCGAAGAGAACAAGAGCGGTAAATGACTTAACCAAAAACTTACCTATTACCGCGTCCGGCTGCTCTTCAACCTCCTCCACGTTAACGTGGTTCACTTGTCCTTTGTTGAATGGATTAGGCTTCTTCCCCGCGCTCCCATTTCTGTTTCCATTCTTTCCTTTAGGGCACTCCATGGCGTAGTGTCCAGTCTTCCCACACTTGAAGAAAGTAACGTGACTTAGATCTCTTTTGGTGGGTGTGGCTGGATTGGGGCGATTCTGATCATTGTTGGTTCCATTCCCATTCCCATCCTTAGAACCATTGTGGTTATGTGATCCTCCTCCAGTGTGGTTGTGACCTCCATGGTTATGAACAAGGCCTCCCGAAATTCGGGGTTAGGCGAGGTCTCTGCTGAGCTCCTGAGTTATACTTCCGTTGTCCATACTTTCTCTTGCGGCTCTCAATCTGCTGCTGCTTCGCTTCAATCATAAGAGCCTTATCTACCAACTCCTGGTAGTTGTTGAAGGTTGCTACCATCAACTGCATGCTCATCTCATCAGTCAGCCCTTCCATAAACTTCCCCTGCTTCACGGCATCGGTGGCCACATCATTAGGTGCATAGCGAGATAACTTGCTAAACTCATCCACGTACTGAGCCACAGTACGGTTCCCCTGACATAGGTTGTGGAACTCTTGCTTCTTCATCTGCATAGCTCCAGTTGAGACATGGGCTGTGCGGAAAGCTTGCTGAACTGGTCCCAAGTGACGTTGGCTATGGGGAAAGTGGCTGTGTAATTCTCCCACCATGAGGTTGCAGGGTCCATCCAACTGATGTGTGGCAAAGCGCACCCTCTCAGCATCTATGCAACCTACGGTGGTCAACTCCCTTCCAATACGGCATAGCCAATCATCAACAACTATAGGCTCGATGCTACTGGAAAACACCGGTGGCTGTAACCTTAGAAAACGGGCTAGGTTGTGCACTGGCGGCGGGTTGTTGTTGTTATTGTTGTTGTTGCCCTGGTTCTGAACTAGCAATTGCATCAAAGTATTCTGCTGCTGGATCAACTGGGTGAGCTCCGGTGGGAAAGCAAAACTGGGGTCACGTCTCGGAGGCATCTGATGGGTTTAGATGGAAGAGATCAGAATAGAAAGGGGTCTAATGAGAAAACACTACCCATATGCACATGAGACAAACACAAACATTTCACTCAATCAATCAAGCAAGGGCATACAAACGGTCTAGGACTATCGCAAAGTGCTCATCTAATACTAATTACATGGGGGAAAATTCTACTAATATTTGGTGGTCATCTAAAATTTTTGATCGGTGGAAGATTCCCTGATGTCTGCTCCCGCTTCGTCTTCAAAGTCATCATCACTAGGATCGGAATCGGTGTCGTCGATGATGATGTAGTCCTCGGGGCGTATCTCCTTGGGTTCTTCTTCTTCGTCTTCTTCCACTGGTGCTGGTCCTCCCATGAATACTCCGATCTTCTTGACTAAGTCATCATTCTTCTCTAGTAGTGTCTTGATTTCCTCCTCATATCCATCGCGTGTAAATTTGAGTTCTTCCTCCAGCTCGATGATTCTAGTCTTCGCTTTCTTCAAGTCCATCATGTCCATGCACATCTGGTTCTCCCGACGTTGAATGTGCAGGTTTAACTCCTGGATGAAAGTTGCAATGGATCTATCCTTCCCGGTGCTGATTACTTCCCATTGCTCGTCTCGGCGCCCACATATTTGGTAGATAGTGTCCTTAAGCTCCCTGTTGTAGACCTCTGCAATGCGTCCCATGGTAATGTGGGCTGCCATGCTCTTGCCTAGACTCTAGGTGGGTGCTTCAAAAGAAAACTCTATGGGTTTAGAAGTTGGCGAGAACGTCCTTCCTGGAACTTGTACTTGAACCATCCAGCGCTCCTTTTCAGGTAAAGTGGCGTTGTACGTTCTGGTGAAGCTTGGTATTCCAATGTTCAAGTACCTAGTGACTTCCTTCAAGTGGCGTCCAAAAGGCGTGTCTTCATCCGGTTGCGCAAACTTGTTCTTCATCTCCGCCATCCTAAAGAGTAGAAAATGGAGAGAAGTCAGAAATGAGAAGAGAAGTGTGACCTAGGGTTTATCTTAGTGGTCGTGTCCTACACTCAGCATGTGCTCTGATACCATCTTGTAGCAACCCGACCTCAGATGGTCAAGTCTCTGTGCTTCAGTGTCATCCCTGGATCGGTAATGCTGACACACACAATACTCGAAGGATTTATAACAGAGTGGCAATCACACACTTATTACATCGAATGTCTCAAGAGAGAACTTATTACAATAATATGGCTTAAGGCCATCTAATACGATAACAGTGGAAGGCTTGGAAGATAAAGTGAGTCCATTAACTCCAACGGCATGGCTGAGCTGCACGGCAATGACCTAACGAACCTTACTCCTCGTCTGAAAAGTATGCAACATAATAAGTTGCAGCCCAAAAACGGGTCAGCACATGGAATATGCTGGCAAAATAACACAGTAGAGCAAGAACAGAATAAAGCTATCACTACATGCATATTTGGCTGGTGGAAAGCTCTATGGTTATAGTTTTTGCGAAAAGCCAATTTTTCCCTACAACAAAGGAATAGATTTTAATTTAACTATCATGGTAGTTGAAACATCATTGAGAAGGTTCCTTCAACTCAATCCCAATTAAAGTGATTAACATCCCAACAATATTAATTAAGAATGATGAGATACATGTGATAACCCAAATACTAGATACTAAAGAATTGTCTATAACCAGGGACACGGCTAACCATACACTCTACAGAGGTTTGCGCACTTTTCCCCACAAGACTAGATCGCCTCCGTTGGATTTCTCGCACTACAAGGTGTTTGAGAAATGCATGACCAAGACACAGTTTTTCAGAAACATTAACTCTCTACTCCGGACAGACCATACCAAACCTACATCCCACTACCTGCTGATCTGCCTCTTCAAGAGCTTCACGTAACTTACTCAACTATGCTAGAGCCCATAATAGCTTGTGGCTGCACACAGAAGTTTCTAGCATGAATCAACTCAGTTCCCTTTGAGCCTGGGTGGCGGTCCATAGGAAGATCACACGGGTACTCCGGGATTTCCAAAATACACAGGCAACACTGGGTACTCCAGGTGCCTCAATCCACCCAGATGTTAATTTAAGTTCCCACCTTAAGTTTGAACCATTAATTAACAATGTCAGATCTGTCATGGATTTCACTCAAACCCAAACCACATCTACGAGCATAGCATAACATAGCAATATAAGCAACGCGTAGAAGTAACTCCCAGGGTTTTGAATGTAACAGGGTAATAGGTTCTACCTCAACAACTATTTCCCAACCCACATGTTAATGATATCCTAATCCTGCAATGTTTGAGGAATGGAACTAATGGATAAAAACTGGGTGATAAAAGGGATATGATCAAAGTGTTACTTGCCTTGCTGACATTCTGCGAAACCTAGGGACTCGTAGTAGCACGATTCGCACTCCAGGGGTTCTATCGCAAACAAACAATAACTTACATAAGCAACAAGCAAAGAAGCACGGGTAAATCTCAAATAAGAGGGGTTGACCAGAAGGTTCAACTTAAGAACTCCGGTTCGCGAAAAGAATCAAATCAAACGGAGCAACGAAACTCAAACGAAGAAAAAGAGAAGCTTTGTTTACTAATCTGAACCTAGGTCAAATTTTATAGTAGCAAAAACTTATTTGAGTTGGTTAAACGGAAAGAGGGTTTCGAGACGAAACTCTCGGCGCTTGAATCGCCTGATTCCGACTAACGAGCTAAAAGATAAACAGAACCTAAGATCGGATCAGAAATCGCGATCAGAAAAATCACGGAATAAATCCGATAAAAGAAAACTGACAAACAGACTAAAGAACGAGCGTTCGTTAGCTGTAACTAACGGGCGAAAACCGTTCGTTAAACGAACATACGGACGAACTTCCGCTGACTAGAAGAATCGAGAAAAACCGGCGAATCCGAAAAAAAACGGATCTAGGGTTTTCTAAAAAAACCGAACGGCTTTAAAATAAAACCGGCGGAGGAGTCCGGTGGCTACCTCCGGCGAGGGCTCTGGCAGGTCGGGTTGCGGGCAGCAGGGCGGCGGCGGCGGCCGGCACGGGCGGCGGCTGCGGCTCGGGGCGGCGGTGGCTGCGGGGGTGGTGTGGTGTTGGGGTGGCAGGGCGGCGGTATATAAAGGGCAGGGCGGGGCGGCTTGGAGGATGGGGCAAGGCGCGACGGCAGAGAGGAGTCCGGCTCGGACTCCTAGTCCGAGTCGGCGGCGGCCTGGCTCGGCTGGGCCTTAGGCCCAGTCGGGCGCGGGACTTTTTTTAAATAATTCCGCCGACTGAAAAAAAATCCTAGAAAAAGAAATAAAAATCTAAAAATGCCAAAACAAATTTTCACCGTCTAAATAAATATTTAGAACGAGATGAACATTTTCTTGGCCCTAAAATGCAATTTTGAAAAACATGAGATTTTGCTAATGCAAACAAAATTGCAATAAAAATCCAAATAAAACAAATATTTGATTTTAATATTTTTCCTCCAATATTTCAATTATCTTGGAGAAGTCATATTATCTCCTCTCATATATTTTAGTATGAAATATTTTTGGAGAGAAAAATAATTAAAACCAAAAATCCTCCTTTCAAAATTTGATAAAAATCAAATTTGAAAACCGGAAAATCCCCAACTCTCTCCGAGGGTCCTTGAGTTGCTTAGGATTTTGAGGATCGCGAGACGAAATGCGAATAAAATATGATATGCATGGATGACTATGTATAACATTCCAAATTGAAAAATTTGGGATGTTACATGTGGCATTGGAGTTTCTCTTGGATCCTGAAAAGTTGAGTAGTCAGTAACTTGATTAGAGCAACAAGTTACAACAGCAAACCTGTTACACAAATATATTTTTGAAAATGTACCTGCTGTGCAATTGGACTTCCAATTGGATCCTGAAAACTAGAAGTTGGTAAGATGATTACAGCAACAAGTTACAGTAGCAAACCAGGTAAACAAGGAAGTTTCTGAAAACATACCTGTTGTGCCAACTGAGTTCCAGTTGGATCATGCAAACTTGAATGTTTGCAATCAATAAATAAAGTTTTGCAAGAGCCATAAGAAACTAACATCAAAGTAGTAAAACTAACCAGTTTTGGCAACGTATTTAATTACACATGAACTAGTAAAACTAAGAAGTTCTTTGTAACGTATTAATGTCGTAGTTTAAAAAGGCGTGCCTAAGCGAGCGCTTAAGCACGCCTAGGCTCTAGGCGTTGGCAAAACGTATTGCGCATAACTACGCTTAATCTGCACATAATTGCTCATAAGCATACGCTTTGGTCAGTAAAGCTCAAGGCGATGGCAAAACGCACAATTTACGCCTAGCGCTTTTTTGAACTATGATTAAAGTAACAAGTCGGTACAGTTTACCAGCAACATAGACATCTATAAAATTTTTTGACGTAAGCAAAATGATTCCAACACATATATAAGTTAGAAAGACGGTACCCCTCATATAAACCTGACAGTTGTCTATCTATGAACATGCAAACATTACCAGTGCAACAAGTGATAAGAGTAAACCATTTAAACAAACAGGGTATTAGAACATAAATTACACGTGAATTCTGCTGCACCCTAGAAGTACATGTGAGCAGCTATCTACATGCTTAAGTAGCTATTTAAGTTTAGCCAAACAAGTAATTCTTAACAGTAAGTATCAAACACATAGATAGGCGCAGTCTATAATAGGATTAACAGGCTATGGCATTATGTAATCAGTAGCAAACTAAATTAAGCCAAGCAACGCAATTGAACAATTTTGCAATAAATGGCTAACTAAAATTCCGAGAAGCAGGTAACTGAACTTATCCTAGCTCTTTGTACAGGCACACTTCAACTTCTTTTTCGCTTACAAGGTTCTACGAAGGAGTCCATGGCATCAATTGCTTGGATACGCAGTCCCAATACTTCTTTTTTCCCACACTGCATTGGTAAGTCGAATGGTTAATTTGGTAAGATGGTACGTCCTTAATATATTATATGAGAACATGTAGTCAGACTAGTTTTAGCCACACACATCACACTGGCTTTTACTTTATATTTCACGCGATTACATTTGACATATCGATCTAAGCAATCTATAATAGGATGAAAAGACTGGCATCCTTCACATTATTGGAGAACTCAGTTCATAGAAAAAAGCAATTCAACCATTCTGTGGGTAAATCAAAAGCGCCACTGGAATATTTTTCACTACCCCAATCATACACGCAAAAAGGGGCGATGCCACCATAGGGGCTGGTATGGGCAGCCACCTCGAGTGGCTGGACAGTGTGCTCCTAGTTTGAGTCGTCCAGGTTGGCCCAGACTAGTTTTGTTCGTCCCAACGCACGAGGAGGCAATGTAAAAAAAATTAAAAAAAACTTTTCAAATTGGATGGGCCAATAACGTAAGTGCAAGGAAGGCCCTATAGCGGGCTCGCGGCCCAAACGAGCGCCTCCCATATCGATCGATAGCAGGAAAAATCCCAATTTGTTCGCTCCAGCCTCTAGTTTGGTTCGCTCCTAACCTAGCCGCCGCTAGACAGACCGACACAACACTTCCTCGTGCCCTCATTGGAGGGCGGTCGCCGGGCTTCAAGTGAATGGAAGGACAAGAAGATGAAGATCCAACCCTGGGTATAGCCTGCGTGGGAGGCAGTGGCGGCAGCACGGGCATGGCATTGAGCTTGCGCAAACGGACAGTGGCAGCTTGCAAGAGCAGCATGCGCAACGAGCAGGTACATCACATCCCTGATTATATCTAATTCAACTGTTCAATTTCTGTCCAATAGTTAAACCTGACGGTTTTGTAAAACTGCTTGTATGTAGGGAATCTATGATAAAATGAAACCAATATCTTCTTATTTTATAACTCCCCCAATCTATACTGAACTGACCGAATCTGATGTATCTAATCAAGTTTCCGGTGCAAACATACAAGCTCATGTTGTTCTTGAGCCTGAAGTGTCTAGTGAACAGACTGCTAATGAAGGATTTGATGCAAACATTTTACATGCTCCTGGTGATGAACATATAGTGTCTAATGAGGGATCTAATGCAAGCATTTTGCAAGGTCCCATTGAAGGATTTAGTGTCTAATGATGATCTGCTATGTTGAGAGAGACATAGAGATTTGCAGGCATTAATGAGAAGCAAATTATAGTACATTTTCATGGCTTGAGGAAACATCGAGGCCATCTACCAGAAAGTCCCCGTATCATGACAACGTAGCATAAATACTTTTCTAATATGTTGTTTGAAACTATTGGCATACTTGTGTAGGATAGATATATTGATATGCAGTTTGTGCACTGGTTATAGGTGCAATTACACTTCGATATTTTCAGCCAGAGAACGAATAATTCAAGCAGGTACAGACCATGTTAGTAGTCCTTGTACACCATGTTGCATCTTGTGTTTTTTGGTGCTTACATCATTTAGTGTTTTATAATCTGAACTACTTTGGATCATTAGCTGGTTTTCAAAGTGCATGTAGCTTCACATTTCTCAAGTTATGTTGATTTACGAAGTGCAAGTGCCTTCGTAATTTTTAAGTTACATGTTCCCCCCTGGTAACTTGAATTCGCGGATTTTCCACTGCACACAAATCATACATGCAGGCTAGTACAAATTAAATGAAATGCAGGACTTACGCTAGCTCATTGTATAGGCTCACTGCAGCTCTGCTTGTGCTTGGGATGTTCCATGTACAAGTCCATGTTACCACTTGCTTGGATGTGCAGGCCTTGTGCTCCTTGCACCCCCTCTGCATTTTTGACACAGCAAATGGTCGATCAAATAAGAGGAATCGACCATGCTGTTGTACCAGAGGACAGATACTTACAAGGTTATACAGGTGTGCATGATGTGTACCAGACCCCGTAGCGCCGTCATGCTTCGCTAAAAATGGTTTTGCTTGTTTCATATGATATCCCTAGAAGAAATAAGAGTTCAAGTCAGAGTGCATAGGCGTGTAAGCTAAGAGAGCAGTGAAAGGATATCCAAACATCGTCGGAACAATGCATAAGGGAGTGATGAGTGGATACCTAGTTCGGGCTGCCATTTGGGCATGCTCGCCTAGCTAGAGTGCGGGTCACTTTAGAGCCGTTGAGAGTGATGCGCTAGCATTTGCTGGCCGCGCACAGATGCAAATCTTTAGTGGCAATGGAGCGCTACGGTGCGGTGGGCGAGACCATTGGTGAAGCCCCAACGGCCTCGTGGGGCGGAGGTGCGACGATGTGCTCGATGAAGTAGCCCCGGTGAGGTGGGAGATGGTGTCGGTGAGGCGCACCTGATGCGGTAGAAGTCGGTGTCTGTGAGGCACATCGGTTGTGGCGGCCGACATTGTCGTTGGACCACCCGGTGTGGTGGACAAGGGCGTAGATGAGGTAGCTCTGGTGCGGTGGTGAAGCGCGACCGTCGTCTTTGTCGTCATCGTCTGGAACAGAGGTGGGAAAAGAGACGAGAAGAGGGGTGATTTGAACTTTGCTTGTGTTGGCGGCGAATTAGGGATTTAAGCAATCTGGGCGCGGAAAGGGACGGTGGAGAAGGGAGATTTTGCTTGGGGCCACCAGATATTTCAATCCGAAATGTGGAAGCGCGAACTTATTTTGTCGTTATTTTGGGGGGGGGGGGAGGGGGGTGGCTGGGTGCTAAGCGTCCGTACGACACACACGACCACCACTGACACGACCCTGGTCTGCCAGGTGCGCCTACATTTGAGAATGCAAACGAATCTTCTTTCATTTGCAAACGAATATGTATTACCATGCCCGTGTTTTCCTTGCAAATAATTAGTCATTTGAAACGAGATACTATAAATTAATTAATGAGGAGTTATTTGAAAAAAATCGAAATAGTATCCATGGTATCCACGCTAACGTGGATTAGAGTGTGTGTCACATAATTAGTTATTTGAATTAGAGTTGTGTGTCACATAGCGATCTCCAATTCTAACGTGGATTTCCCATTTCACATTATCCATGCTACTTTTTAATACAAATTCATATGTATATGTTGAACACCATGGTAGTGAGAAAACTATGGATAGATTCAAACATATGACCTAATATCTACTCTTATAAAAACTACTCTTATAGAAAACCGAGTTGGTGATGATGGTGTGCCTGCATCATCGTAATATAGACCGTCCTCTACATCTGACGGATAGAAAGCAAACTATGACAATTTTACAAAAAACCCGCACCTCTCTCCACATTTACAAATAAGGCCTTGCCTCGTTCATCCTTATCTCCCACAACCTCATTGCTGAGCAATTAAAAAAGGAAGTCTCTGGAACAATCTGGCATGGTGGCCTGCCGGCGCCGTCCATCCCCATGCCTCCGCCCAGTCCGACCACCAGTCACCACCACGCCCCACTCCTCCTCACCTTATCTCTCATCTTTCTCGAGATATCATTTTTTCGATGAAATTCTCGAGATACCATTTTCCTATAAAATTCTTGAGATATCATTAGTTTTTACACATGGGATTACTTGCATGGGTCAATCACAAACAGGTGTTTTGTTAAAAAATGCATCTTGATGTTCCATGCAATGTACGGGCATCTTGCTATCTCATAAAAAACACGAGTTGGTGATGATGGTGTGCCTGCCATCCTGCAATATAGACCATCTGATCTGTATCTGACGGATAGAAAGCAAACTATGACAATTTTGCAAAAAGATACCCTCACCCCTCTCCACATTTGCAGATAGGACTTCCCTCGTTCATCTTCGTCTCCCACAAGATAAACAACTCGTATAAATGCATCTTGATGTTCCATGCAATGCATTGGCCTCTTGCTAGTAAATAGCACAACAATCGAGTCAAATGTGAACTTTTCCAAACCTAGTATGACACGAATTCGAAATAAATTACCCATATGCATGGTCCTCAGTTCAAATCTTACAATGTACACCGAATTGAAACATAATATTAAGTCTCGTAACTATCTACATTCTATTTTTAATGAATTATATGATATCGTCGTTTGTAGCCCCAGTCCACCACACCCTCATCCCCTCTGTCACACAAGCGATCAGCGATTCGTACGCCTCAGTTCGCGTTACTCTTACCTCTCCTATAGCTATAATCTAAAGCATAGCGTCGGACTTTTGCGACACCCGTTACGTATCATAGATCTTTCACTAGTTTTGATCCAGCGTCTAGACTAAATCATCAACTACAGCATACCCGCCTGTTCGACTTTGTAGCTGAGCTGTTAATTATCGTCTCACACAACCTAGAAGCCATTGCACCCCATGCCGAGCTCTCTCTCTCTCTCTCTCCCTCCTCACCCTCTCGTCGCTAAATACATGCATTGCCTATCTAGCCCCCAACCTCTCGTGCGCACGCACGCACGTTGTATATCTAGGTCACTCCCTCGAGACTGTCTCACTCTTTCTTCGCACGGCGGCGCCACACTTCTCAATCTCGCTCTCTTTATCTGAGTCTCGATTTAACCTCGTTTTCTTTCACACACAAATGATATATCTCCCTGTTCGGGCCTCATCGACACACTCTATACTCTCTCACGCAGATTGTCTATCTAGGTTAGTCCATCCAAGCCGCCCCCACTCTTTCAACCTCATGGCGGGCCACGCCAGATGGAGGAGGGGCGAGCGGCACATGGCGGCACGCAATCTCTCTCTCTCTCTCTGTGTGTGTATGTCTCGATTGACCTCGCTCTTTCTCGGACACAAACGATATATCTTTCTAGGTCACTCTGTCCAACCCGTCTCACTCTTTCGATCGCATGACGACACACACTCGCTCAATCTCTCTCCCTTTATATATGTAATCGATTGACCTTGCTTCCTCCCACGCACAAAATATATCTACATGTGTGTGACTGTATCATCTCTCAAGGTCTATCTCACAGTCCTCACTCTTCCCAAAATCTCAATCGGACAATATCTCTCCAGAGCATATATATCTTTTCAATGAATGTCGGACCACACTCACTTTCTCTATCTATATGTCTCTCGATTGACCTCGCTTTCTCACGCGTATCTTCCACACATTGAAGCTACCTCTCCATCCCTCGCAAAGTCGGAGCTATTTACATTGCGAGGGGCACTCCAACCTTGGATTAATTTGTGTAGGCATTTATTCCGGTGGGTTTAGATTATATTTTCGTAGCATTCGGCCCACAACTACTCCAACACCGTTGCAACCCCCGACCTCCCCCAATTGATTTCCCTCTGGCTCGGTCAGCTCTCTCGCACGTCCTTTCTCGCCTTCAACGTCGCACCATGGTATTATTGCAAAAAACTCTGTTGTTCTCTTTAATTATTACAAATAAGCTACAAAACTACACACCGATAGTCCACCTGGAATGGAACAAATTTCGACCCACAAATTAAAGTGCTACAAACTACACACCGAGGGGCCCACCCGTCATGAAAAATTTGGACCCATATACAAATTAAAAAATAAAGGACGAGGATCGAACATGCGACCAGGGCCTTCAAGCCGACGTCAATAGGCAACATACGTAGAACAAGCAATGTTTGTTGTACCCCCTTTGTTCATAATGTTTTTATATTACCACCTATTTAATGGATAACATGTAATATTATTTTTAGTACATTAGTGGGACCGGCTCTTAGCACGTACTATTCGCCTTCACTTACTGGTGGGTTCCATGTGTGCTCTCTCTCTCCTCCCCTTCCTTATGGTGGTTCCATGTGCTTTCCGCACGGGCAAACACGAAGAACTCACGGGCGATATTTCTGTTGACTATATCTGGATGCGTTCACAAGTTACGGCACCAATTTCGCGTACTAGTAGTACTAGTCAATGTGTACGTGCAATGCACGTTAATTTGAAAGTATATTTAGTGCATGCGGATATTAAGTAGGATATTATTTGCCTGTTATTATGTGATTAGCACTATTTTTGGCATGAAATTAACTTCACACTAAACATGTTGAGCGTTCGACATTGAAGTAGTCTAGGTCGGTGGATGAGAAGGAACATGTGTACTCTCTCACGCAGGTTGTCTATCTAGGTTAGTCCATCCAAGCCACCCCCACTCTTTCAACCTCATGGCGGGCCACGCTCACTCAATCTCTCTCTCTCTCTCTGTGTGTGTATGTCTCGATTGACCTCGCTCTTTCTCGGACACAAACGATATATCTTTCTAGGTCACTCTGTCCAACCCGTCTCACTCTTTCGATCGCATGACGACACACACTCGCTCAATCTCTCTCCCTTTATATATGTAATCGATTGACCTTGCTTCCTCCCACGCACAAAATATATCTACATGTGTGTGACTGTATCATCTCTCAAGGTCTATCTCACAGTCCTCACTCTTCCCAAAATCTCAATCGGACAATATCTCTCCAGAGTATATATATCTTTTCAATAGATGTCGGACCACACTCACTTTGTCTCTATCTATATGTCTCTCGATTGACCTTGCTTTCTCACACCGTATTTTCCACACATTGAAGCTACCTCTCCATCCCTCGCAAAGTCGGAGCTATTTACGTTGTGAGGTGGACTCCAACCTTGGATTAATTTGTGTATGCATTTATTCCGGTGGGTTTAGATTATATTTTCGTAGCATTCGGCCCACAACTACTCCAAACACCGTTGCAACCCCGGTACCTCCCCCAATTGATTTCCCTCTGGCTCGGTGATCGCTTTCTCGCACGTCCTTTCTCGCCTTCAACTTCGCACCATGGTATTATTGCAAAAAACTCTGTTGTTCTCTTTAATTATTACAAATAAGCTACAAAACTACACACCGATAGTCCACCTGGAATGGAACAAATTTCGACCCACAAATTAAAGTGCTACAAACTACACACCGAGGGGCCCACCCGTCATGAAAGAAATTTGGACCCATATACAAATTAAAACATAAAGGACGGGGATTGAACATGCGACCAGGGCGTTCCTGCCGTACGTCAATAGGCAACATACGTAGAACAACAATGTTTGTTGTACCCCCCTTTGTTCATATAATATTTTATATTACCACAACTTATTTAATGGATAACATGTAATATTATTTTTAGTACATTAGTGGGACCGTCTCATTAGCACGTACTATTCGCCTTCACTTACTGGTGGGTTCCATGTGTGCTCTCTCTCTCCTCCCCTTCTGCGTTTAGTCGCACGGGCAAACACGAAGAACTCACGGGCGATATTTCTGTTGACTATATCTGGATGCGTTCACAAGTTACGGCACCAATTTCGCGTACTAGTAGTACTAGTCAATGTGTACGTGCAATGCACGTTAATTTGAAAGTATATTTAGTGCATGCGGATATTAAGTAGGATATTATTTGCCTGTTATTATGTGATTAGCACTATTTTTGGCATGAAATTAACTTCACACTAAACATGTTGAGCGTTCGACATTGAAGTAGTCTAGGTCGGTGGATGAGAAGGAACATGTGGTACTCTCTCACGCAGGTTGTCTATCTAGGTTAGTCCATCCAAGCCACCCCCACTCTTTCAACCTCATGGCGGGCCACGCTCGCTCAATCTCTCTCTCTCTCTCTGTGTGTGTATGTCTCGATTGACCTCGCTCTTTCTCGGACACAAACGATATATCTTTCTAGGTCACTCTGTCCAACCCGTCTCACTCTTTCGATCGCATGACGACACACACTCGCTCAATCTCTCTCCCTTTATATATGTAATCGATTGACCTTGCTTCCTCCCACGCACAAAATATATCTACATGTGTGTGACTGTATCATCTCTCAAGGTCTATCTCACAGTCCTCACTCTTCCCAAAATCTCAATCGGACAATATCTCTCCAGAGTATATATATCTTTTCAATAGATGTCGGACCACACTCACTTTGTCTCTATCTATATGTCTCTCGATTGACCTTGCTTTCTCACACCGTATTTTCCACACATTGAAGCTACCTCTCCATCCCTCGCAAAGTCGGAGCTATTTACGTTGTGAGGTGGACTCCAACCTTGGATTAATTTGTGTATGCATTTATTCCGGTGGGTTTAGATTATATTTTCGTAGCATTCGGCCCACAACTACTCCAAACACCGTTGCAACCCCGGTACCTCCCCCAATTGATTTCCCTCTGGCTCGGTGATCGCTTTCTCGCACGTCCTTTCTCGCCTTCAACTTCGCACCATGGTATTATTGCAAAAAACTCTGTTGTTCTCTTTAATTATTACAAATAAGCTACAAAACTACACACCGATAGTCCACCTGGAATGGAACAAATTTCGACCCACAAATTAAAGTGCTACAAACTACACACCGAGGGGCCCACCCGTCATGAAAGAAATTTGGACCCATATACAAATTAAAACATAAAGGACGGGGATTGAACATGCGACCAGGGCGTTCCTGCCGTACGTCAATAGGCAACATACGTAGAACAACAATGTTTGTTGTACCCCCCTTTGTTCATATAATATTTTATATTACCACAACTTATTTAATGGATAACATGTAATATTATTTTTAGTACATTAGTGGGACCGTCTCATTAGCACGTACTATTCGCCTTCACTTACTGGTGGGTTCCATGTGTGCTCTCTCTCTCCTCCCCTTCTGCGTTTAGTCGCACGGGCAAACACGAAGAACTCACGGGCGATATTTCTGTTGACTATATCTGGATGCGTTCACAAGTTACGGCACCAATTTCGCGTACTAGTAGTACTAGTCAATGTGTACGTGCAATGCACGTTAATTTGAAAGTATATTTAGTGCATGCGGATATTAAGTAGGATATTATTTGCCTGTTATTATGTGATTAGCACTATTTTTGGCATGAAATTAACTTCACACTAAACATGTTGAGCGTTCGACATTGAAGTAGTCTAGGTCGGTGGATGAGAAGGAACATGTGGTACTCTCTCACGCAGGTTGTCTATCTAGGTTAGTCCATCCAAGCCACCCCCACTCTTTCAACCTCATGGCGGGCCACGCTCGCTCAATCTCTCTCTCTCTCTCTGTGTGTGTATGTCTCGATTGACCTCGCTCTTTCTCGGACACAAACGATATATCTTTCTAGGTCACTCTGTCCAACCCGTCTCACTCTTTCGATCGCATGACGACACACACTCGCTCAATCTCTCTCCCTTTATATATGTAATCGATTGACCTTGCTTCCTCCCACGCACAAAATATATCTACATGTGTGTGACTGTATCATCTCTCAAGGTCTATCTCACAGTCCTCACTCTTCCCAAAATCTCAATCGGACAATATCTCTCCAGAGTATATATATCTTTTCAATAGATGTCGGACCACACTCACTTTGTCTCTATCTATATGTCTCTCGATTGACCTTGCTTTCTCACACCGTATTTTCCACACATTGAAGCTACCTCTCCATCCCTCGCAAAGTCGGAGCTATTTACGTTGTGAGGTGGACTCCAACCTTGGATTAATTTGTGTATGCATTTATTCCGGTGGGTTTAGATTATATTTTCGTAGCATTCGGCCCACAACTACTCCAAACACCGTTGCAACCCCGGTACCTCCCCCAATTGATTTCCCTCTGGCTCGGTGATCGCTTTCTCGCACGTCCTTTCTCGCCTTCAACTTCGCACCATGGTATTATTGCAAAAAACTCTGTTGTTCTCTTTAATTATTACAAATAAGCTACAAAACTACACACCGATAGTCCACCTGGAATGGAACAAATTTCGACCCACAAATTAAAGTGCTACAAACTACACACGAGGGGCCCACCCGTCATGAAAGAAATTTGGACCCATATACAAATTAAAACATAAAGGACGGGGATTGAACATGCGACCAGGGCGTTCCTGCCGTACGTCAATAGGCAACATACGTAGAACAACAAATGTTTGTTGTACCCCCCTTTGTTCATATAATATTTTATATTACCACAAACTATTTAATGGATAACATGTATATTATTTTTAGTACATTAGGACCGACTCGTTAGCACGTACTTTTCGCCCTCACTTACTGGTGGGTTCCATGTGCTCTCTCTCTCCTCCCCTTCTGCATTTCAACGCACGGGCAAACACGAAGAACTCGCGGGCGATATTTCTGTTGACTATATATGGATGCGTTCACAAGTTACGGCACCAATTTCGCGTACTAGTAGTACTAGTCAATGTGTACGTGCAATGCACGTTAATTTGAAAGTATATTTAGTGCATGCGGATATTAAGTAGGATATTATTTACCTGTTATTATGTGATTAGCACTATTTTTGGCATGAAATTAACTTCACACTAAACATGTTGAGCGTTCGACATTGAAGTAGTCTAGGTCGGTGGATGAGAAGGAACATGTGGTACTCTCTCACGCAGGTTGTCTATCTAGGTTAGTCCATCCAAGCCACCCCCACTCTTTCAACCTCATGGCGGGCCACGCTCGCTCAATCTCTCTCTCTCTCTGTGTGTGTATGTCTCGATTGACCTCGCTCTTTCTCGGACACAAACGATATATCTTTCTAGGTCACTCTGTCCAACCCGTCTCACTCTTTCGATCGCATGACGACACACACTCGCTCAATCTCTCTCCCTTTATATATGTAATCGATTGACCTTGCTTCTCCCACGCACAAAATATATCTACATGTGTGTGACTGTATCATCTCTCAAGGTCTATCTCACAGTCCTCACTCTTCCCAAAATCTCAATCGGACAATATCTCTCCAGAGTATATATATCTTTTCAATAGATGTCGGACCACACTCACTTTGTCTCTATCTATATGTCTCTCGATTGACCTTGCTTTCTCACACCGTATTTCACACATTGAAGCTACCTCTCCATCCCTCGCAAAGCCGGGCTATTTACATTGTGAGGGGGACTCCAACCTTGGATTATTTGTGTAGGCATTTATTCCTGTGGGTTTAGATTATATTTTTATAGCATTCGGCCCACAACTACTCCGAACACCGTTGCAACCCCCGCACCTCCCCCAATTGATTTCCCTCTGGCTCGGTCATCGCTCTCTCGCACGTCCTTTCTCGCCTTCAACGTCGCACTATGGTATTATTGCAAAAAAACTCTGTTATTCTCTTTAATTATTACAAATAAGCTACAAAACTACACACCGATAGTCCACCTGTAATGGAACAAATTTCGACCAACAAATTAAAGTGCTACAAACTACACAACGAGGGGCCCACCTGTCATGAACCAAATTTGGACCCATATAAAAATTAAAAAATAAAGGACGAGGATCGAACATGCGACTAGGGCCTTCCTGCCGTACGTCAATAGGCAACATACGTAGAACAAAAATGTTTGTTGTACCCCCCTTTGTTCATATAATATTTTATATTACCACAACTTATTTAATGGATAACATGTAATATTATTTTTAGTACATTAGTGGGACCGTCTCATTAGCACGTACTATTCGCCTTCACTTACTGGTGGGTTCCATGTGTGCTCTCCTCTCTCCTCCCCTTCTGCATTTCAACGCACGGGCAAACACGAAGAACTCGCGGGCGATGTTCTGTTGACTATATATGGATGCGTTCACAAGTTACGGCACCAATTTCACGTACTAGTAGTACTAGTCAATGTGTACGTGCAATGCACGTTAATTTGAAAGTATATTTAGTGCATGCGGATATTAAGTAGGATATTATTTACCTGTTATTATGTGATTAGCACTATTTTTGGCATGAAATTAATTCACACTAAACATGTTGAGCGCTCGACATTGAAGTAGTCTAGGTCGGTGGATGAGAAGGAACATGTGGTACTCTCTCACGCAGGTTGTCTATCTAGGTTAGTCCATCCAAGCCACCCCCACTCTTTCAACCTCATGGCGGGCCACGCTCGCTCAATCTCTCTCTCTCTCTCTGTGTGTGTATGTCTCGATTGACCTCGCTCTTTCTCGGACACAAACGATATATCTTTCTAGGTCACTCTGTCCAACCCGTCTCACTCTTTCGATCGCATGACGACACACACTCGCTCAATCTCTCTCCCTTTATATATGTAATCGATTGACCTTGCTCCTCCCACGCACAAAATATATCTACATGTGTGTGACTGTATCATCTCTCAAGGTCTATCTCACAGTCCTCACTCTTCCCAAAATCTCAATCGGACAATATCTCTCCAGAGTATATATATCTTTTCAATAGATGTCGGACCACACTCACTTTGTCTCTATCTATATGTCTCTCGATTGACCTTGCTTTCTCACACCGTATTTTCCACACATTGAAGCTACCTCTCCATCCCTCGCAAAGTCGGAGCTATTTACGTTGTGAGTGGACTCCAACCTTGGATAATTTGTGTAGTGCATTTATTCCTGTGGGTTTAGATTATATTTTCGTAGCATTCGGCCCACAACTACTCCAAACACCGTTGCAACCCCGGTACCTCCCCCAATTGATTTCCCTCTGGCTCGGTGATCGCTTTCTCGCACGTCCTTTCTCGCCTTCAACTTCGCACCATGGTATTATTGCAAAAAACTCTGTTGTTCTCTTTAATTATTACAAATAAGCTACAAAACTACACACCGATAGTCCACCTGGAATGGAACAAATTTCGACCCACAAATTAAAGTGCTACAAACTACACACCGAGGGGCCCACCCATGTCATGAAACAAATTTGGACCCATATACAAATTAAAAAATAAAGGACGAGGATTCGAACATGCGACCAGGGCCTTCAAGCCGCTACGTCAATAGGCAACATACGTAGAACAACAATGTTTGTTGTACCCCCCTTTGTTCATATAATATTTTATATTACCACAACTTATTTAATGGATAACATGTAATATTATTTTTAGTACATTAGTGGGACCGTCTCATTAGCACGTACTATTCGCCTTCACTTACTGGTGGGTTCCATGTGTGCTCTCTCTCTCCTCCCCTTCTGCGTTAGTCGCACAGGCAAACACGAAGAACTCACGGGCGATAGTTCTGTTGACTATATCTGGATGCGTTCACAAGTTACGGCACCAATTTCGCGTACTAGTAGTACTAGTCAATGTGTACGTGCAATGCACGTTAATTTGAAAGTATATTAGTGCATGCGGATATTAAGTAGGATATTATTTGCCTGTTATTATGTGATTAGCACTATTTTTGGCATGAAATTAACTTCACACTAAACATGTTGAGCGTTCGACATTGAAGTAGTCTAGGTCGTTGGATGAGAAGGAACATGTGTACTCTCTCACGCAGGTTGTCTATCTAGGTTAGTCCATCCAAGCCACCCCCACTCTTTCAATCTCATGGCGGGCCACGCTCACTCAATCTCTCTCTCTCTCTGTGTGTGTGTATGTCTCGATTGACCTCGCTCTTTCTCGGACACAAACGATATATCTTTCTAGGTCACTCTGTCCAACCCGTCTCACTCTTTCGATCGCATGACGACACACACTCGCTCAATCTCTCTCCCTTTATATATGTAATCGATTGACCTTGCTTCCTCCCACGCACAAAATATATCTACATGTGTGTGACTGTATCATCTCTCAAGGTCTATCTCACAGTCCTCACTCTTCCCAAAATCTCAATCGGACAATATCTCTCCAGAGTATATATATCTTTTCAATAGATGTCGGACCACACTCACTTTGTCTCTATCTATATGTCTCTCGATTGACCTGCTTTCTCACACCGTATTTTCCACACATTGAAGCTACCTCTCCATCCCTCGCAAAGTCGGAGCTATTTACGTTGTGAGGTGGACTCCAACCTTGGATTAATTTGTGTATGCATTTATTCCTGTGGGTTTAGATTATATTTTCGTAGCATTCGGCCCACAACTACTCCAAACACCGTTGCAACCCCGGTACCTCCCCCAATTGATTTCCCTCTGGCTCGGTGATCGCTTTCTCGCACGTCCTTTCTCGCCTTCAACTTCGCACCATGGTATTATTGCAAAAAACTCTGTTGTTCTCTTTAATTATTACAAATAAGCTACAAAACTACACACCGATAGTCCACCTGGAATGGAACAAATTTCGACCCACAAATTAAAGTGCTACAAACTACACACCGAGGGGCCCACCCGTCATGAAACAAATTTGGACCCATATACAAATTAAAAATAAAGGACGAGGATCGAACATGCGACCAGGGCGTTCCTGCCGTACGTCAATAGGCAACATACGTAGAACAACAATGTTTGTTGTACCCCCCTTTGTTCATATAATATTTTATATTACCACAACTTATTTAATGGATAACATGTAATATTATTTTTAGTACATTAGTGGGACCGTCTCATTAGCACGTACTATTCGCCTTCACTTACTGGTGGGTTCCATGTGTGCTCTCTCTCTCCTCCCCTTCTGCGTTTAGTCGCACAGGCAAACACGAAGAACTCACGGGCGATATTTCTGTTGACTATATCTGGATGCGTTCACAAGTTACGGCACCAATTTCGCGTACTAGTAGTACTAGTCAATGTGTACGTGCAATGCACGTTAATTTGAAAGTGTATTTAGTGCATGCGGATATTAAGTAGGATATTATTTGCCTGTTTATTATGTGATTAGCACTATTTTTGGCATGAAATTAACTCACACTAACATGTTGAGCGTTCGACATTGAAGTAGTCTAGGTCGTTGGATGAGAAGAACATGTGGTACTCTCTCACGCAGGTTGTCTATCTAGGTTAGTCCATCCAAGCCACCCCCACTCTTTCAATCTCATGGCGGGCCACGCTCACTCAATCTCTCTCTCTCTCTGTGTGTGTGTATGTCTCGATTGACCTCGCTCTTTCTCGGACACAAACGATATATCTTTCTAGGTCACTCTGTCCAACCCGTCTCACTCTTTCGATCGCATGACGACACACACTCGCTCAATCTCTCTCCCTTTATATATGTAATCGATTGACCTTGCTTCCTCCCACGCACAAAAATATTATCTACATGTGTGTGACTGTATCATCTCTTCAAGGTCTATCACAGTCCTCACTCTTCCCAAAATCTCCATCGGACAATTATCTCTCCAGATATATATCCTTTTCATAGATGTCAGACCAACAACTCACTTTGTTCTCATCTATATGTCTCTCGATTGACCTTGCTTTCTCACACCGTATTTTCCACACATTGAAGCTACCTCTCCATCCCTCGCAAAGTCGGAGCTATTTACGTTGTGAGGTGGACTCCAACCTTGGATTAATTTGTGTATGCATTTATACCGGTGGGTTTAGATTATATTTTCGTAGCATTCGGCCCACAACTACTCCAAACACCGTTGCAACCCCGGTACCTCCCCCAATTGATTTCCCTCTGGCTCGGTGATCGCTTTCTCGCACGTCCTTTCTCGCCTTCAACTTCGCACCATGGTATTATTGCAAAAAACTCTGTTGTTCTCTTTAATTATTACAAATAAGCTACAAAACTACACACCGATAGTCCACCTGGAATGGAACAGATTTCGACCCACAAATTAAAGTGCTACAAACTACACACCGAGGGGCCCACCCGTCATGAAAGAAATTTGGACCCATATACAAATTAAAACATAAAGGACGGGGATTGACATGCGGACCAGGGCGTTCCTGCCGTACGTCAATAGGCAACATACGTAGAACAACAATGTTTGTTGTACCCCCCTTTGTTCATATAATATTTTATATTACCACAACTTATTTAATGGATAACATGTAATATTATTTTTAGTACATTAGTGGGACCGTCTCATTAGCACGTACTATTCGCCTTCACTTACTGGTGGGTTCCATGTGTGCTCTCTCTCTCCTCCCCTTCTGCGTTTAGTCGCACGGGCAAACACGAAGAACTCACGGGTGATATTTCTGTTGACTATATCTGGATGCGTTCACAAGTTACGGCACCAATTTCGCGTACTAGTAGTACTAGTCAATGTGTACGTGCAATGCACGTTAATTTGAAAGTATATTTAGTGCATGCGGATATTAAGTAGGATATTATTTGCCTGTTATTATGTGATTAGCACTATTTTTGGCATGAAATTAACTTCACACTAAACATGTTGAGCGTTCGACATTGAAGTAGTCTAGGTCGTTGGATGAGAAGGAACATGTGGCTTGATGACGTTTTATATTAAATTTGATATGAGTCAGCAGAACATTCAATCGATCAAACCTTAGATTTCATTCAGTCTGATTCCGACTTTACATTCACATGACGAGCGATCTAAAATAAACGGAAATCATAAACGTTCAGATTTAAGCATGGCAATCCGAATGTTTTTTCATGGCAGATTTAGATTACACGACAGCGGCTGGGGCGTATTGCGGTGGCAAGCGGCTCCTCTGCCGTGCTATGTGTGTCGTCGGGCCACTGACAGATGGCGACGGCGATGGTGGCGTCTTGCGCCATTGTTGGCGTACTCCTGGACGCTGGCCCTAGCTTCAAGGAAGGCCACAATGTTCTGGACTTCGATCTCCAGGAGCGAGTCAACTGGAGGGAGGAGGCGACTGGTGTTGGTGCAAGGAAGCGGTCGACGGCGTCCATCCATGCCGCTGAGGGGGGCACTGGCACCCGCACGGGGACATGCGCTAGCAACGGCGTCGCGGAGACATTCGTGTGCACGGGCACCTACACGGGCCAGCACATCAGTGCACGCGCAGGCGCATGCGCTGGTAGGAGCACGGGCACCGGCACGGGCGTGCGCGTCAGTGCATGCGCAGGCAGGTGCACGGGCGCGTGAAAGTCGGCGGGGACCTCGTGGAACCCCGTGGCATCAAGCTCGGCGACAATTTGCGGCTCCCAGCCCATCAATGCCACGGGGATGGGCACTGCCGCAGACGGGGCGACGGGAGCCAGAACGGGAGCGGGGACAGACACGACATCTTCCCGCAAGGCTGGTTGAAGCTCGTCCCATAGAGCCATATGTTCTTGAGACTCCAGCTGGGTGTCTTCCTTAGGAAACTGGAAGACTAAAGGCAGACCATCATGATGCAGCATGGCGTACGGTTAGGTCAGGATGGTTGGAGGTAGACAATAGTAGAATCAGAGGGGAAGAGAGAAGATTGTAGCGATACCGGGTACTGCGCAGTTGAATTTTAAACTGTGGCATCGGCGACATTAAAAGTGGGATCAGTTGGCACGAAGGTGGGCGGTAGAGCCTGGTCAAAGGGCTCGCCTCCCGGTGAGCCTACGCAGCGGTCTGCTCGCACGCCTCCTGTCGACTAACACGCTTGCTCGGACGACACCTGCCGATGAGAAGCGAGACTTGTGGTGGCACGTAAATGCCCACGGTTTCAATAGTGAAAGCGTTCGCCTTAAGACGACAGCTCTTTGTTCCAAAATACCTTGGCTCTTCATTTGTGCAACTTCTCATAAGCAGCTTGTCTCAAATAGAAGAAAAAAGTTATGTAGGAATATTTGTGCCATATCACGTGACCATGCTCAGTTTCATGAATTTCTGGTCACTTTTGGATTCACTGAAATTTAGAATCCAGGATTCGAAACAATATCATAACCTGCATCATGCAATAAATTTTCATACGATACATCGTTCCCGTTGTATTGCTTAAGAAAGGATTTGGTCAAACATTTTGCCTAGTTAGACTTCAGACAAGTTATAAATGCAGAGTAAAAGGATAATCCATCTGTACCAGTGCATTGCCTGATATATTAACTCATGTTTTTAGGGGTATATATTAACTCAAGTACTAGTAGGAATGAACAAACGGACTCAATTCTATGCTCATCCTAGTGTAGTAGTAGTACTAGGCATGAAGTTGACGGGTGACCTTGGTAGCGGCGACCGAGGGAATTGAACCGTGCTCGGCATGGTAGGTCATGTTGTCTAGTTACTAAAGCATCCCTCCATTGTTCATCGGTAGTCATTATGGACCCAGGACATGAGGGGAATTTCCTAGGGCTAGAATTCTGGCCGCCAGATATTTCGACTCGAAACGCGGAGGCTCGACTGGTTGGGGTTGGCTAATGTGCGTACCACGCATGCCACCAGAAGGACATGAGTCCCTCTTTTTGAGGATCAACACGAGCCAAGGTCTAGCTAGTACGCCATTGGGTACTATCATTCGAGAATAGGAAAGGATCCCTAAAAAATAATACGAGAGGAATCTTTCAAATTGCCGAACGAATCTATGTGTATTACAATGCCCGTATTTTCCTTGCAAATAGTAATCTCAACATGGTAATTGATATATGACGAGTTCTTGAATTAGAGTGAGTTTGTGATATAGTGATCTCAACGTGGATTTCACATTTCATGGTATCCCTAGTAAGTTTTTCATTGCAAATTAAAATTTAAAAGATGAACGGTATGGTGGTGAGAAAACTTTGTATATATCAAGCATATGACCACACACACACAAACACAACAACAATCCAATAAGCATAGTGCATCTATTTTTCCAAACCATGCATGTATGACACGAAGTCAAAAATACTCCTTCTGTTCCTAAATATTAGTCTTTTAGAGATTGCAACAAGTGACTACATACAGGGCAAAATGAGTGAATCTACACTCTAAAATATGTCTATATATATCCGTATGTGGCAGTCCATTTGAAATCTCTAAAAATACTAATATTTAGGAACGAAGGGAGTAAAATGAAAGACATGCATGGTCCTCAATTCAATATTTAAAATGACCAGGAAACTGAAACATGAATATTAAATCTAGTACTACAGTACATGCAAATGTTGTGTTTAGGCGGAGCTATGTACATTGTCGGGGGTTAACCCCTCGACCCTAGATAAAATTGTGAAGCTCTGTTTAGGATTGTTTAGATTATATTTGTCCCCACCCTCCCAAACACTGATTGGTTGTGCACCCCCTCCTCCCCGGGAGAATATCATGTGCCCCGACATCTTAGATGCTATATGGTGATACAAGTTGCTTGGAGCTTGTTGATCTGAGATATAGCAGCTCACATGATGTCTTAATATTTTTACAGGAAACCTTAATGAGTTTGAGAATTGCACACAATTTGTACAAAAACTATTCAGATTCCCTTGGATCCCATATCCAACAACCTCAAAGCTCGTATCATCGTAGCATCTAAGATGAAGGAGAACATCATATTCTCCTGTATGTAAGAATATCATGTGCTACCACACCTTAGATACTTTGGTGATACAAGCTCTTCAGAGACGTTGGATTTGTGACCCAACAACTCCTCGGTGGTTCGAATGTTTTTTTGCAGAAAAGCCCCTAAAGAGTTCAGCCACTGCTTACAAGCACAAAGACTGCTCAGATGCCATTGGATCTCAGATCAAACGACCTCGAAGCTCGTATAACCGTACCATCCAAGCTGCGAGAGCACCTGATGTTTTCTCGCACAGGAGAATATGAGGTGCTCCCGCATCGTAGATTCTATGGTGATACAAGTTCATGGAGATCTGACGGCTCACAGTAGGAGGTTTGAAGGTTTTTGCAATATATGCCTGAGAGAGTTTAGGAATTATGCAGAAAGTACAAGTACTACGCATGTGGCATCTGATCATATATCATACGACCTAGATGCTTGTATCGCCATAGTGACTAATTAAGCTACGGGGAGCACCTAATATGAGTAATGGGGAGCCGTTGGATCCAAGATGCAGCAGCACACACGAGGCTTGAATGTTTTATTTGCAAAAAAAACCTTGGAGAGTTTGGAAATTGCGCATAATTACAAAGACTATTCCCAAGCCATTGGATCTTAGTTCCAACGATGTAAAAACTCGTATCACCATATGATCTAAGCTGCGGGGGGATGTGACATTCTATGCTACTATCATTTTTGTTCGTAAACTTGCAAAATACGTGTAACTCGTGCCGTTACTTGTCTAACTGCGCAAAGTGTTTGTTCAAAAAGCCATCTTACACTGAAATATCAGAACAACACACGGGGGTCCCACTTGTCATTGATCAAATTTGGACCTAAAACTAACAAATCTGAAAGACAAGATTCGAACTGGCAACCTGGACGACAAAGCGTATGTCGATAGCCTGAAACAACAACGGTTGTTCTCTTTGTCCCATATCTATATTTTATACTGTATTACGTTGAGTAAAGTAGAGGGAGTGCCTCGTCAACACATGCATGACTGTTGACTCACTTACTGGTGGGTCCCAGGTCTGCGATCTCTCTCTCCTCTCCATCGTCTAACCTTTAGACGCACGGGCACTCATGAAGAGTGGTGCTAGCTGGCCGTGGTGTTATTATAACTAAAAAAGCTTGGAAAATAGAAGAATCGCCTAGAACAGGAGACGTTGTGGCTTGTCGAGACGGAGGTAACCACACCTATCCTCCGTGCCACGTTAGCATGATGAAGCTGTGTGGCTAGTGGGGTGTTTTCGACAGATTGGCTGGGTCCCGAGGTTGAACCATAGGTACTACTACGTCTGATACAGTATATTTTTACACGCAATTTTTCCTCCATGCCGAGATGTGGCACACCCTACCGCGTTGTTTCGGGGTCCTCTCGGGTGGTGCACGCATATATTCTTCCTTGCCGAGACGTGGGGCACCCTACCACGCGTTTTCTGGGTCCTCCTCGGTCTTAGCGCCGAAGCAACTAAATGAGTTGTCAAATCACGAAATACCACCTTTCCCACCAAGTACATCAGTGAAGCACGGTGGCTAGCTAGTTGGGCTAGTGCGACCGATTAGCTAGGCCGCCACCACATTTGTTTTCTCACCCTTTTTTATCTCCTTGCCGGCAGGTAAATTTAAATATCCACCACGGCGTTGCTCTAGTCTTTTGGTGCAGCAGGATTTTTAATTTTTTGATTGACAGGAGCAGGCATGGCAGGATTTTCAATTTTTTGATTGACGGGAGCAGGCGCGGCAGTAATTAGTCACGATGACTCCGCCTGTAAAACCTGCTGCTCCCTGATGTGAGAAGTCGTCGACTGGTGTTTTCCCATGGTGAAAACCTAAAGATTCCCCGCTCCTCGGCTGGCTCCCTCCACCTTCCCGTAGATTGCATTGCCTTTTAGACATTTCGCCCCCTTTGCTTCATCTCCCCATTGCTTCTACCTGGTGCCATGGCGGCGCAACAGATCACGGAGTCTGAGGTGAGGTGCCTGACACATGAGTTCCAGGCCAAGGATGTAGAGCTCAGGGACAAGGACGTGGAGCTCCGTGAGCTCAAGGAGGAGAGGAGTGCCATGCTCCTCCGTTATGTGCGGGAGTTCACGAAGCTTCAAAAGTGGTAGGCGTCCACCACAAAGATCTTCGAGGCATCGGTGGCGTTGCTGCAGAAAGCGGGAGATATGATAGGCCATCAGGGGAGCCGGCTGGAGCGCGAGCAGGCCGATCATGACGAGGTCCAGGATTGCCTCAGCCACATGGTGGACCAAGTTCCCATGCTGCTACCTCTTGAGCATGCGTTGGTTTTCCCTTGAACAGGAAAGGGTGATGCAGCGAAGTAGCGTAAGTATTTCCCTCAGTTTTTGAGAACCAAGGTATCAATCTAGTAGGATATAACACGCAAGTCACCTAGTACCTGCACAAACAATCAAGAACCTCGCAACCAACGCGATAAAGGGGTTGTCAATCCCTTCACCGTCACTCACGAAAGTGAGATATGATAAAGTTAATAAGATAAATATTTTTGGTATTTTTGTTGCATAGATTGCAACATAGTAAACGAGATGCGATAATAAAAAGACATGCAATATAATAAGGAAGAGACCCGGGGGCCATAGGTTTCACTAGTGTCTTCTCTCATGATAGCAAGTATTACGGTGGATGAACAAATTACTGTCGAGCAATTGACAGAAGAGCACATAGTTATGAGAATATCTAGACAATGATTATGAAATATAGGAATCACGTACATGTTAAGTAGATTGTGCATCTACTACTATTACTCCACACATCGACCACTATCCAGCATGCATCTAGAGTATTAAGTTCATAAGAACGCAGTAATGGTTTAGGCAAGATGACATGATGTAGAGGGATAAACTCAAGCAATATGATATAAACCCCATCTTTTTATACTCGATGGCAACAATACAATACGTGCCTTGCTGCCCCTACTGTCACTAGGAAAGACACCGCAAGATTGAAACCAAAGCTAAGCACTTCTCCCGTTGCAAGAAAGATCAATCTTGTAGGCCAAACTATACCGATAATTCGAAGAGACTTGCAAAGATATCAAATCATGCATATAAGTATTCAGAGAAGAACCAAATATTGTTCATAGATAAACTTGATCATAATTCCACAATTCACCGGATCTTGGCAAACACATCGTAAAAAGTATTACGTCGAATAGATCTCCAAGAACATCGAGGAGAGCTTTGTATTGAGAACCAAAGAGAGAGAAGAATCCATCTAGCTAATAACTATGGACCCAAAGGTCTGTGGTAAACTACTCACACATCATCGGAGAGGCTATGGTGTTGATTTAGAAGCCCTCCTTGATTGAATCCCCTACGGTAGATCGCCAAAAAAGGCCCCAAATGGGATCTCATGGGTACAAACAGTTGCGGCGGTGGAAAAGTGGTTTCATGGCTCCCCCTGATGTTTTTAGGGTATAAGAGTATATATAGGCAAAAGAAGTACATCGGTGGAGCTCCGTGGGGCCCATGAGGGTGGGGGGCACACCTACCCCCCCGGGCAGGCCCTCCTGCCTCGTGGAAGCTTCGCGGAGTTCCAGACTTCAACTCCAACTCTCCTGGTTTGCGTTTGTTCCAAGAAAGATCCTCGCGAAGGTTTTGTTCTGTTTGGATTCCGTTTGATATTTCTTTTCTGCGAAACACTAAAATAGGCAAAAAAACAGAAACTGACAATGGGCCTCCAGTTAATAGGTTAGTCCCAAAAATAATATAAAAGTCCATATTAAAGCCCACTAAATATCCAAAACAGATAATATAATAGCGTGGAAGAATAAAAAATTATAGATACGTTGGAGACGTATCAAGCATCCCCAAGCTTAATTCTTGCTCGTCCTCGAGTAGGTAAATGATAAAAACAGAATTTTTGATGTGGAATGCTACCTAACATAATTTTCAATGAAATTTCCTTTATTGTGGCATGAATGTTCAGATCTGAAAGATTCAAGACAAAAGTTTAATATTGATATAAAAAGAATAATACTTCAAGCATACTAACCACGCAATTATGTCTTCTCAAAATAACATAGCCAAAGAAAGCTCATCCCTACAAAATCATATTCTTTGGCCATGCTTCATCTTCGTCACACAAAATGCTCTCATCATGCACAACCCTGATGACAAGCCAAGCGATTGTTTCATACTTAGCCTTTTCAAACTTTTTCAACTTTTACGCAATATATGAGCGCGAGCCATGGACATAGCACTATGGGTGGAATAGAATGGTGGTTGTGGAGAAGACAAAAAGGGAGGAAGATAGTCTCACATCAACTAGGCGTATCAATGGGCTATGGAGATGCCCATCAATAGATATCAATGTGAGTGAGTAGGGATTGCCATGCAACGGATGCACTAGAGCTATAAGTGTATGAAAGCTCAACAAAAGAAACTAAGTGGGTGTGCATCCAACTTTCTTGCTCACGAAGACCTAGGGCAATTTGAGGAATCCCATCATTGTAATATACAAGCCAAGTTTCTACAATGAAAAATTCTCACTAGTATATGAAAGTGACAACATAAGAGACTCTCTACCATGAAGATCATGGTGCTACTTTGAAGCACAAGTGTGGAAAAAAGGATAGTAACATTGCCCTTTCTCTCTTTTTCTCTCATTTTTTGTTTGGGCCTTCTCTTTTTTTATGGCCCCTTTTTTTGGTCTGGAGTCTCATCCAGACTTGTGGGGGAATCGTAGTCTCCATCATCATTTCCTCACATGGGACAAAGCTCTAATAATGAAGATCATCACATTTTTATTTACTTACAACTCAAGAATTACAACCCGATACTTTAAACAAAATATGACTCTATGTGAATGCCTCCGGTGGTGTACCGGGATGTGCAATGAATCAAGAGTGACATGTATAAAAAATTATGAATGGTGGCCATGCCACAAATATGATATCAACTACATGATCATGCAAAGCAATATGACCATGATGAAGCATGTCATAATAAAAGGAACGATGGAAAGTTACATGGAAATATATCTCGGAATGGCTATGGAAATGCCATAATAGGTAGGTATGGTGGATATTTTGAGGAAGGTAAATGATGGGTTTACGGTACCGGCGAAAGTTGCGTGGCACAATAGAGGCTAGCAATGGTGGAAGGGTGAGAGTGTGTATAATCCATGAACTCAACATTAGTCATAAAGAACTCACATACTTACTGCAAAAATCTTCAAGTCATCAAAACCAAGCACTACATGCATGCTCCTAGAGGGATAGATTGGTAGGAAGATACCATCACTCGTCCCCGACCGCCACTCATAAGGAAGGCACTCAAAGAACACCTCATGCTTCAAATTTGTCACACAACGGTTACCATACGTGCATGCTATGGGACTTGCAAACCTCAACACAAGTATTTCTCAATTTCACGATTACTCAACTAGCACGACTCTAATATTACCATCTTTATATCTCAAAATGATTATCAAGTATTAAACTATTCAATGCACTCTATATGGAAGTTTTTTTATTACACCCATCTGGAATGCCCATCATATTAGGACTAATTTCATAACCAAATCAAATTACCATTCTGTTCTAAAATACTGTCAAAATAATATAAGTGAAGCATGAGAGATCAATAATTTCTATAAAATAAAACCACCACCGTGCTCTGAAAAGATATAGCTGAAGCACTAGAGCAAAATTATCTAGCTCAAAAGGTATAAGTGAAGCACATAGAGTATTCTAATAAATTCCGATTCATGTGTGTCTCTCCAAAAAGGTGTGTACATCAAGGATGATTGTGGTAAACTAAAAATCAAAGACTCAAATCAAACAAGAAGCTCCAAGCAAAACACATATCATGTGGTGAATAAAAATATAGCCTCAAGTAAAGTTACTGATAGATGAAGACGAAAGAGGGGATGCCTTCCGGGGCATCCCCAAGCTTAGGCTTTTGGTTGTCCTTGAATTTTACCTTGGGGTTCCTTGGGCATACCCAAACTTAGGCTCTTGCCACTCCTTGTTCCAAAATCCATCAAATCTTTACCCAAAAACTTGAAAACTTCACAACACAAAACTCAGCAGAAAATCAAAAGAGCTCCGTTAGTATAAGAAAGCAAACCACCACTTTAATGTACTGCAATTAACTCATTCTTTATTTATATTGGTGTTAAACCTACTGTATTACAACTTCTCTATGGTTCATACCCCCCGATACTAGCCATAGTATCATCAAAATAAGCAAACAACACATGAAAAATAGAATCTGTCAAAACAGAACAATCTCTAGAAATCAGGAGGTTTTGAATACTTATGTAACTCAAAAAATTCTGAAAAATTAGGACAACCTAAATAATTTGTATATTGATATACTGCAGTTGGAATTGGTGTTTTAGAGCTCTCTGGTAAAAAATGAAAATTATTTTCGTGAGCACATACTTTCTGTTTTTTTCAGCAAGATCAAACAACAATCACCTAAGAAGATCCTAAAGGCTTTACTTGGCACAAAAACTAATTAAAACATAAAAAACAATCATAGCAGGGGCTAGATAAATTATTTATTACTAAACAGGAACAACAAGTAAGAACTAAAATAAAATTGGGTTGCCTCCCAACAAGCGCTATCGTTTAACGCCCTTAGCTAGGCATAAAAGCAAGAATAGATCTAGGTATTGTCATCTTTGGTATGCAATCCATAAGTGGCTCTCATTATTGATTCATAAGGCAATTTAATTTTCTTTTTAGGAAAGTGTTCCATGCCCTTCCTTAACAGAAATTGGAATCTAATATTTCCTTTCTTTCATGTCAATAATTGCACCAATCGTTCTAAGGTCCACCAAGAATAATAGGACATGTAGGATTGCAATCTATATCGAGAACAATGAAATTTACGGGAACATAATTCCTATTTGCAACAATAAGAACATCATCAATTCTTCCCATAGGTTTCTTAATGGTGGAATCCGCAATGTGCAAATTTAAAGAACAATCATCAAATTTGCGGAAACCTAACACATCACACAAAGTTTTCGGAATCGTGGAAACACTAGCACCCAAATCACACAAAGCATAGCATTCATAATCTTTAATCTCAACCTTAATAGCAGGTTCCCACTCATCATAAAGTTTTCTAGGAATAGAAACTTCTAGTTCAAGACTTTCTTCATAGGATTGCATTAAAGCATCACCGATATGTTTAGTAAAAGCCTTATTTTGATCATAAGCATGAGGAGAGTTTAGCATGGATTCCAACAAGGAAATACAATCTATCAAAGAGCAATTATCATAATTAAATTCCTTGAAATCCAAAATAGTGGGTTCATTGCTATGTAATGTTTTGACCTCTTCAATCCCACTTTTATTAATTTTAGCATCAAGATCTAAAAACTCTGATTCATTGGGACATCTTTTAACTAAAGTTGACTCATCTCCAGTCCCATATTTATCAAGATTCATATTGGAAAACAAAGATTTAATAGGAGACACATCAATCAATTTTAGATCTTCATCATTATTATCATGTAGATCCTCCGGTTTAGCGGCCATCTTATTAACTAAGGTGGCTTGCTTATCTGAAATTTGACCCACTAAATTTTCAAGATGAGCATACTGAGATTTCAAACCATAAAATTCTTTAGACATATCATCGAGATCTTTATTCATGTACTCCATAAAACTTTTTGGTTCTTTAAGCTCGTTTCTGAAGAAATTATTATGCTCAAATTGCAAAGACATAAAGCTTCTAATGTTGTTTTCAATTTCTTCCAATCTTCTAAGGTGAGGATCAATGCTTTTAGGCAAGGCCATCAGGGCAAACATGCACACAAGAGGCAAGCAAAAAGAGGCAAACGGAAAAGGGCGAATAAAACAGAAAATATGAAGTGGGGGAGAGGAAAACGAGAGGCAAATGGCAAATAATGTAATGTGAGGGAGAAGAGTTTATGATGGGTACTTGGTATGTCTTGACTTGAGCGTAGATCTCCCCAGCAACGGCGCCAGAAATCCTTCTTGCTACCTCTTGAGCATGCACTGGTTTTCCCTTGAAGAGGAAAGGGTGATGCAACAAAGTACCATAAGTATTTCCCTTAGTTTTTGAGAACCAAGGTATCAATCTAGTAGGAGATAACACGCAAGTCACCTAGTACCTGCACAAACAATCAAGCACCTCGCAACCAACGCGATAAAGGGGTTGTCAATCCCTTCAGTGTCATTTCCGAAAGTGAGATCTGATAAAGATAACAAGATAAATATTTTTGGTATTTCTGTTGTGTAGATTGCAAAATAGTAAATGAGATGCGATAATAAAAAGAGATGCAATATAATAAGGAAGAGGCCCAAGGGCCATAGGTTTCACTAGTGGCTTCTCTCATGATAGAAAGTATTACGGTGGGTGAACAAATTACTGCCGAGCAATTGATAGAAGAGCGCATAGTTATTAGAATATCTAGGCAATGATTTGAAATATAGGCATCACGTCCGTGTTAAGTAGACCGAAATGATTCTGCATCTACTACTATTACTCCACACATCGACCGCTATCCAGCATGCATCTAGAGTTTTAAGTTCATAAGAACAGAGTAATGCTTTAGGCAAGATGACATGATGTAGAGGGATGAACTCAAGCAATATGATATAACCCCCATCTTTTTATCCTTGATAGCAACAATACAATATGTGCCTTGCTGCACCTAATGTCACTAGGAAGGGACACCGCAAGATTGAACCCAAAGCTAAGCACTTCTCCCATTGCTAGAAAGATCAATCTAGTTGGCCAAACTAAATCGATAATTCGAAGAGACCTGCAAAGATATCAAATCATGCATATAAGTATTCAGAGAAGAACCAAATATTGTTCATAGATAAACTTGATCATAAATCCACAATTCATCGGATCTCGGCAAACACACCCAAAAAGTATTACATCGAATAGATCTCCAAGAACATCGAAGAGAACTTTGTATTGAGAACCAAAGAGAGAGAAGAAGCCATCTAGCTAATAACTATGGACCCGAAGGTCAGTGGTAAACAACTCACACATCATCGGAGAGGCTATGGTGTTGATGTAGAAGCTCTCCATGATCGAATCCCCCTCCAGCAGATCGCCGGAAAAGGCCCAAGATGGGATCTCATGGGTACAGAAGGTTGCGGTAGTGGAAAAGTGGTTTCGTGGCTCCCCCTGATGTTTTTAGGGTATAAGAGTATATATAGGCAAAAGAAGTACGTTGGTGGAGCTCCGTGGGGCCCACGAGGGTGGGGGGTGCGCCTACCCCCCTGGGAGCGCCCTCCTGCTTCGTGGAAGATTCGTGGAGTCCCAGACTTCAACTCCAAGTCTCATGGTTTGCGTTTGTTCCAAGAAAGATCCTCGCGAAGGTTTTGTTCCGTTTGAATTCCGTTTGATATTCCTTTTCTGCGAAACACTAAAATAGGCAAAAAACAGAAACTGGCACTAGGCCTCCGGTTAATAGGTTAGTCCCAAAAAATAAAGTAAAAGTGCATATTAAATCCCATTAAACATCCAAAATAGATAATATAATAGCATGGAACAATAAATAATTATAGATACATTAGAGACGTATCACACACACGTGTTGCGGCTGCGCGATGCCTACCGTCGTGCCAGCGCGGCCATGCCGGCTGTTGGGCTAAACCCGTTCGACCACCCCGTCGACTTCAACGAGCTACGGCTTCCTGACCTGGTCTCCTTCTTCACCTATATCTTCGAGGAGCTGAGCCGTCTCCGCACAATGGTGGGGGCGGGGCTAGACAAGGAGGGGTTGCGGGCTGCCATCGCCGTTGCCGGGCGAACCCTCTCAGGGCTCCCTCACCAGAATCCATTCGTTCCATTGGATGACTTCTTTGACGAGATGGCTCCCGTCGACCGGGAGCGGGCTCTGCAGGCCGTTGCACCCTGCATCACCAACGTCGTCCTCGAGAAGCAGAGGGACTTCGGTGGTGTTTAGGCGTCCTCTGCATGGGCATGTCCATGTCTTGGTGCAACATGACCATTGGATCAAACTCGGACGGTGCAGATCAGTCACTGTAGCACAAAGTGTGTGGGTGTGTTTGGTTGCATTCTCATCTTAATATACTTGTTCCCTCTTCGTGTATTTGTGTTATCCTACTAGTGTGGACTCATGCACCCTTCATGCACTCTGCCAAACACCCAAAAGTGGGTGGAGAAGGGAACTTTTGCTCCCATCCCGTGCATCCTTCATACAACCTGCCTAACACTGAGTCATGCTTCATATGGTTCATGTTTCATGGAGTACTATAGCACCATACTCTCCATGCGCTGTAGACCTAGTTCTGTTAACATTGATCTCACCGTTCGTTCTCGACCGGACAGTTGAAAAAGCGGTACTATGTTACAATACTGTTCATATAGTTGACATGCGCACAACATCATTTGTTATCGTCATATCTTACTACACTAGCAACAAGATTATGTAGCACTGACGTATGAACCACTGCACATGCCTAGTAGTAGGAGTATTGTGTATGTTCAAGTGGCTACCGTGTTTCGCACTCCTCCATCGTAAGAGTGGAAACGCTTGCTGTGATCATTTTTTTTCTTCAGAAAAAACAGTGGACTAGCTCTACCATGCGGATCCTCCTCGACGGTCATCGGTAACCTTGCTACTCACATTCGCCGACGTGTGGGACAGCCAGCATGGGGTCCACCAGCCATGCACTAAGTTACTCCGTAGTAGAGTGCCCAACTGCACGGTAGACTACCTCGATCGAAGCACCGCAGTAATGCCCAATGAGCCGTCAAATCACAAAACCCCCTCCTTTCCAGCAGTAAGTTGGACGGACAAATGAAGCATCATTTCACTCTTCTCTCTTAGCTTCCTCTCTACCCAACCCTGTCTTCCCCCTCATCTTGTTCCTCATTTCTTCAATAAAACCCCGACCTACTTCTGCCATTGTTCTTCTCTCCCAAAGAAGGAATGGTGAGCGCATTAATGGTGTTGATTCTGGCCAAGGCCCGGTCTTGCAACCCCGAGACTGATCCTATAACTCCCTCTCTGTTCTTCTTTTGGGTTTGTGATTTTGGTTTCTTTTCTTCTATTTCTATTTGACAGTTTCTTGATGGACGCTGGAGCACTGGCCGAAGTGATGTCTATGGCTCTGGCTAAAACCGTCGAGGCTCATGGTACGAAGAAGCGCAAGCACCCCTCCGAGACTACTGCAGACAAGCTCAAAGCCATCGCCTTGTCCAAGCCCCCCTCTCTGGGATCCCTCATTAAGCAAGTCCAGGTAATATCTCTTCTTGACGATCTTTTTCTCGATCTTGATCGTGTTTTTTCATCTAACACGCAGTACTAGTACTAGGAGTACAACTTTCTGGGTGATCTTGCATGTGATTTTTGTGTGCCAAATGATGGTTCTAAATTCCTCTTTTGACCAAAACATGCGAGAGGTTGACACTGATTTTTTATAGATTACTTTCAACTACTTTATGAACATCAATGCTACCTTTGAAGAGGGTATATTTGCATCAATAACATGTGTTATGGATATTGCAAGTAATCCCTCTGCTCTCATGCCTTTGAAGACATGTTCTAGTGTCTTTGTTCACTCATTTATGTGCGTATATGTAGTCATGTATGGAGTAAAGTATCGAAAATCATCATATATTTCTGAACGGAGGTAGTAATAAAATATTTGGTTTCTGTTTGAATTAGAACCAGGTCCGTGGTGGAGATGAAGTTCTCAAAGTCATGTCGTGTGAACTGGAAGACCTGAGGATGAGTTCTACTGCTAAACTATCCAGCTGATGTGTCCTTCTCGTCACGTGTACTGAACTAGTGTTTTCTTGTAGCATTGTTGTCAGGCGTGTTCTTGAGGCTGTACTTGACCACAACAATTTCCTGGTTGTGCCTTCGATTACGAAGGGTGTGGTTCTTGTAAAGCTTCCCGACAAATCTGATGCGACATGTCTTCATCGTCATGTTTATGAGTGGAAAGACCACTCTGTTAGGTTCTCCAAGGTTGAGGAGATGGTGATGGTGCCGGTAGACATCTCTCATGAAGTCCATGGCCTAGGCAGTTATGCGGGGTTCATCCCATAGGTCGGTGGCAAGAAATAGTCTGCAGAGTTTAATTAGTGCAACTTTGCTTGTCTGTAGTAAATACTATTGTTCAGTACTTGATATGTGTTTGTGGACCCTCTATTGTTTAGTACTACCGCTTTTGGTGTGTGGTGAGTCCTGAGAACAGTCTATGTTAATGTCTGTCCAGTCAATTTAGTCTGTATATTTTGAAGCATCTAGATCATCTTTTTTGTGAGGACGGTTTATCAATTATGGTTACACTCCAATATCTGTAGGCATTGCAGGGTTTATCGCACCCACCAGGATTTCTAGTCCCATGGATGTTTGGTCCATACGATTTGTCACGACCTTTGGACTGTCCTGCTCGTGGGAGTAGGCGGGGGCCCTGCATGCCACGTGTAGTTGGACGACCAATCTTCTGTTTAGTACTTCAACATAGTGATTTCCTGGTAAGGATTCAGTCGTGTCACATCAAGTAAATCTTATTGATTTAATGTCATGTTTTCTTTCTTTTGCTGCAATTTTATGATGCAGGTTTTGCCATGTGACATTCATCATAGAATAAACCGTTTGGTTTGCTCTACGATGGATATTTTTGCAGGTTTCACTTCTTATGTCGTGTTAGTAACAAAGGCACTGTCCATCACTTATATTACTGGAAAAAATTGGATCAGTATGTTGTGTGAGTACAAGCTGAATCCCTATGATGAACTGCAGTTTGGTTTAACAAACACGCCACAATTAGTCATTCTCGCGTTTAAAAGAAATGACTAAAAAGACTGGATCATGATCACGGAGCCTAGTCAAGTTAGAAAGCTGATCATAGCAGACCAGACACGATCGCCGCTGTCTCGCACATCGGTACCACCTTCAGCAACGGATCAAGCTCCGGCAGTTGCTCTTGCACTGACAATGGCAGTAACTCAGTCTGATCCAGCTGAGGATTGGGCACCGACTGCGTCAGCGGATCAGGCTGATCTACCGGAGGATCATGCATCGACACCTGCTCCGACACCGGCACCAGCTCTACAAGGAGCACCATCTCCGGCAGCAGCAGTGGCACTACCAGTCGCACCGGCACGGGCACCAGCAACGGCTTCGGCACCTGCACCAACACTTGCACTTGCATCTGCTCCAGCCCGTGAAGCGGTAACAGAACCAACAGTTGCACCGGCAACAGACTGGGCTGTAGTTCGCACTTCATATACCAAAGTCCTTACAAAAACTGACATGTCCACCTTCTTGGTAAGCATTGGCCACCCAAGTGCTTCGTTCTTTTTTCTTTCCATGGTGTTTCACATGATTCACTATGTTGATCTAACTGTTTGTGTATGTCTTCTTGTTTGCAAACAGAGAATTCCTAGAGCAACGAGGGAGTCGTTCAACAATTCGGGCGACTGATAACCCACAAGTATAGGGGATCGCAACAGTTTTCGAGGGTAGAGTATTCAACCCAAATTTATTGATTCGACACAAGGGGAGCCAAAGAATATTCTCAAGTATTAGCAGCAGAATTGTCAATTCAACCACACCTGGAAACTTAATATCTGCAACAAAGTATTTATTAGCAAAGTAATATGATAATAATGGTAACGGTAGAAAAAGTAATGTTTTTGGGTTTTATAGTGATTGTAACAATAGCAACGGAAAAGTAAATAAGGGAAGAAAAATATAGGAAAAGCTCGTAGGCATTGGATCGGTTATGGAGAATTATGTCGGATGCAATCGATCATGCAACAGTTATAACATAGGGTGACACAGAACTAGCTCCAGTTCATCAATGTAATGTAGGCATGTATTCCGAATATAGTCATACGTGCTTATGGAAACGAACTTGCATGACATCTTTTGTCCTACCCTCCCGTGGCAGTGGGGTTCTATTGGAAACTAAGGGATATTAAGGCCTCCTTTTAATAGAGTATCAGACCAAAGCATTAACACACAGTGAATACATGAACTCCTCAAACTACGGTCATCACCGATAATGGTCCCGATTATTTTCACTTCGGGGTTAACGGATCATAACACATAATAGGTGACTATAGTTTTGCAAGATAGGATCAATAACTCACATATATTCATGAAAACATAATAGGTTCAGATCTGAAATCATGGCACTCGGGCCCTATTTACAAGCATTAAGCATAGCAAAGGCATAAGAACATCAATCTCAGAACATAGTGGATACTAGGCATCAAACTCTAACAAAACTAACTCGATTACATGGTAAATATCGGCCAACCCATCATCGTCCAGCAAGCCTACGATGGAATTACTCACGCACAGCGGTGAGCATCATGAAATTGGTGATGGAGGAAGGTTGATGATGATGATGGCGACGGATTCCCCTCTCCGGAGCCCCGAACGGACTCCAGATCAGCCCTCCCGAGAGAGTTTAGGGCTTGGTGGCGGCTCCGTATCGTAAAATGCGATGAATCCTTCTCTCTGATTTTTTTCTCCCCGAGCATGAATATATGGAGTTGGAGTTGAGGTTGGTGGAGCGTCAGGAGGCCCAAGAGGCAGGGGCGCGCCCAGGGGGGGGGGGGGGGGGGGGGGGCGCGGGGGGGGGGGGGGGGGTAGGCGCGCCCCACCCTCGTGGACATGGTGTGGGCCCCCTGCCGTGGATTCTTCTTCCAGTATTTTTTTATATTCCAAAAATAATCTCCATTGATTTTCAGGTCATTCTGAGAACTTTCATTTCTGCACAAAAATAACACCATGGCAATTCTGCTGAAAACAGCGTCAGTCTAGGTTAGTTCCATTCAAATCATGCAAGTTAGAGTCCAAAACAAGGGCAAAAGTGTTTGGAAAAGTAGATACGACGGAGACATATCAACTCCCCCAAGCTTAAATCTTTGCTTGTCCTCAAGCAATTCAGTTGATAAACTGAATGTGATAAAGAAAAACTTTTACAAACTCTGTTTGCTCTTCTTCTTGTAAATATGTAAAGCCAGCATTCAAGTTTTCAGCAAAGATTATGAACTAACCATATTCACAATAACATTTAAGTCTCATGTTTACTCATATCAATGGCATAATCAGCTAGCGAGCAATAATAACAAATCTCGGATGACAACACTTTCTCAAAACAATCATGATTTGATATAACAAGATGGTATCTCGCTAGCCCTTTCTGAGACCGCAAAACATAAATGCAGAGCACCTTTAAAGATCAAGGACTGACTAGACATTGTAATTCATGGTAAAAGAGATCCAATCACAGTCATAGTGAATGTAAACTAATAGTAATGGATGCAAATGACAGCGATGCTCCCCAACTGGTGCCTTTTAATAAGAAGATGATGACTTAACATAAAAGTAAATAGATAAACCCTTCGCAGAGGGAAGCAGGGATTTGTAGAGGTGCCAGAGCTCGGTTTTGAAATAGAGAAGAATAATATTTTGAGCGGTATACTTTCATTGTCAACATAACAACCGAGAGATCTCAATATCTTCCATGCTACACAAATTATAGGCGGTTCCCAAGTAGAATGGTAAAGTTTATACTCCCCCACCATCAACATGCGTCAATCCATGGCTCGCCCGAAACAACGGGTGCCTCGAAGTAACAACAATCCTGGGGGAGTTTTGTTTGCAATTATTTTGATTTGATTTGAGCATGGGACTCGGCATCCCAGTGACCAGCCATTTTCTCGTGAATGAGGAGCGGAGTCCACTCCTCTTGAGAATAACCCGCCTAGCATGGAGAATACAAACATCCCTAGTTGATACATGAGCTATTCGAGCATACAAAATAGAATGTTTATTTGAAGGTTTAGAGTTTGGCACATACAAATTTACTTGGAACGACAGGTAGATACCTTATATAGGTAGATATGGTGGACTCATATGGAATAACTTTGGGGTTTATGGAATTGGATGCACAAACAGTATTCCCGCTTAGTACAAGTGAAGGCTAGAAAAATACTGGGAAGCGACCAGCTACAGAGCGACAACAGTCATGAACATGCATTCAAATTAATCAACACCGAATGCAAGCATGAGTAGGATATAATGCACCATGAACATAAATATCGTGGAGGCTATGTTGATTTTGTTTCAACTACATGCGTGAACATGTGCCATGTCAAGCCACTCGAATCGTTCAAAGGAGGATACCACCCTATCATACCACATCACAACCATTTTAATAGCATGTTAGCACACAAGGTAAACCATTATAAACTCCTAGCTAATTAAGCATGGCATAAGCAACTACAATCTCTAATTGTCATTGCAAACATGTTTCTTTCATAATAGGCTGAATCAGGAACGATGGACTAATCATATTTACAAAAACAAGAGAGGTCGAGTTCATACCAGCTTTTCTCATCTCATTCAGTTCATCATATATCATCATTATTGCCTTTCACTTGCACGACCGAATAGTGTGGATAATAATAATAGTGCACATGCATTGGACTAAGCTGGAATCTGCAAGCATTCAATTCAAGAGAGAAGACAAGGTAATATGGGCTCTTTGTTAGATCAACAATAATGCATATGAAGCCAGTCAACATTTTCATTATGGTCTTCTCCTCTCGACCCCCAAAGAAAAGAAACAAAACTATTTACATGGGAAAGCACCCAACGAGCAAAAGAAGAACGAGAAATCTTTTTGGGTTTTCTTTTTAATTACTACTACTTCAGGCATGAAAAGTAAACTAGCTAAAAGCTACAACTAATTTTTTTGTTTTTTCTTAAGGTTTTTCAAACACACAAGAAGAAAGCTAGAAAATGAAAATAAACTAGCATGGATGATACAATGAAAAAGTATGAGCACCGACAACTCGCATGAGTGTGTGAACATGAATGTAATGTTGGTGAGAAATACGTACTCCCCCAAGCTTAGGCTTTTGGCCTAAGTTGGTCTATGCCCATGGGTCAAAGTTGTAGCTGGGGTCGTACTGAGATGTAGCGGGAATTGCCTGATGAGCTGCAGCTTGGAGGCGAGCTTCCTCCGCCCTCCTCTCGTACTCGGTTGCCTCCTCCCTGGTTATAACATATCTCCCTTTTGCTTGAAAGTCAAAGAAAGCAGGAGCAGGGAGAGCAACGTGATAGGTGCGTCGTCTGTCAAAGATTATTCGGTACTGGAGGAACTGATTGTTCCTCTCAACAAACTGATGACGAACCATGGCATTATAATCTAGATAAGCAGGAGGCAACTCAATATCATCTCGACATATGGGTATCTCAATAAAATCAGCTAAAAGGGTTGCATAAATTCCACCAAAGAAATCTTCATCAATACTATTATTATGCAACCTACGTGCAACAATGGCCCCCAAGTTATATTGTCTATCTCCTAATACAACACTCTTGAGAACACACTACTAGGAAAAAGCCTAGTAGTAGCGTGGGTTAAAAGCTAGCAGTAGTGCGGGTGCCTGCGCTACTACTACGGCGCTACAGCTAACTAGTAGTAGTAGCGCGGTGCATCCCGCGCTACTACTACTAACTATCTGTAGTGCGTGTCTGTGACCCGCACTACTACTATTAATTTGAAAAACAAAAAAAAATCTCGACTCCGTGTGTACTGTCAATGGTGTCAATGGTTCGTGCGACGGCACCGACGTCCATGCCGACGGGGCGGCGGCCGACGGCGACGCGCACGTTGGCCGGGAGCAGGGAGATCTCGGCCATGACGCGCGCCCCGTGGAGGCCGCGGAGGCCAGCCCGACATTGGCCGGGAGCAGGAGGACCTGGATCTTGGCGTCGTGCGTGGGGAGCAGCACCTCGCGGCGGCCCTCGTGCTGTCGGAGGAGGAGGGGGATGGGTCAGCTAGGGTTCCAGATCGAATCGGAGAGGGGGGAGGAGGAGGAGGAGGGCTGACCTGGAGCGAGAAGAAGACGGCGAAGGCGGTGAGGAGGAGGATTCCGAGGTCATGCTTCCGCATCTTGGTGGCGGCGAGGAGCTCCGGTGACCTCCCACCGGAGGGATCTCAGAGAGGGAGGGAGGAAGAAAGCAGAGTGTACCAGCGGCGGCCACCGCTGGAGTACAAGGGACAGAGGAGGAAAGTGAGAGAGGGGAAAAGTGAGGGAGAGAGGAGGGATTCGGTCGAGGATATGGGGATTCCACCTACCTCGTACTTAGTAGTAGCGAGGGGTATAAAACCGCACTACTACTATCACCTTAGTAGTAGCGCGGGTTTGTACCCCACGCTACTACTATGGCATGTCCCGGGAGGGCACGGTAGAGACCACTTAGTAGTAGCGCGGGTTAAAAACCCGCGCTACTAGTAAGTAGCAGCAGCGAGAGTTATAAACCCACGCTACTAGTAAGCATCTGCCTATAAGCTTTTCCCTAGTAGTGACACTAAGATCAGGAACACACATGTGACATGCCTCATCCTTACCATTTATGCATCTACCTATGAGGAGAGCAAAATAAGGTATTGCAGGAAAATGAATGCTCCCTATGGTAGCTTGCGTGATTTCCCTAGATTCCCCCACAGTTATACTAGCAAGAAAGTCTTTATATTCAGATTTACGAGGTTCACTAACATTACCCCACTGTGGGAGTTTACAAGGAGTATTAAAATCTTGTAAGTCCATGGTATAAGATTTATCATAAAGGTCAAATAGGACAGTTTGAGAATTGCGTGATGATGTAAATTTAAAACTTCTCACAAATGAATCAGTTAAATTGAGGTACTGACGGCACTCATCTTCCACGAAGCTCTCAAGATCGGCGTTACGCACATATGCTTCAAATTCCTCCTTGATTCCTACTCGAACCATGAAGTTCTCTGACGACCATTCACAAGGCCGCACTTGAGCATCCCTTGGAAGTTCATTGTCCGGCTCGCGTATTGTGGGCCTGGGTCCTTGCTTCCTTAAGGAACCACCTTGGTACATTTTCCTAAACATATTTCTGCCTCTGAAAAATTTCTGAAATTTTTAGTAACTTAAAATAAAAGTGAACCAAACTCAACAAAATTGATAGCAACTACTCCCACAAGTGCCTAGAGGCTATATCATGCATTAAAACTACTTTTGACCATATAAATTTGACATGTAAGCTCAAGAACAGGGTCACCTAAGCATCAAAAATTTGCAATGAATAAAGCACTAGAACAAAAACTAATTGGACCATTGGAGGAGTCACATACCAAAGAACAATCCCCCAAAGTAGTTTCGTGAATGGAGCTTTGAGCAAGGAGATCGAAAATGGCAGCAAGATGAGCAAGAACTCGGGTTTGAGTTGGTTGGTGATTTTTTGGGAGGAATAAGGAGTGTGTAGTGGCTGGAATAAGTGGAGGGGACCCACGTGGGGTCCATGAGGCAGGGGGTGCGCCCATGGGGGGTGGGCGCGCCCTCCACCCTCGTGGGCACATGGCTGCTCCCCCTGCTATGTTCTTAGTGCCAGATATTCTCAAATATTCTAGAAAAAACCATATTTATATTTCAGGGCATTTGGAGAACTTTTATTTTCGGGGTATTTTTTATTGCAAGGATAATTCAGAAAACACACAGAAAATACTACTTTTGCTTTATTTAAGATAAATAACAGGAAGTAAAAGGAGGGTACAGACAGTTGTGTTTTCTAAATTCATCCATCTCATGCTCATCAAAAGGAATCCACTAACAAGGTTGATCAGGTCTTGTTAACAAACTCATTTCGAATAACATGAAACCGGAGAATTTTCGTATAACACTAGGTTACCTCAACGGCGATATACATGTTGTAGCGACCCGACCTCAAACGGTCAAGTCTCTGTGCTTCAGTGTCATCCCTGGATCGGTAATGCTGACACACACAGTACTCGAGGATTTATAATAGAGTAGCAATCACACACTTATTCCATCGAATGTCTTTAGAGAGAACTTATTACAATAAATATGGCTTAAAGCCATCTAATACGATAACAGCGGAAGGCTTGGAAGATAAAGTGAGTCCATCAACTCCAGCAGCATAGCTGAGCTGCACGGCAACGACCTAACGAACCTTACTCCTCGTCTGAAAAGTCTGCAACATAATACGTTGTAGCCCGAAAATGGGTCAGCACATGGAATATGCTGGCAAAGTAACACAGTAAAGCAAGAACAGAATAATGCTATCACTACATGCATATTTGGCTGGTGGAAAGGTCTATGGTTATAGTTTTTGCAAAAAGCCAATTTTTCCCTACAACAAAGGAATAGATTTTAATTTAACTATCATGGTAGTTGAAACATCATTGAGAAGGTTCCTCCAACTCAATCACAATTAAAGTAATTATCAACCCAACAATATTAAGTTAAAAAGTGATGAGATACTTAAGATACTCCAATTACTAGATACTCAAGAAGTCCATAACCGGGGAAACGGCTAACCATGATTAGTTTGTACACTCTGCAGAGGTTTGCACACTTTTCCCCACAAGACTCGATCGTCTCCGTTGGATTTCTCGCACTACATGGTGTTTGAGATACGGATGACCGAGACACAGTCTTTCAGGAACATTAAGTGTCTACTCCGGGCAGACCATACCAAACCTACAACCCACTACCTGCTGATCCACCTCTTCAAGAGCTTCACGTAACTTACTCAACTATGCTAGAGACCATAATAGCTTGTGGCTGCACACGGAAGTTTCTAGCAGGAATCATCTCAGTTCCCTTTGAGCCTGGGTGGCGGTTCATAGGAAAATCACACAGAACCCTGGGATTTCCAAAAATACAGGCAACACTGGGTTCTCCAGGCGCCTCAATCCACCCAGATGTGCATTCAAGTTGCCACCTTAAGTTAAACCATTAATTTAAAATCTCACATCTGTCATGGATTTCACTCACCCAAACCACGTCTATGAGCATAGCATAGCAATATAAGCAATTAGTATAAGTAACTCCCAAGGTTTGAATATAGCAAGGCAATAGGTTCTACCTCATCAACTACTTCCCAACCCACATGTTAATGGCATCCTAATCATGCAATGTTTGAGGATTGGAACTAATGCATAAAAACTGGGTGATAAAGGGGTATGATCAAAGTGTTACTTGCCTTGCTGATGATCCGCGAAACCTAGGGACTCCAAATAACACGCTTCGCACTCCGGGAATTCTATCGCAAACAAACAATAGCATACATAAGCAATCAAGCAAAGAAGCACGGGTAAATCTCAAATAAGAAGATCTACCAGAAAGTTCAACTTAAGAACTCCGGCTGCAAAAAGAATCCAATCAAACGGAGCAACGAAACGCAAACGACGAAAGAAACAAGATCCGTTTACTAATCTGGACTAAGGACAAATTTTACAGTAGCAAAATCTTGTTTAAGTTTATTAAACAGAAAGAGGGTCTCGAGACGAAGATCTAGGCGCTTGAATCGCCTGATTCCGATAAACGAGCGAAAAGATAAACTGAAACGGAAATTGCATCAGAAATCGCGATCAGAAATAATCGCGGAAAAATCCGATAAAAGAAAGCTGAAGAACAGGCTAACGAACGGGCGTTAGTTGTCTGTAACTAATGAGTGAGAACCGTTCGTTAAAACGAACATACGGACGAACGTCCACTAAAGAGAAGAACCGGGAAAAACCGGCGAATCGATCTAAAAAAACGAACTAGGTTTTTCAAAAAAACCGAAATGGTTTCTTTTTTTAGAAAAAACGGCGGCGAACGGCTACCTCGTCGGGTCCGGCGAGATGCGGGAGCGGCGGCGGCGCGAGGCGGCAAGGTGGCGGTGAGGGGAGGCGGTGGAGCGAGGCGGTGGCGGGGCTGCGGGCGGCGGGGTGGGTGGTGGTGGCGGCTGGGGGTGTATATAAAGGGGAGGGGTGCCTTGGGGAGGGGGCAAGAGGCGGCGGAGAGGAGTCCTGGCCGGACTCCCGGTCCGAGTCGGGGCGGCGACCGCGCGGCCGGTCTCCTGGAGGGAGACGGCGCACGGGAGAAGCGGGCCGACGGCTGGGCTTCGGCCTGGTTAGCCCCTGCGCAACTTTTTTTTAAATAATTCCGCCGAAACAAAAAAAATCCTAGAAAATAAAATAAAATTCTAAAAATGCCAAAACAAATTTTCACCGTCTAAATAAAATATTTAGAACGAGATGAACATTTTCTTGGCCCTAAAATGCAATTTTGAAAACGTGCAATTTTTCTAATGCAAACAAAATTGCAATATGAAATATTTTCGGAGGGAAAAATAATTAAAACCAAAAATACTCGTTTCAATATTTGATAAAATCAAATAGGAAAACTGGGGAAATACCCAACTCTCTCCAGGGTCCTTGAGTTGCTTAGGATTTTGAGGATCGCGAGACGAAATGCAATAAAATATGATATGCAAGAATGATCTATGTATAACATTCCAAATTGAAAATTTGGGATGTTACAAACCTACCCCCCTTAAGATGAATCTCGCCCTCGAGATTCGGGTTGGCTAGAAAATAGGTGTGGGTGGTCTTTGCGAAGATCATCCTCTCGTTCCCAGGTGGCTTCATCCTCGGTATGGTGGCTCCACTGAACTTTGCAAAACTTGATAACCTTGCTGCGGGTGACTCGACTGGCAAACTCCAAAATCTTGAGGCTTCTCCTCATAAGTCAAATCATTGTCCAACTGAATCGCCTCCAAGGGTACGGTATCTCTTAGCGGTATATCGGCCATCTCAGCATGGCACTTCTTCAACTGGGAAACGTGAAACACATCGTGAACTCCTGAACAGTCCTTCAGGTAACTCCAACTTGTAGGCAACTTCTCCCATCCGTTCCAAAACACGATACGGTCCTACAAATCTCGGGGCTAACTTTCCCTTAACTCCAAAACGTTTCACTCCTCGCAAAGGTGATACTCGCAGATATGCTCTATCTCCAATTTCATAGGTTACCTCCTTGCGTTTCGAATCTGCATAACTCTTCTGTCTGGACTGAGCTATCTTCAATCTATCTCGAATCAGTTTAACCTTCTCCTCAGACTCTTTGATCAAGTCTGGTCCAAACAACTGTCGGTCTCAACTTCATCCCACATCAACGGTGTTCTGCACCTTCGTCCATACAGGGCTTCGAACGGTGCCATCTTCAAGACTGGCTTGGTAACTATTGTTGTATGAGAACTCTGCGTAAGGCAAGATTGTCATCCCAACTAGATCCATAATCTAGCGCACATGCCCTCAACATGTCCTCCAGAATCTGGTTGACTCTCTCGGTCTGTCCATCGTCTGCGGTGAAATGTTGTACTGAACTCCAATCTCGTTCCCAAAGTCTGGTGCAGCTGATGCCAAAACTTTGAGGTAAACTGTGTTCCTCTATCTGATATGATGGTCCTCGGAACTCCATGCAGACATACGATCCTGGTCATATATATCTTGGCCAACTTTGCACTGGTATAAGTTGTTTTCACTGGGATAAAGTGTGCCACTTTGGTCAAGCGGTCAACTACTACCCATATAGAATCATAACCTGATTTGGTCCTGGGTAATCCGGTGATAAAATCCATGCCAAGTTTATCCCACTTCCATTCGGGTATCGGCATAGGCTGTAGCAATCCTGCTGGCTTTTGATGCTCTGCCTTCACTCTCTGACATACATCACATACGGCTACATACTCGGCGATATCCTTCTTCATCCCTGTCCACCAGAAACGTTCCTTCAAATCCAAATACATCTTGGTGTTTCCGGGGTGTATCGAGTATGGTGAGTCATGAGCCTCCTGAAGTATTAATTTTCCTGATCTCTGTGTTATTGGGCACATAAACACGGTCCTCAAACCATAAGGTGTCGTGCTCATCCTCACGAAAACCTTTGGCCTTTCCTTCGCTCATTTCTCTCTTTTATCTCGCAATCTCTTTGTCATCCTTCTGAGCTTCTCGAATCTTTTCCCAACAATGTAGACTGAACCTCCATTGTTGCAACAAAACCTCTAGGAACAATCTCCAATCGAAGTTCCGGAGATCCTCTGCTAACTCCTTCGGCAATCCGTGCTCTCTAGGGTATTAGCATAACTCTTCCGGCTCAAAGCGTCTGCTACGACATTGGCCTTTCCTGGATGATAGTGAAGCTTCATGTCATAATCCTTTATGAGCTCCAACCATCTCCTCTGCCTAAGGTTCAATTCCTTCTGTGTGAAAATGTACTTCAAACTCTTATGATCCGTGTACACATCACAATGGTTTCCAATAAGGTAATGTCTCCAAGTCTTCAACGCATGCACTACGGCTCTAGCTCCAAATCATGCGTGGCATAATTCAACTCGTGTGGTTTTAGTCGTGAGGCATACGAAACAACTCTTCCGTCCTGCATAAGCACACTTCCAAGTCCTAGGCGAGAGGCGTCGCAATACACTTGGAAATCCTTACGTATATCTGGCAGTGTCAGCATTGGGGCTGTAGTCAAACGTTTCTTCAGCTCCTGGAAACTTGCCTCGCAATCTTCCATCCATTTAAACTTGGTATCCTTCTTCAACAATTCCGTCATTGGCTTCGCAACCTTGGAAAAATTCTCAATGAATCTCCGATAGTATCCTGCGAGTCCAAGAAAACTGCGGATCTCGCTAACTGAAGTGGGTGCCAACCATTCAGTGACTGACTGTACCTTGGTGGGGTCTACTGCTATACCTTCTCCTGATATAACATGTCCAAGGAATCCGACTTCCTTCAACCAAAACTCGCATTTGCTGAACTTGGCATACAACTGATGTTCCCTGAGTTTCTCGAGAACTAAACGCAAATGCTCCTTGTGCTCCTCTTCATTCTTCGAATATACCATTATATCATCAATGAACACCACAACAAACTTATCTAAATATTCCATGAATACTTTGTTCATCATGCTCATGAAATAGGTAGGGGCGTTAGTCAGTCCAAACGACATGACCGTATATTCGCATAACCCGTACCGTGTGGTGAATGTTGTCTTTGGTATATCTTTCTCTCGTATCTTCAGCTGGTGATATCCTGATCGCAGATCGATCTTCGAAAACACCTTAGCTCCTTGCAGCTGGTCAAACAGATCATTGATCATCGGCAATGGGTACTTGTTCTTAATCGTTACTTCATTCAATGCCCGATAATCAACAACCATTCTTAGGGACTTATCCTTCTTCTCAACCAAAAGCACTGGGGCTCCCCATGGTGATGAACTCCGTCGAATATAACCTTTCTCCAATAACTCCTTGATCTGTTTCTTAATCTCCTCTAGATCATTCGCGGGCATCCGATAGGGTCTCTTGGATATTGGCCCTGTGCCTGGCAATAGCTCTATCAAAAACTCGATATCTCGATCCGGTGGCATGCCTGGTAACTTCTCTGAGAAAACATCCGGGTAATCCTTTACTACAGGCACTTCCTCCTGAACAACTCCCGTGAGGGTATTTACTTGGCTACTTCTAGATGCATGCCTAGATATATACTTGATCCTTTTTCCCTCCGGGGTGGTGAGACAAAATTGATCTACTAACACAGTCAATGCTTCCTCCGTACTTTGACATCCAGTCCATTCCTAATATCACATCCAATCCTTGTGACTCCAAGATAATTAGGTCGGACGGAAAAACATGGTTGCCAATGGTTAAGGGTATCTGGTCGCACCATCGACTAGCGATATACTCTGCTCCAGGTGAACTTACTAACAGAGCGATCCTAAGGGTTTGGGTTGGTAGTTTAAACTTATCCACGAATTCCCTTGATATGTATGAATGCGATGCACCAGTATCAAAAAGAACAAGAGCGGTAAATGACTTAACCAAAAACTTACCTATAACCGCGTCTGGCTGCTCTTCAACCTCCTCCACGTTAACGTGGTTCACTTGTCCTTTGTTGAATGGATTAGGATTCTTCCCAAGGCTCCCATTTTCATTTCCATTCTTCCCTTTAGGGAACTCCGTGGCATAGTGTCCAGTCTTCCCGCACTTGAAACAAGTAACATGGCTTAGGTCTCTCTTGGTGGGTGTGGCTGGATTGGGGCGGTTCTGATTGTTGCTTGCTCCATTCCCATTCCCATTCCTTGGCCCAATATGATTATGGTTACTTCCTCCATTATGGGTGTGGCCTCCATGGTTATGAACAAGTCCTCCCGAGTTCAGGGTTAGGCGAGGCTTCTGCGGATCTCGCTAACTGAAGTGGGTGCCAACCATTTAGTGACTGACTGAACCTTGGTGGGGTCTACTGCTATAACCTCTCCTGATATAACATGTCCAAGGAATCCAACTTCCTTCAACCAAAACTCGCATTTGCTGAACTTGGCATACAGTGATGTTCCCCGAGTTTCTCGAGAACTAAATGCAAATGCTCCTTGTGCTCCTCTTCATTCTTCGAATATACCATTATATCATCAATGAACACCACAACAAACTTATCCAAATATTCCATGAACACCTTGTTCATCATGCTCATGAAATAGGCAGGGGCGTTAGTCAGTCCAAACGACATGACTATATATTCATATAACCCATACCGTGTGGTGAATGCTGTCTTTGGTATATCCTTCTCTCGCATCTTCAACTGATGGTATCCCGATCGCAGATCGATCTTCAAAAACACCTTAGCTCCTTACAACTGATTAAATAGATCATTGATGATCAACAATGGGTACTTGTTCTTAATCGTCACTTCGTTCAAGGCCCGATAATCAACAACCATTCTTCGGGACTTATCCTTCTTCTCAACCAAAAGCACTGGGGCTCCCCATGGTGATGAACTCCGTCGAATGTAACCTTTCTCCAATAACTCCTTGATCTGTTTCTTAATCTCTTCCAGATCATTCGCGGGCATCCAACAGGGTCTCTTGGATATTGGCCCTGTGCCTGGCAATAGCTCTATCAAAAACTCGATATCTCGATCCGGTGGCATGCCTGGTAACTCCTCTGGGAAAACATCCGGGTAATCCTTTACTACAGGCACTTCCTTCTGAACAACTTCCGTGAGGGTATTTACTTGGCTACTTCTTGGCGCATGCCTAGATACATACTTGATCCTTTTTCCCTCAGGGGTGGCGAGGCAAATTGATCTACTAACACAGTCAATGCTTCCTCCGTACTTTGACATCCAGTCCATTCCTAATATCACATCCAATCCTTGTGACTCCAAGATAATTAGGTCGGACGGAAAAACATGGTTGCCAATGGTTAAGGGTATCTGGTCGCACCATCGACTAGCGATATACTCTGCTCCAGGTGAACTTACTAACAGAGCGATCCTAAGGGTTTGGGTTGGTAGTTTAAACTTATCCACGAATTCCCTTGATATGTATGAATGCGATGCACCAGTATCAAAAAGAACAAGAGCGGTAAATGACTTAACCAAAAACTTACCTATAACCGCGTCTGGCTGCTCTTCAACCTCCTCCACGTTAACGTGGTTCACTTGTCCTTTGTTGAATGGATTAGGATTCTTCCCAAGGCTCCCATTTTCATTTCCATTCTTCCCTTTAGGGAAATCCGTGGCATAGTGTCCAGTCTTCCCGCACTTGAAACAAGTAACATGGCTTAGGTCTCTCTTGGTGGGTGTGGCTGGATTGGGGCGGTTCTGATTGTTGCTTGCTCCATTCCCATTCCCATTCCTTGGCCCAATATGATTATGGTTACTTCCTCCATTATGGGTGTGGCCTCCATGGTTATGAACAAGTCCTCCCGAGTTCAGGGTTAGGCGAGGCTTCTGCTGAGTTCCTGAGGTATACCTCCCTTGTCCATACTTCCTCTTACGGTTCTCAATCTGCTGCTGCTTCCCTTCAATCATAAGAGCCTTATCGACCAACTCCTGGTAGTTGTTGAATGTTGCCACCATCAACTGCATGCTCATCTCATCATTCAGCCACATCATCAAGGGCATAGAGAGATAACTTGCTAAAATCATCTGCGTACTGAGCCACAGTATGGTTCCCCTGGCGTAAGTTGCAAAACTCACGCTTCTTCAGACTCATAGCTCCAGTTGAGACATGGGCTGTACGGAAGGCTTGCTGAAACTGGTCCCATGTCACCGTGGATATAGGGTAGGTGACAGTGTAATTCTCCCACCATGAGGCTGCTGGTCCATCCAACTGATGTGCGGCAAAACGCACCTTCTAGGCATCGGTACATCTTGCAGTTGTTAAATCCCTTCCAATCCTGCGGAGCCAATCATCTGCTACTATAGGCTCGATGCTACTGGAAAACACTGGCGGTTGCAACCTCATAAAACGGGCTAAGTTGTGAACTGGTGGTGGTGGTGGTGGATTGTTGTTGTTGTTGTTGTTGCCTTGGTTCTGGACTAACAACTGCATCAGGGTATTCTGCTGTTGGATCAACTAAGTGAGCTCGGGTGGGAAAGCGAATCCGGGGTCACGTCTCGGAGGCATCTGATGGGTTTTTAGAGGGAAGAGATTAGAATAGAATGAGGTCTAATGACAAAGCACTACCCATATGCACATGAGACAAACACAATCATTTCACTCAATCAATCAATCAGGGGCATACAATCGGTCTAGAACTATCGCAAAAGTGCTCGGACTACACTATTTACATGGTGGAATACTACTACTGATGTGGTGGTCTACTAAAAATATTCCTCGGTTGAAGACACCATGATATCTGCTCCAGCTTCGTCTTCAAAGTCATCATCGCTAAGGTCAGAGTCGGTGTTGTCGATGATGATGTATTCCTCCTAACGAATCTCCTTTGGTTCTTCGTCTTCTTCTACTGGTGCGGGGTCTCCCATGAATACTCCGATCTTCTTAATCAGGTCGTTATTCTTCTCCAATAGTGTCGCAATTTCCTCCTCGTATCCATCGCATGTAGACTTAAGTTATTCTTCCAGTTCGATGATCCTTGTCTTCGCCTTCTTCATATCTATCATGCCTGCGCACATTTGATTCTCCTGGCATCGAATGTGCTGGTTTAGTTCCCGGATGAAAGCTGCAATTGATCTATCTTTCCTGGTGCTGATCATCTCCCATTGCTCATCTCAATGCCCACAGATCTAGAAGATAGTATCCTTAAGCTCCTTTCGGTAAACTTCTCCAATGCGTCCCATGGTGATGTGAGCTGCCATGCTCTTTCCTAGACTCCAAGTTGGTGCATCAAAGGAAAACTCTATGGGTTTAGTGACTGGAGTGAAGGTCCTTCCTGGAACTTGAACTTAAATCATCCATCGCTCCTCTTGTGGTAAAGTGGCATTGTAAGTCCCGGTGAAGCTTGGTATTCCTATGTTCAGGTACCTAGTGACTTCCTTCAAGTGTCGTCCAAAAGGTGTGTCTTCATCCGGTTGTGCAAACTTGTTCCTTGCATCCGCCATCCTAAAGAGTGGAAAATGGAGAGGAGTCAGAAATGAGAAGAGAATAGTGATCTATGGCTTTAGCTTAATGGTCCTGTCCTACACTCAGCGTGTGCTCTGATACCATCTTGTAGCGACCGGACCTCAAACGGTCAAGTCTCTGTGCTTCAGTGTCATCCTTGGATCGGTAATGCTGTGTCAGGACCCTGATTCCAAGTCACATCGATCTAGCCGGTAACACCTCATATCACATTGCGGCCTCACGCTCGGTATCCCCACGGGTGTCGCCTTACCATGGCCCGGGACCGTTTGCGCCTTTTGGCTCACGTATATGATAGTGTCCCTAGCATCCCTATGACAGAGAACCCGGGCCGACATGGCTAGTTGTGAACCCAAGGCGGAGCAGACCTATGGAGACAGGCATCCATGAATCACATCGAGCATGTCGGTCATCAGCGAGTGAATCCGGGCTGTAGCACTGGGCTAATAGGACTCCGGGGAACCCGGGCTGTAGCAGGCTAGGCAGGACTCCGGATGTCACCGCGTGACATTTCCCCGAAGGGACAGACATGGGAACGAAGTGAAACACATGCCGGCCAGTCAAGTGTCCTGAGCAGTAGTGCTGGGCTAGCAGGACTCCGGTGAACCGGGTTGTAGCGGACTACTATGGCTCGAGGAACACTAGACTACATTTCCCCATAAGAAAGGTTGCCAAGGATAAACAACTAGATTGTCGGATCCCACTCATACCAAGCATTTCGATCATACACGCAATATTCCCGATATGAGTACATACAACATGGCATCACAACAAAAACTCTACAACTCAAGTACTTTATTCATTAGGCTCCGAGGAGCGAGATATTACAAACATGGGTCTCATGACCCAACAATCATAGCATACAATCAAAGCACATGCGGAAGCTTAACATGTCTGAGTATAGACATCTACAAATGAAAAGGCTAAGAAGTCTGACTATCTACCAGATCCTGCCGAGGGCACAAGATCGTAGCTGAGGTATCAAGCTAGACGTCGAAGTCCACATGGTACTACTAGCGAGACTGAAGTCTCTCTGCAAAACATAAATTAAGCAAACGTGAGAACAAATGTACCCAGCAAGACTTACATCAGAACTAAGTACATATGCATCGGTATCAACAAGGGGTAGTGGAGTTTAACTGTAGCAAGCCAGCTTTGACTCAGTGGCTAACCTGAACTACGACTGCAAGTAACTCTTTTGAGGTGGCGCACACGAGTCCACATATTCACCATATCAATACACCACTATGGATCCGCTCCCATCTCCCTACGAGAAGGCCATCCATAGCACTCACACTTATCTTGCGAGTTTTAGAGTATCCACTTTCACTTGTCTATGAACTGTTATAGGCAACCCAGAAGTCCTTTACCACGGACATGTCTATTCAAATAGATCATTTATAACACTGCAGGGGTGTACTTTGTCTCACATGTTTCCACCACTTAGCGTCTGCACACGACATGTGCTCGGCAGACTTCAAGCGAAAACCGACGTGGGTGTAGACCACGACCTGACTAACCACACAAGTCTCTAGTCTAGGTTTATCGCCTATTCGGGTTCCATCCGCAAGGAAATCCGGCCGGGGTGTCCTCAACGGCCCCAAACAATATGTACAGGGTCCAGAGACGCCAAACGGGTGCCCGGCATACCCGGCCACAGTGTATCTACCGCATCATAGCCCACCCCTAGGGTCAGCGCTACGCACGGCCGCCAACACATAATCTACAAACACCAGAAACTAGTTGCAACTCCTGACAGAGGACGAGAGGGGTCAATAAGTCGAGCGGGGTCATATTTCAGGGCCCAATGTGTGGTAGTAGCTGTTTCATGGATCACAAACACAGAACTCAGTTCCTGAGGACGGTTTTAGTGAGACAACCCACCATGTACTCCTACATGGCCTCTCACCGCTACCTTTACCAAATCGTGTTCACACACTTAGCTCACACAGTAGGACATGTTCACACACCTCCGATTCATCCTCGATGAACCAGACCTGACACGACTCTATGCAATAACAGGCATGATAAACAAGCATGAATGAGTAGGCACGTCAGGGCTCAAACAACTCCTACTCATGCTAGTGGCTTTCATCTATTTACTATGGCAATGACAGGTCATGCAGAGGAAAGGGGTTCAACTACCGCAACATGTAATAGTTGAATCGTTGTTGTCCTAATGCAGTAAAGAGAGCAGGAGCGAGAGGGTGGGATTGTATAGGAATGAACAAGGGGTTTTGCTTGCCTGGAACTTCTGAAGATATCATTGGGTCTTCATCAGTGTCAACGATCACAGCGTCAGTACAACGTCTATCGAGAGGGGACAAACACCAGCAACTGAGAAAGAACTCAATCAACACATGACGATATGCAACAATATGATGCATGCTATGACATGGCAATATGAATGTGTTTTGCACTAATGCATCTAGCAACAATTTAAATGAAGTCCATATGGACCAAGGGTTCATATGCAAACCCCATATTTAGCATTTAAAATGCCATTATCATGTTTTCATTTATACAGGGGGTATAAGTTGGTTGAACATGCATGAAAATATCATAAATGGATAGATTGGATTTTTCTGATAATTTTTCATATATAATTTATTTCATTTGGAGTTACAGTTGAATTTCTATGATTTTTAGAAGTTTTGGCATTTTGCTGGAATTCTGAATTATTTTAAATCCAGAAAATGATTAACTGCTTCAGCATTGCGTCATGCTGGCGTCAACAGGTCAACAGGGCTATCCAGGTCAAACCTGACTGTTGGGCCCCACTAGTCAGTCTCACAGTTAACTATTTGGGTTAACTAGACTAACTAAACAACACTGGGCCCACTGGTCAGTGACTAACTAAACTAACTTAATTAAGTTTAGCTCTAACTAACTGGGTTAGTCGGGCGAGGCCCGCATGTCAGTGACTCAAGGGTCAAACAAAGGTCAACCTCGGGTCAAACCCGATGCTAACTGGGCTTTGACCCACTGCGGGGCCCGCTGTCAGTGACTAGGTGAGGTCCAGCTGGCGGGGATTAGCACTAATGACCCCGCCACGTCGGCTGTCGCCGGAGTTGGCCGGTGGTGACAAAACCTGCGGCGGCAACGCGCCGGACTTACGCTAAAGGCGACGGGGGCGGTGGCTAAGGGCATCGGGGCGTAGCCCGGACTCGCCCGCATCTAGGGAGGTAGGTGGGTGGCCATGGGGGCGCCGGAGCTCGCCGGAACGGGGCTCGTGGCGGCGGCCGGAGCTCGGGTGTGCTCGGGTTCGGCGCTGGGATGCACAACAGGGGCGTGGAGAGGGGCTACGGCCTCCTGGGAGTGTGACAAACGCGGTGACGCGCTCGGTTTCGAGCCCGCGTGGCTGTGGCCACGTCGACAGCCTCACCGGCGGAGCAGAGTGCTTGGGCTCGGTGGAGATGGTGGCTAGGGGGCGCAACCGAGGCATAGAGGAGGGGGTTAGGGGCAGGGGCTCACGGTGGATGCAGAGGTGGCCTCGGCGTGCTCGGGGAAGCACCGGAGCGAGCGGGGCGGCGAGAGGCATCTCCGGTGGCCGGCGACGAAGACGATGAAGATGGCGTCGATGCAAGGCCTCCGGCGAGGCATGGTCGGACGGAGAGGACGTGGGAGGCGTGGCGATGCTCGTGGACACGTCGGGGAGGCGAGGGGAGCACGGAGGCCGCGTCTACGACGTACGGCGGCGACGAGCTCCGCTCGGGTGTGCTCGGGAGAGGGAGCAGAGGGCGAGGGGGGAGAGCAGAGAGTGAGGGAGAGGAGCGAGGGGTCACGGGGCTTCACCGTGGCGTCGCTAGAAGGCCCGGGGAGGAAGCAGGAGGTGGCCAGGGGCGAGCGCGCGCGCGGTGACACGCCCTCCTGCCTACTGGCAGGAGGTGGAAGACGACAGGGAGGTGGAGGTGGGCTGGGCTGGCTTTGCCCGGCTGGGCTGCTACAGTGGTGGGCCGGTTGGCCCACCAGGTAGGTTCTCCCTCTTTCTCTTTTAATTTTTTTCTATTATTCTGTAGTCTTTAGGGATTTATTAAAAATACCTAGACACTTCCAAAAATCACCAAACTACTCATGCTCACTGTATGGAATAAACCCAACATGGAACATTTCAGTTTAGGATTATTTGGACATTATTTCTTATAATACAGAAATAATTCCAACCCAAATATATTATTGATCTAAATCAATGGCCCAAATAAATTATTTCTGTGACTCCAAAAATATTGGTTTGAATTTCACCTCATGCCAATATTTTCATAGAATAACAGGAACATTTTCTTGGACTCATTTGATGAGATTTAAATGTTGGTTATTTTTTTAGAGGTTTTCTGAGGCTTGGAAAATTCCTCAATTCAAATTTCAATTGAATTTAAACATGATGCAGAAACCAAACTAGTCCGAGGCCAGGGTAAAGCTAGGGCTGTGACATGCTGACACACATAGTACTCGAGGATTTATAACAGAGTAGCAATCACACACTTATTACATCGAATGTCTCCAAAGAGAACTTATTACAATAAATATGTCTTAAGGCCATCTAATACGATAACAGTGGAAGGCTTAGAAGATAAAGTGAGTCCATCAACTCCAACGGCATAGCTGAGCTGCACGACAACGACCTAACGAACCTTACTCCTCGTCTGAAAAGTCTGCAACATAATACGTTGCAGCTTGAAAATGGGTCAGCGCATGGAATATGCTGGCAAAGGAACACGGTAAAGCAAGAACAGAATAATGCTATCACTACATGCATATTTGACTGGTGGAAAGCTCTATGGTTATAGTTTTTGTGAAAAGCCAATTTTTCCCTACAACAAAGGAATAGATTTTAATTTAACTATCATGGTAGTTGAAACATCATTGAGAAGGTTCCTCCAGCTCAATCCCAATTAAAGTAATTATCAACCCAACAATATTAAGTTAAAAAGTGATGAGATACTTAAGATACTCCAAGTACTAGATACTCAAGATGTCCATAATCGGGGACACGGCTAACCATGATTAGTTTTTACACTCTGCAGAGGTTTGCGCACTTTTCCCCACAAGACTCAATCGCCTCCGTTGGATTTCTCGCACTACATGGTGTTTGAGAAACGGATGACCGAGACACAGTCTTTTAGGAACATTAACTCTCTACTCCGGGCAGACCATACCAAACCTACAACCCACTACCTGTTGATCCACCTCTTCAAGAGCTTCACGTAACTTACTCAACTATGCTAGAGCCCATAATAGCTTGTGGCTGCACACGGAAGTTTCTAGCATGAATCATATCAGTTCCCTTTGAGCCTGGGTGGCGGTCCATAGGAAAATCACACGGAACCCCGGGATTTCCAAAAATACAGGCAACACTGGGTTCTCCAGGTGCCTCAATCCACCCAGATGTGCATTCAAGTTGCCACCTTAAGTTAAACCATTAATTAACAATCTCACGTTTGTCATGGATTTCACTCAACCAAACCACGTCTACGAGCATAGCATAGCAATATAAGCAATTCGTATAAGTAACTCCCAAGGTTTGAATATAGCAGGGCAATAGGTTCTACCTCATCAACTACTTCCCAACCCACATGTTAATGGCATCCTAATCATGCAATGTTTGAGGATTGGAACTAATGCATAAAAACTAGGTGATAAAGGGGTATGATCAAAGTGTTACTTTCCTTGCCGATGATCCGCGAAACCTAGGGACTCCAAATAACACGCTTCTCACTCCGGGAATTCTATCGCAAACAAACAATAGAATACATAAGCAATCAAGTAAAGAAGCACGGGTAAATCTCAAATAAGAAGATCTAATAGAAAGTTGAACTTAAGAACTCCGGCTGCAAAAAGAATCCAATCAAACGGAGCAACGAAACTCAAACGGCGAAAGAAACAAGATCCGTTTGCTAATCAGGACTAAGGTCAAATTTTACGGTAGCAAAATCTTGTTTAAGTTGATTAAACAGAAAGAGGGTCTTGGGATGAAGATCTAGGCGCTTGAATCGCCTGATTCCGATAAACGAGCGAAAAGATAAACTGAAACGGAAATCGGATCAGAAATCGCGATCAGAAATAATCGCGGAAAAATCCGATAAAAGAAAGCTGATGAATAGGCTAACGAACGAGCGTTCGTTGTCTGTAACTAATGAGCGAAAACCGTTCGTTAAAACGAACGTATGGACGAACGTCCACTAAAGAGAAGAACCGGGAAAAACCGGCGAACCGATCTAAAAAAATGAACTAGGTTTTTCAATAAAAAACCGAAACGGTTTCTTTTTTTAAGAAAAAACCGGCGGCGAACGGGTACCTCGTCGGGTCCGGCGAGACGCGGGAGCGTCGGCGGGGCGAGGCGGCGAGGTGGCGGCGAGGCGAGGCGGTGGTGGGGCTGCGGGCAGCGGGGTGGGTGGTGGTGGCAAAGAGGGGAGGGGGCAAGACGGCGGGGACCCGGAGTCCCGCTCGGACTCCATCCGAGTCGGCGGCGACGCTGTCCTTGCACGGGACGAGGCGGCGGGGAAGATGGGCCGGCCCGGCTGGGTTTCGGCCCAGTCGGCTCCCGAAGACTTTTTTTAAACAATTCCGCCGAACAGAAAAAATCCTAGAAAAATAAAATAAAAAATATAAAAATGCCAAAACAAATTTTCACCGTCTAAATAAAATATTTAGAACGAGATGAACATTTTCTTGGCCCTAAAATGCAATTTTGAAAACGTGCAATTTTTCTAATGCTAACAAAATTGCAATAAAATCCAAATAAAAAATATTTGATTTTAATATTTTTCCTCCAATATTTTAATTATTTTGGAGAAGTCATATTATATCCTCTCATATACTTTAATATGAAATATTTTCGGAGGGAAAAATAATTAAAACCAAAAATCCTCATTTCAATATTTGATAAAAATCAAATTTGAAAACCGGGGAAATCCCCAACTCTCTCCGAGTGTCCTTGAGTTGCTTAGGATTTCGAGGATCATGAGACGAAATGCAATAAAATATGATATGCAAGAATGATCTATGTATAACATTACAAATTGAAAATTTGGGATGTTACACATGTCCCCAACAATAAGAATATCATATTTCTTCTTGACGGTAGGAAGAGGAAATTCAAAACCTCCAATAGTAATTGTTGAAAATTTTCCAATAGAATTGATACTGTGGACTTGAGGTTGTTTCCTCGGAAAGTGTACTGTATGAATGTCAAGAATAACAAAGTCTGTTAGAATAGTAATGTTTGCAACCACAACGGGCACATCCTCACAAATACCGATAGGTATAGCATTTGATTTGTCAACCATTTGCAGAGATATTTTAGTAGGTATCAACTTATTCAAATCAAGTCTACGATATAAAGAGAGAGGCATAACACTAACACCGGCTCCAAGATCACATAAAGCAGTTTTAACATAGTTTCTTTTAATGGAACATGGTATAGTTGGGACTCCTGGATGTCCAAGTTTCTTTGGTATTCCACCCTTAAAAGTATAATTAGCAAGAATGGTGGAAATTTCAGCTTCTGGTATCTTTCTTTTATTAGTAGCAATATCTTTCATGTACTTAGCATAAGGGTTCATTTTAAGCATACCAGTCAAACACATATGCAAAAAGATAGGTCTAATCATTTCAGCAAAGCGCTCAAAATCCTCATCATCCTTTTTCTTGGATGGTTTAGGAGGAAAAGGCATGGGTTTCTGTACCTATGGTTCTCTTTCTTTACCATGCTTCCTAGCAACAAAGTCTTTCTTATCATAACGTTGATTTCTTTGATTGTGGGTTTTTAAGATCAACAGCAGGTTCAATCTCTACATCATTATCATTGCTAGGTTGAGCATCAACATGAACATCATCATTAACATTATCACTAGGTTAATGTTCATTACCAGATTGTGTTTCAGCATCAAAAATATAAATATCCTTGTGATTCTTAGGTGTGTCCACAACAGGTTCACTAGAAGCATGCAGAGTCCTATCATTTTTCTTTTTCTTCCTCTTAGAAGGACTAGGTGTATCAACATTAGTTCCCTGAGAATCTTTCTCAATTCTCCTAGGATGACCCTTAGGATACAAAGGTTCCTGAGTCATTTTACCACCTCTAGTCATAACTCTAACATCATTATCATTCTTCTTATTATTTAATTCATTGAGCAAATCATTCTGAGCTTTAAGTACTTGTTCTACATGAGTGGTAACCATAGAAGCATGTTTACTAATAAGTTTAAGTTCACATTTAACACTAGCCATATGATCACTCAAGTGTTCAAGCATATCAGCATTGTGTTTCAATTGTCTACCAACATAAGCATTGAAATTTTCTTGTTTAACCATAAAGTCATCAAACTCATCCAAGCATTGGCTAGCAAACTTAGTAAATGGAATTTCACATTTATCAAATCTATAGAGACAATTTACCTTTACTACCTGTGTCTGGTTATCAAGACCATGTATTTCTTCAATAGATGGTAAATTCTTAACATCTTCAGCTTTAATACCTTTTTCTTTCATAGATTTCTTTGCCTCTTGCATATCTTCAGGACTGAGAAATAGAATACCCCTTTTCTTCAGAGTTGGCTTAGGAGTTGGTTCAGGAAGTGTCCAATTATTTTCATTTGTCAACATATTATTCAATAGCAGTTCAGCTTGATCAACAGTTCTTTCCCGGAAAACACAACCAGCACAACTATCCAGGTAATCTTTGGAAGCATCTGTTAGTCCATTATAAAAGATATCAAGTATTTCATTTTTCTTGAGAGGATGATCATGCAAAGCATTAAGTAACCGAAGAAGCCTCCCCCAAGCTTGTGGGAGACTCTCTTCTTCAATTTGCACAAAATTATATATTTCCCTTAAAGCAGCTTGTTTCTTATGAGTGGGGAAATATTTAGCAGATGAGTAATAAATCATATCCCGGGGACTACGCACACAACCAAGATCAAGATAATTAAACCATGTTTTAGCGTCACCCTTTAATGAGAACGGAAACAACTTAAGGATAAAGTAATAGGGAGTTTTCTCATCATGAGTAAACAGGGTGGCTATATCATTTAATTTAGTAAGATGTGCCACAACAGTTTCAGATTCATTGCCATAAAAAGGATCAGATTCAACAAAAGTAATTAACTCAGGATCGACAGAGAAATCATAATCCTTATCAGTAATAAAGATAGGTGAAGTAGCAAAAGCAGGGTCATATTTCATTCTAGCATTCAAAGACTTTTCTTTAAGCTTAGCTAATAATTTCTTAAGATAAGATCTATCATTGCAAGCTAAGAAGTCTCTAGCAGTTTCTTCATCCATAATATAATCCTCAAGCACAATAGGCAATTCATATCTAGGGGGAGAATCTTCATCATCACTTTCATCAATATTATCAGTTTCAATAATTTCATTCTCTCTAGCCCTAGCAAGTTGTTCGTCAAGAAATTCACCTAGTGGCACAGTATTATCAAGCATAGAAGTAGTTTCATCATAAATATCAGGCAAAGCAGAAGTGGCATCATCAATAACATGCGACCTATCAGAATCAATAGCATGTGTAGGTATCGAAAGTTTACTCTAAACAGAAGGTGAATCAAGTGCAGAGCTAGATGGCAGTTCCTTACCTCCCCTCGTAGTTGAGGGAAAAATCTTGGTTCTTTGATCTTTCAAGTTCTTCATAGTGATAAACAGATATAAATCCCAAGTGACTCAAAGAGTAGAGCTATGCTCCCCGACAACGACGCCAGAAAATAGTCTTGATAACCAACAAGTATAGGGGATCGCAAAAGTTTTCGAGGGTAGAGTATTCAACCCAAATTTATTGATTCGACAAAAGGGGAGCCAAAGAATATTCTCAAGTATTAGCAGCTGAGTTGTCAATTCAACCACACCTGGAAACTTAATATCTGCAGCAAAGTATTTAGTAGCAAAGTAGTATGATAATAATGGTAACGGTAGCAAAAGTAATATTTTTGGATTTTATAGTGATTGTAACAATAGCAACAGAAAAGTAAATAAGCGAAGAACAATATAGGAAAAGCTCGTAGGCATTGGATCAGTGATGGAGAATTATGTCGGATGTGATCGATCTTGCAATAGTTATAACATAGGGTGACACCGAACTAGCTCCAGTTCATCAATGTAATGTAGGCATGTATTCTGAATATAGTCATACGTGCTTATGGAAAAGAACTTGCGTGACATCTTTTGTCCTACCCTCCCGTGGCAGTGCGGTCCTATTGCAAACTAAGGGATATTAAGGCTTCCTTTTAATAGAGTATCAGACCAAAGCATTAACACATAGTGAACACATGAACTCCTCAAACTACGGTCATCACCGGTAATGGTCCCGATTATTGTCACTTCGGGGTTAACGGATCATAAAACATAATAGGTGACTATAGACTTGCAAGATAGGATCAAGAAATCACATATATTCATGAAAACATAATAGGTTCAAATCTGAAATCATGGCACTCGAGCCCTACTAACAAGCATTAAGCATAGCAAAGTCATAGCAACATCAATCTTAGAACATAGTGGATACTAGGGATCAAACCCTAACAAAACTAACTTGATTACATGATAAATATCATCCAACCATCACTGTCCAGCAAGCCTACGATGGAATTACTCACACACGGCAGTGAGCATCATGAAATTGGTGATGGAGGAAGGTTGATGATGGCGATGGCAACAGATTCCCCTCTCTAGAGCCACGAACGGACTCTAGATCAGCCCTCCTGATAGAGTTTAGGGCTTGGCGGCGGCTTCGTATTGTAAAATGCAATGAATCCTTCTCTCTAATTTTTTTCTCCCTAAACACGAATATATGGAGTTGGAGTTGAGGTCGGTGGAGCGTCAGGGGGACCACGAGGCAGGGGGCGCGCCAAGGGGGTAGGCGCGCCCCCACCCTCGTGGACATGGTGTGGGCCCCCTGACATGGATTCTTCTTCCAGTATTTTTTATATATTACAAAAATAATCTCCGTTGATTTTCAGGTCATTCCGAGAACTTTTATTTCTGCACAAAAATAACACCATGGCAATTCTGCTGAAAACAACGTCAGTTCGGGTTAGTTCCATTCAAATCATGCAAGTTAGAGCCAAAACAAGGGCAAAAGTGTTTGGAAAAGTAGATAAGACGGAGATGTATCAGCGACCGTGGCCAAGTTTCTCTTACCATGCGCAGCCTTGGTGTGAATGATCCCGCTCAATATACCGTAAGTACAAAGGATGGTCGCATGATGATTGATGCTAAAGGATGGTCAAGGTTCAAATATAAATCATATCTTACATAGGGGATGATGTCAAAATCGAACTTTCTCGGCAAGAAGAGCTGGTCCAAATCAACTTTGAAATTCTTCAGCAGCAGCACGCAACTGCCGACCTGATCTATCCTCCGAGAGATTTTGATGTCATACTCTGGCACGGTGTAACAAGTGTCCTGTATGTATAAGTAGTACAACAATATCGTTGATAGAACTGCAACTCTGATTGCTGGTTAGGAACTGTCGTTTGATTTCATTCCAATAGCTGTCGTGCTTTATTCAATTTTGTGTATTCACCTTGCGACAACATCTAAAACCAGCGCCGTACCGATCGCTTGCAATATGAAAAGCGTTGAGGTAGAACACATGACCCCCCAAACATGCAAGCCCACCGGCCTGTGGCCCAAAGTCCAGAACCATGAGCCTGTCTGCGTATTTCTCAATTGAACCCCCATAATGCCCGTGCATTGCATGTAACATCAAGATGCATTTGTATGAGTATTTTATCTTGTCAGAGGAAAGGATGAACGAGGGAAGGCCTTATTTGCAAATGTGGAGAGGTGTGTGGGTACCTTTTTGCAAAATTGCCATAGTTGCCTTCCTATCCATCAGATATAAATTGGACGACCTATATTGCAGGATGGCAGGCACACCATTATCACCAACTCATCTATACCGTGTTAAAAAAACTCTGTTTTCTAAATTATATATGGTATATATATCCCCCTTGATTTTTCTTATGTATAAAGTTGTGATATAAAAGATCATTATATTTCTTTACAGAGGGAGTATCTCTCTGTCAAAAATATATTTATGTGAAACTAGTTCCTCCTGTCTTTCTACTTCCTTTCGCTGATATGTGGGGCCTCCGGCAACAGGGGCCACGTGCCATATGCACCAAATTAGAGTGCACAACTGCACGGTAGACACACCCCGGTCATAGCGCCGCAGTAATGCCCAATGAGCCATCAAATCACAAAAAACCCCACCTTTCCAACTTCAGCAGTAAGCTGGACGGACGAAGCGACAATATTTCACTCAGCCTGAATCCCCTTCTCCCTCATCTGCTTGTTCATAGAAAACCCCCGCTCGGCGATTGCATAGGGTATTCTCATGGAGAACTTGGTACGGATTCTTCATCCATCCCCGATAAATCCAAGTCCCTTGGTCGTGGGTACTCCTAGGATGGCAGCCGCCACCATTGATGCATTTTTATTCCTACTGAATCTAGTGTGTTTCATTTGCAGTGCCCAAAGTTCAAGGACCCTACATGTTTCTGTGCCCTCGGTGAGACGCCACACATGTTCCTTCTCATCCTAACACTTGATTTTAAAACACGCATAGTATGTTCCTAGAATCCTCTTTTCTATCCGGGAGGATGGTTTTTTTTGAACATGCTGTCGACTAATTTGGAAATTTGGATTGCTCTATTTGGATAAAAGGTACTAGTACGATGGTCAACACTGACGTGAAGGAGGAAATTATTTCTAGATTTGGATACAGGGATTACATTGTGTTCTCATATTATTTTTCCTGCAGTGCATTCCTTGCTCTGCAGAACACATGTACTCAAGATGCTCAACCTTGCCATAACTGAATACACCAGTTTAATGGTCACAATGAAGACAAGCCATGGATATAAGTTACTAGTTGGGTTCATAAACCAAGAAGATCTCTACTTTTTTATGGCCGAAGTTGGATAAACTTTCTCAAGTGTTACAGACTGAAAGTTGGCGCACAAATGTTGATGGAAATAGCAGAACCTGGTCTCATCTTCACTGCGATCTTCCGCCCCGACGTCATTCCAATTGTTCATCCATGTTAGTTTTGTATCTGTTTCTTGCTTGTTGCCTCGATTACTTCTTAATCCACCTATTCTATCTAACTATTCACAATTTAACTTTAGAAGTAGCAACGAATCTCTCACGAAGATGCTACTTCTAACTAATATTTTCTTATAATTGGTGGCACGTGTAGGTTTTTTCAGAACTCGGCTGTTACACACGGCACTGAAGTTGACTTCCATAAGTTCCTACACTTTATTGATCATCTTGAGGTCCTTGTGGGGTGTTTCAATGGTGGAAGGCCGTGTGGGATATGTGTACCACTGCTGCACTCATTGAACAGGTCCAACTGTGTTGAGAAACTTATGGTACGAGCTGTTTTCTGTTATATATGTTGTTCATAAACTCTTGCTTATGCACAGTTTAATAGCTGTGATCTTCTTGAAACAGGAACTGCCCAGTTCTATTATTCCTATACAGATGCCTGACCATGGTCGGGTCAGACTTGTGCTTGGTCACAACATGATGTTTATGTCGACCTACTCCATTCCCCTTGGAGGTGAAAAGATACTTATTCATGGGTGGTCTCAAATAATGAAGGCCCGTCCATCTTGGAGAATAGGACAGAAGATTTTGTTCTTGCTTTTCCATGGCTCTAAAGAGAATATCGTATTTATTGACCACATTGCGAGATGAAGCCACTTTCAGAAGGTTGTGGATGCGCGGGGTGGTGCCTGGGCCTTGTCCTGGGGCTTGGCGGCCTCACCCTTTGGTTAACTATAGGAAAAGTAGCACTGTTCGAGGCGTGCTTTGTATGGTTGAACCTGTATAAGTAGTCATACTGCTTTCAACGATGGTTGTTAAGTGCCCCTGCTGGTTTCAGTTAAGGTTGTTAAGTACTCCTGCTGCTTTTACTGTCTATCATGTTTCTTCAATCATGTCTTCCTCTAGCCGCCAAAACCAAACCAGCGCGGCGGGGTGATGTGTACTACACAACCTTCTTATTATAGACGTTGTTGGGCCTCCAAGTGCAGAGGTTTGTAGGACAGTAGCAAATTTCCCTCAAGTGGACGACCTAAGGTTTATCAATCCGTAGGAGGCATAGGATGAAGATGGTCTCTCTCAAGCAACCCTGCAACCAAATAACAAAGAGTCTCTTGTGTCCCCAACACACCCAATACAATGGTAAATTGTATAGGTGCACTAGTTCGGCGAAGAGATGGTGATACAAGTGCAATATGGATACTAGATAAAGGTTTTTGTAATCTGAAATTATAAAAACAGCAAGGTAACTAATGATAAAAGTGAGCATAAACGGTATTTCAATGCTAGGAAACAAGGCCTAGGGTTCATACTTTCACTAGTGCAAGTTCCCTCAACAATAATAACATAATTGGATCATATAACTATCCCTCAACATGCAACAAAGAGTCACTCCAAAGTCACTAATAGCGGAGAACAAACGAAGAGATTATGGTAGGGTACGAAACCACCTCAAAGTTATTCTTTCCAATCAATTCGTTGGGCTATTCCTATAAGTGTCACAAACAGCCCTAGAGTTCGTACTAGAATAACACCTTAAGACACAAATTAACCAAAACCCTAATGTCACCTAGATACTCCAATGTCACCTCAAGTATCCGTGGGTATGATTATACGATATGCATCACACAATCTCAGATTCATCTATTCAACCAACACATAGAACCTGAAAGAGTGACCCAAAGTTTCTACCGGAGAATCACGACGAAAACGTGTGCCAACCCCTATGCATAGATTCATGGGCGGAACCCGCAAGTTGATCACCAAAACATACATCAAGTGAATCACGTGATATCCCATTGTCAGCACAGATATGCACGACAAGACATACATCAAGTGTTCTCGAATCTTTAAAGACTCAATCCGATAAGATAACTTTGAAGGGGAAACTCAATCCATTACAAGAGAGTAGAGGGGGAGAAGAAACATAATATCCAACTATAATAGCGAAGCTCGCGATACATCAAGATCGTGCCAAATCAAGAACACGAGAGAGAGAGAGAGCAAACACATAGCTACTGGTACATACCCTCAGCCCTGAGGGAGAACTACTCCCTGCTCGTCATGGAGAGCACCGGGATGATGAAGATGGCACCAGAGAGCGATTGCCCCCTCCGGCAGGGTGCCAGAACGGGTCTAGATTGGTTTTTGGTGGCTACGGAGGCTTCTGGCGGCGGAACTCCCGGTCTATTATGCTCCTCGATCATCTTAGGGTATATGGATATATATAGGCGGAAGAAATACATCAGGGGAGCCACGAGGGGCCCACGAGGCTGGAGGGCGCACCCAGGGGGTGGGCGCGCCCCTTGCCTCGTGGCTTCCTCGTTGATCCGCTGACGTGCACTCCAAGTCTCCTGTGTTGCTTTCTTTCCAAAAATAACTTTTCCGAAGGTTTCATTCTGTTTGGACTCCGTTTGATATTCCTTTTCTTCGGAACCCTAAAACAAGGAAAAAACAAAAACTGGCACTGGGCTCTAGGTTAATAGGTTAGTCCCAAAAATCATATAAAATAGCATATAAATGCATATAAAACATCCAATGTTGATAATATAATAGCATGGAACAATCAAAAATTATAGATACATTGGAGACGTATCAGGATCCCCAAGCTTAATTCCTGCTCGTCCTCGAGTAGGTAAATGATAAAAACAGAATTTTTGATGTGGAATGCTACCTAACATATTTATCCATGTAATTCTCTTTATTGTGGCATGAATATTCAGATCCATAAGATTGAAGAAAAAAGTTTAATATTGACATAAAAATAATAATACTTCAAGTATACTAACCAAGCAATCATGTCTTCTCAAAATAAGATAGCCAAAGAAAGCTATCCCTACAAAATCAAATAGTCTGGCTATGCTCCATCTTCACCACACAAAATATTTAGATCATGCACAACCCCGATGACAAGCCAAGCAATTGTTTCATACTTTTGATGTTCTCAAACTTCTTCAATCTTCACGCAATACATGAGCGTGAGCCATGGACATAGCACTATAGGTGTAATAGAATGATGGTTGTGGAGAAGACAAAAAGGAGAAGATAGTCTCACATCAACTAGGCGTATCAACGGGCTATGGAGATGCCCATCAATAGATATCAATGTGAGTGAGTAGGGATTGCCATGCAACAGATGCAGTAGAGCTATAAGTGTATGAAAGCTCAACAAAAGGAACTAAGTGGGTGTGCATCCAACTCGCTTGCTCACGAATACCTAGGGCATTTTGAGGAAGCCCATCATTGGAATATACATGCCAAGTTCTATAATGAAAGATTCCCACTAGTATATGAAAGTGACAACATAGGAGACTCTCTATCATGAAGATCATGGTGCTACTTTGAAGCACAAGTGTGGTAAAAGGATAGTAGCATTGTCCCTTCTCTCTTTTTCTCTCATTTTTTTTTATTTGGGCCTTCTCTCTTTTTTTATGGTCTTTGCTTTTTGTATTTGGGCTTCTTTGGCCTCTTTTTTTTCTCGTCCGGAGTCTCCTCCCGACTTGTGGGGGAATCATAGTCTCCATCATCCTTTCCTCACTGGGACAATGCTCTAATAATGATGATCATCACACTTTTATTTACTTACAACTCAAGAATTACAACTCGATACTTAGAACAAGATATGACTCTATATGAATGCCTCCGGTGGTGTACCGGGATGTGCAATGATGCATGAGTGACATGTATGAAAGAATTATGAACGATGGCTTTGCCACAAATACGATGTCAACTACATGATCATGCAAAGCAATATGACAATGATGAAGCGTGTCATAATAAACGGAACAGTGGAAAGTTGCATGGCAATATATCTCGGAATGGCTATGGAAATGCCATAATAGGTAGGTATGGTGGCTGTTTGGAGGAAGATATATGGTGGGTTTATGGTACTGGCGAAAGTTGCGCGGTATTAGAGAGGCTAGCAATGGTGGAAGGGTGAGAGTGCGTATAATCCATGGACTTAACATTAGTCATGAAGAACTCACATACTTATTGCAAAAATTTATTAGTTATCAAAACAAAGTACTACGCGCATGCTCCTAGGGGGATAGATTGGTAGGAAAAGACCATCGCTCGTCCCCGACCGCCACTCATAAGGAAGACAGTCAATAAATAAATCATGCTCCGACTTCATCACATAACAGTTCACCATACGTGCATGCTACGGGAATCACAAACTTCAACACAAGTATTTCTCAAATTCACAACTACTCAACTAGCATGACTCTAATATCACCATCTTCATATCTCAAAACAATCATCAAGTATCAAACTTCTCATAGTATTCAATGCACTTTATATGAAAGTTTTTATTATACCCCTCTTGGATGCCCATCATATTAGGACTAAATTCATAACCAAAGCAAATTACCATGCTGTTCTAAAGACTCTCAAAATAATATAAGTGAAGCACGATAGTTCATCTATTTCTTCAAAATAAAACCACCACCGTGCTCTAAAAAGATATAAGTGAAGCACTAGAGCAACAACAAACTACTCCAAAAGATATAAGTGAAGATCAATGAGTAGTTGAATAATTATGCAACTATGTGAAGACTCTCTAACATTTAAGAATTTCAGATCTTGGTATTTTTATTCAAACAACAAGAAAAACTAAATAAAATAAAATGACATTCCAAGCAAAACACATATCATGTGGTAAATAAAAATCTAGCTCCAAGTAAAGTTACCGATGAACGAAGACGAAAGAGGTGATGCCTTCCGGAGCATCCCCAAGCTTAGGCTCTTGGTTGTCGTTGAATATTACCTTGGGGTGCCTTGGGCATCCCCAAGCTTAGGCTCTTGCCACTCCTTATTCCATAGTCCGTCGAATCTTTACCCAAAACTTGAAAACTTCACAACACAAAACTTAACAGAAAACTCGTAAGCTCCGTTAGTATAAGAAAATAAATCACTACATAGGTACTGTTGTGAACTCATTCTAAATTCATATTGTTGTAATATATACTGTATTCCAACTTATATATGGTTCATACCCTCCGATACTACTCATAGATTCATCAAAATAAGCAAACAATACATCGACAACAGAATCTGTCAAAAACAGAACAGTCTGTAGTAATCTGGATCAAACGTATACTTATGGAACTCATAAAATTCTAAAATAAATTGTTGGACCTGATTAATTTGTCTATTAATCATCTTCAAAAATAATTAACTCAATAGTACTCTCCAATAAAAACTGGCAGCAATTCTCGTGAGCGCTAAAGTTTCTGTTTTTTTACAGCAAGATTAACAAGACTTTCCCCAAGTCTTCCCAACGGTTCTACTTGGCACAAACACTAATTAAACACAAAAAAACAACCAAAACAGAGGCTAGATAAATTATTTATTACTAAACAGGAGCAAAAATCAAGGAACAAAATTAAAATTGGGTTGCCTCCCAACAAGCGCTATCGTTTAACGCCCCTAGCTAAGCATGATGATTTCAATGATGCTCACATAAAAGATTAGAATTGAAACATAAAGAGAGCATCATGAAGAATATGACTAGCACATTTAATTCTAACCACTTCCTATTCATAGGGATTTTGTGAGCAAAAAACTTGTGAGAACAAGAATCAACTTGCATAGGAAGGTAGAACAAGCATAACTTCAAAATTTTAAGCACATAGAGAGGAAACTTGATATTATTGCAATTCCTACAAGCATATATTCCTCCCTCATAATAATTTTCAGTAGCATCATGAATGAATTCAACAATATAACCAGCACCTAAATCATTATTTTCATGATCTACAAGCATAGAATTTTTATTACTCTCCACATAAGCAAAATTCTTCTCATTCAGAATAGTGGGAGGATCATAAGAGACTCGAATACTATAAATTGTTTCCACATTAAAAGAGTAATGTTCAGAAAAATGGTAATCATAATCATGATTTTTTTTATAAATATAATCATCACTACTTTTTATAGCATATGTATCATCACAATAATCATCATAGGTAGGAGGCATGCTATCATCATTATAAATTGGCATATCAAAACTTGGGAGACTAAAAATATCATCTTCATTAAACATAGCATCCCCAAGCTTGGGACAAACATTAATTTCAGCAAAGATATTCTCAAAAACATCATCTTCTTCAAACATAGCATCCCCAAGCTTGGCCCTTTTCATATCATAAGCATAATCACTCTCATCATCAATAGTATGGATAGCACCAATAGTGTAGCAATTATCATATTCTTCCAAGAAAGTGCCAAAAAGATTTTCAAGATCATAAGAAGTATCATTATCTTCCACAATTATATTTTCATGAGGCACAATAGTAATAGGAGGAGCATTATTTGGGAGATATATCTTTTTACCTCTCTTCCTTTTTCTTTTCTTCTTCTTCACCACATCATGTGTGGGTTCAATCCTCTTTTTGGAGCTCCTTATTAATGAGATTGGTTGAATAGGAGGCTCCTCCTCGTTACCTGATTCATCATAAGAAATAATAGGAGGGTATTGGGAAGCCTCTTCCCTTTCATTAGTATTCTCTTCATCTTCTATTTGTTTTCTTTTCTTTATGTAGTTGGCAACATAAGGATTTTCAACACAATTCACAGCACAATACATATAAATTTCCTCTAGATCAAAGCCAAGAAGTTTATCACGGGCAAATACTGGAAGATGCTTAGTTATACGTTTCATTTCTTCGTAACCCATAAGCAAACTGAGTTCATTATAATGTGCAAGGGAAATCAAGTAATCACAATTTTTGGACACGATTTGGTCATGAAACAATTTGCATCGGATAGCTAAATGACCCTGTTCATTGCAGAGTCCACAAGTACGACCAAGAAAATTTAAATTTTCAGCACAATCATCTAGCCTTTCTTGCAACAATTTAGTTTCTAAGTACTTATGCCTCTTGCAATATCTATATTCCATATTTGGTGTGTACTTACAAACCCAATGCACTCCACAAAAATTGACATGTTTATAGGAGACATTTTCATCATAACTAGGGCAATCATCATTAGTACTATGGATATTCAAGGAGTTCATACTAACAACATTGCAATCATGCTCATCATTCAAAGATTTAGTGCCAAACATTTTAATGCATTCTTCTTCTAACACTTTGGCACAATATTCCTTTCCATCATACTCACGAAAGATATTAAAAAGATGAAGCATATGAGGCAAACTTAATTCCATTTTTTTATAGTTTTCTTTTATAGACTAAAGTAGTGATAAAACAAGAAACAAAAAGATTCGATTGCAAGATCTAAAGATATACCTTCAAGCACTCACCTCCCCGGCAACGGCGCCAGAAAAGAGCTTGATGTGTACTACACAACTTTCTTCTTATAGACGTTGTTGGGCTCCAAGTGCAGAGGTTTGTAGGACAGTAGCAAATGTCCCTCAAGTGGATGACCTAAGGTTTATCAATCCATAGGAGGCGTAGGATGAAGATGGTCTCTCTCAAGAAACCCTACAACCAAATAACAAAGAGTCTCTTGTGTCCCCAACACACCCAATACAATGGTAAATTGTATAGGTGCACTAGTTCGGCGAAGAGATGGTGATACAAGTGCAATATGGATAGTAGATAAAGGTTCTTGTAATCTGAAATTATAAAAACAGCAAGGTAACTAATGATAAAAGTGAGCATAAACGGTATTTCAATGCTAGGAAACAAGGCCTAGGGTTCATACTTTCACTAGTGCAAGTTCCCTCAACAATAATAACATAACTGGATCATATAACTATCCCTCAACATGCAACAAAGAGTCACTCCAAAGTCACTAATAGCGGAGAACAAACGAAGAGATTATGGTAGGGTACGAAACCACCTCAAAGTTATTATTTCCAATCAATCCGTTGGGCTATTCCTATAAGTGTCACAAACAGCCCCAAAGTTCGTACTAGAATAACACCTTAAGACACAAATCAACCAAAACCCTAATGTCACCTAGATACTCCAATGTCACCTCCAGTATCCGTGGGTATGATTATATGATATGCATCACACAATATCAGATTCATCTATTCAACCAACACATAGAACCTCAAAGAGTGCCCCAAAGTTTCTACCGGAGAATCACGACGAAAACGTGTGCCAACCCCTATGCATAGGTTCATGGGCGGAACCTACAAGTTGATCACCAAAACATACATCACGTGAATCATGTGATATCCCATTGTCACCACCGATACGCACGGCAAGACATACATCAAGTGTTCTCAAATCTTTAAAGACTCAATCCGATAAGATAACTTCGAAGGGGAAACTCAATCCATTACAAGAGAGTAGATGGGGAGAAGAAACATAAGATCCAACTATAATAGCGAAGCTCGCGATACATCAAGATCGTGCCAAATCAAGAACACGAGAGAGAGAGAGAGAGATCAAACACATAGCTACTGGTACATACCCTCAGCCCGGAGGGAGAACTTGTAACGCCGCAAGACCGGAGCTTCAGATGCCTTCCAGGGTTTCCGGGTTTCGACGTGTGATTTGTTTGATTCGTTGCATCATGTGCATTGCATCATGTCATCATGCCATCATCTCATAATCTTTTGCTTCTCAACTAAATAAATTGTGTGGATCTTCGATCCATTTAAATCTAGGGAAGAGTGACTTCTCTTTATAACATATCCTCCTAATAATTAGGGAGCTATAATAAAATTATTCCATTTATTTGGAATTAACCATAACACACTTGGAAAATATCCCATGCCTTTGTTATCTCAATTCCTGGTCTCCAACCTTGCCCATAATTTCTTTCATCATTTTTCGGAGCTCCACCAACAATCTCAACATTTTTGGACACTTCAAAAACCTTGTCCTAGTTCAAACCATTTGAATTAAATTCAAATGAGTTTGAATTCAACTTCTCGCGTGTGACCATTTCTATTTTCCCAGGATCAAGCACATTTTTGTGAGTCCGGAAAAAATTATCCGCGTGACCAATTTCTTCCCCAACACCTCCTTTCTTCTCCTTTTCTTCTATGTTATTTTCTGTTTCTAGAGAATAAGAGAGAGGGAGAAGAGAGCCCAGCAGAACTAGCCAGGAAGGCCCATCTGCGCTTAGGCCCAACCCTAGCGCCTATCTAACCCTATCCCCGATCACCTCCTCTCGATCCCCTGGTCTCTCCCGCCTTCCCCCGCTCGCGCCGCCAGAGAGGAGCGAGAGCCTCTCGCTCGATCCCGTAGCGCCGCCACCTCACGCCCTCGATCTCCTCTGCCTCTCGTCGCCCTCCGTCGTTAAGCGCCGCCCCCGTCCGGATCCGTCGGGCCCTGCCATGGCCGCGCCTCCCTGCTGCCGAGGCCCTGCCGCCAAGTCCTGCCTGCGTCGTTCTGTCGAGCACCGAGACGAACGGCAGCAGCTCTTCCTCGCCTCGTCCACGTCGACGGGAGCCGTGCCTTGCACCTCTGCACCCTCACCGGAGTGAGCTCGTCCCCGCCGCGCCAAGCCCTTCTCCATCGACCATCGTGCCGGCACCCAAGTGCGTCGCCCGTGCTCCTTCCCCGCTTCAGACGCCTCGCCGTCCGTCTTTTTGCTGGAACGCGTGCCCGAGTCCGTTCGACTCCGCCGGACACTGTGACCGCCTCCCCCGCCTTCACTCGCCACCTCTGACAAGTGCAGGCGTTGGTGAAGCTCCCACTGTAGATGCCAATTTCACTGGGCTTTAACCTAATTTAAATATATCTTCAAAGTACTTTAAATCTAGCTCGACATTTAGGTATTAAAAATAGTTTGGAACCCACAGAAATATGCGAAATTTCGTTTAAATTTTTAACCCTGGACCTGGCCACCGAAAAAAACAGACTGCAATAAATTGCATAAGAAGTTGCAATGAGCTATATATAAATTATTAAAAAAAATAGGGAATGGTCTGACTTGTGGGCCTATTAAGTTGACGCGTATGCAAGATTTTTTTACTTATTATATATAGAAACAAATGATTCTAGCAGACGTAACCATTGGATCTGAATCCAATGGCAGTCATGTTTCTTCAATCTTTGATCTTCTTGCTCCAGCCGCCAAATCCAGCGCCGACGGGACCACCTGCTCCCGCCTCCCATGGCCGGCTGTGCTGCCGCGCAGGCCTCACCACCCCTACTACTCCCACCGCTGTCCAGGCCATCCCTCTACTCACCCACATCCCTCCACTACTGTGGCTTCGCCGCCTCCGGGTTAGTCCCTTCCTGTGTCTCGCCGTCGTCCATCGCGCTGGTGTTCTCGGCACGGCGTGGTCAACGTTGTCAACAAATGACAAAATCGGAAGAGGGACGTACATGGAGAGGCTGACAATTGGGACCCACATGGTCCATGGCCGCACGCAAGCAAGTACCTCCTTATTACAGCAAAAAGAATGAATACTCCCGCTGACAGCTTAGACCCACCAGCTATATCTTTGCACGCAAGGAAGTGCCTCCTTATTACGCACAAAAAAATGAATACTCCCCTTGCTAGCTGGGACCCACCATAGTGGGAGGCTGACTTGTGGGCCTACTAAGTTGACGCGGACGGAGGGCTTTGTCAACTTTGTCAATATGAACGATTGTATCACCAGTGACCGTACGATGTCCATCCAACGGTCGTAGTGCTTCTTCAACCTCTGGTCTTCTTGCTCCTGCCGCCCAAAGTAGCGCCAGTCGTGCCGCTTGCTCCTACCTCTTGTGGCTGGCTGTGATGCCGCGGAGGCCTCACCGTCGCTACTACTCCCACCGCTGGCCTGGCCATCCCTCTACTCACCCACAACCCCTGTTATTTTGCGGCGATGGTAGCCTCACACCGCAGCCGAACCAGTGAACCCTCGTACTCCTCTCTGCGTGGGCAACCACTGCCACGTCTTCCCCGTCTCCGCGTTGTCCCCTTCCTACGCATCGCCGTCGTCCACCGCTCTGGTGCTCTCGGTGTGGCATGGTCAACATGGTCAAGGAACGACTTCCGTCGGAAGAGTACTGTACGTGGAGAGGCTGACAGCTGGGTCCATGGCTGCAGCAAGGAAGTGCCTCCTTATTACACAGAAAATAATGATTCCTCCACCTGACAGCAAGGACCCACTGGACAGGCCACCGTATTTTGCGAAAAAACGTTTCCCCCTGACTGCTCGGACCCACCAGCTACATCTTCGCACGCAAGGAAGTGCGTCCATATTAAGGACAAAAAAGAAATATTTCACCCCGCTGACAGCTCGACCCACCAGCTACATCTTCACGCGCAAGGAAGTGCCAAATAGTCGGGAACCACCTGGTCGAAGCGTACGTAGCGTTGTCATTCTGGTCGCGAACATGTACGTACATACGATCGGTCTGTCTGCAGGCTGCAACGATGAACCGTGGCTGTGTAAGGAAGGGCACGTGTCGTAGTAGAGGCACGCCTGTAGCATGTACAGGTATGTACAGCGGACAAGGTGCAAGAAAGTAAATACGGCCACCTACGTACATACGGGCGGGGTCTCGAACGCCTACTCACGCATACGTACGGCTAGGGCTCCTTTATATGGCTGGGTCGAAATGGAGAAACTGTGTCGTCGTCGTGTTCATGGGGAGGCAATGGAATGTGTCGTGTTCATCGGGAGGCAACGGAATGCGTGCTGTTCATCGGGAGCCAACCGGCTTGGATAAAATAGCCGATGGAAAGGAGGCATGGCATACCGCAGAACGGAGGAAACGGTGCTACCTCTTGAGCACTGCGTTGGTTTCCCCCGAAGAGGAAGGGATGATGGAGCAAAGTAGCGTAAGTATTTCCCTCAGTTTTTGAGAACCAAGGTATCAATCCAGTAGGAGGCTACGTGTGTAGCGACCATACCTCAAATAGTCTGATCTCTGTGCTCCGGTGTCATCCCTGGATCAGTAATGCTGACACCACACATTACTCGGAGGATTTATAGCAGAGTAGCAATCACACACTTATTACATCGAGTGTCTCAAAAGAGAACTTATTACAATAAATATGGCTTAAGGCCATCTAATAACGATAACAGCGGAAGGCTTGGAAGATAAGTGAGTCCATCAACTCCAACGGCATCACTGAGTATAGGACCACGACCTAAAACTCCTTAATCGTCATCTGAAAAGTCTGCAACATTAACGTTGCAGCCCGAAAACGGGTCAGCACATGGAATATGCTGGCAAGGTAACACATAGAGAGTAATGGAATGACACAGCTATACTATATGCATATTTGGCTGGTGGAAAGCTCTATGGTTACAGTTTTGCGTAAAGCCAATTTTTCCCTACTACAAAGGAATAAAATTTAATTACTATCATGGTGGTTGTTAAACATTGAGAATGGTTGACAGCATTCTCAATCCCAATTAAGAATCATCATTAAACATAACCCAACAAAATTAATTTAGAGTAACATGTTGAGATTCACATGAAAATTCAAGTACTAGATACTCAAGATGTCCATAACCGGGGACACGGCTAACCATGATTAGTTTATTACACTCTGCAGAGGTTTGCGCACTTTTCCCCACAAGACTCGATCGCCTCCGTTTGTTTTCTCGCACTACATGGTGTTTGAGAAGACGGATGACCGAGACATAGTCTTTCAGAAGCGTAGCACCTTACGATGGGTAGACCGTACCACCTACATCCCCTAGATCTGCTAGTCTACCACTGTAAGAGTTCGCACGACTTAGTCAACTATGCTAGAGCCCATAATAGCTTGTGGCTGGACACGAAAGTTTCTAGTATGAATAGTCTCATGATCCCTTTGAGCCTGGGTGGCGGTCCAAAAGAAAACAGGCAAGTCCTGGAATACCCAGGTGCCTCAATCCACCCAGATGTGTGTTTAAGTTGCCACCTTAAATAAACCATTAATTAACAATCTCACATCTGTCATGGATTTCACTCACCCAATCCACGTCTACTAGCATAGCATGGCATAATAAGCAAACGTAGAAGTAACTCCCAAAGGTTTGATAATAAACAGGTAATAGGTACTACCTCATCTACTTCCCATCCCACAATTTAATTAGATCCTAATCATGCAATGTGTGAGGATTGATCTAATGCAATAAAACTGGGTAGTAGAAAAGGTATGATCAAAGTGTTACTTGCCTTGCTGATGATCTGCGAAACCTAACGATTCGAAGTAACAGGCGGCACACTCCGGGTACTCTATCGCAGACAAACAAACAAGCATACAATAAGTACTCATCTAATGCACAGGTAAAACTCAAATAAGAGATCTAACCAGAAGGTTCAACTTAAGAACTCCGGTTGGCAAAAAGATTCAAATCGAACGAAACAACGAAAGACGAACGGTGAAAGAAAACAACTTCGTTCTAGTAATCTGGATCTAGGGAAAATTTTACAGTAACAAAAACTTGTTTAAGTTGGTTAAACGGATAGAGGGTTTCGAGACGAATCCCTAGGCGCTTGAATCGCCTGATTCCGATAAATGAGCGAAAAGTTAAACTAAAACAAAAATCGGATCAGGAATCGCGATCAGAAACATCGCGGATTTAATCCGAGAAAAAGAAAAACGACGAACGCCGAAATTTTTTTCTCTCTTTTTTTTCGGCACGAAAATAGAGGTGCGACGAACCTCGGGCGGCGGGATCGTCGGCGGCAGCTCCAGCGATGCGCGCAGATCGAGGCGGGGCTGATGGGCTGGGGCGGCTCGGGGCGGCGCTATTTAAAGGCTGCCCCCTGGCGGTGTCCCACTCGGGTACGGCCCGAAGTTGGTTTGTTTTTTTTAATTATTCTGCTCGGAAGAAAAAATAAAAAGAAATACTAAACGGACTCCAAAAATTCTGAAATAAATTTTCACGGGCTTATAAAATCAAGCCGCACAAGGTGAACATTTATTTGGGCCCTAAATGCAATTTTGAAAAAGGCACATTTTTTCCTAAATTCAAATAAAACACTGAAAAACTCCGAAATAAAATCTTATTTGATTTTATTATTAAATCCTCAATATTTCTTTATTTTGGGAAAGTCATTTTATTCCCTCTCTCATATTTTTGTAGTAGAAATAATTGATGATAAAATAGAAAAATCAAATGATCCCATTCTCAAAATTTGAGAGAGCTCAAATATGAAAATAACGAAATCCCCAACTCTCTCCGTTGGTCATTGAGTTGCGTAGAATTTCTAGGATCAACCAAAATGCAAAGTAAAATATGATATGCATGATGATCTAATGTATAACATTCCAAATTGAAAATTTGGGATGTTACAACGCACGAGCCCCTTATACCTGCACAAAACAAATAAATCCTCTCAACCAACGCGATAAGGGGTTGTCAATCCCTACATGGCCACTTGCGAGAGTGAGATCTGATAAATATGATAAAAGCAAAGTAAAAAAGCAAAGGAAATGACTATGTATTGGAAGATTAATATGATGAAGATAGACCCGGGGGCCATAGGTTTCACTAGTGGCTTCTCTCAAGAGCATAAGTATTCTACGGTGGGTGAACAAATTACTGTTGAGCAATTGACAGAATTGAGAATAGTTATGAGAATATCTAGGTATGATCATGTATATAGGCATCACGTCCGAGACAAGTAGACCGACTCCTGCCTGCATCTACTACTATTACTCCACTCATCCACCCCAATCCAGCATGCATCTAGAGTATTTAGTTAATGAAAATAGAGTAACGCCTTAAGCAAGATGACATGATGTAGAGGGATAAACTCATGCAATATGATGAAAACCCCATCTTGTTATCCTCGATGGCAACAATACAATACGTGCCTTGCTGCCCCTACTTTCACTGGGAAAGGACACCGCAAGATTGAACCCAAAGCTAAGCACTTCTCCCATTGCAAGAAAGATCAATCTAGTAGGCCAAACCAAACTGATAATTCGAAGAGACTTGCAAAGATAACCAATCATACATAAAAGAATTCAGAGAGGATTCCAATCTTATTCATAGATAGACTTGATCATAAATCCACAATTCATTGGTCTCAACAAACACATCGCAAAAAGAAGATTACATCAAATAGATCTCCACAAGAGAGGGGGTAACATTGTATTGAGATCTAAAAATAGAGAAGAAGACATCTAGCTAATAACTATGGACCCGTAGGTCTGAGGTGAACTACTCACACTTCATCGGAGGGGCTATGGTGATGATGTAGAAGCCCTCCGTGATCGATGCCCCCTCCGGCGGAGCTCCGGAACAGGCCCCAAGATGGGATCTTGTGGATACAGAATGTTGCGGCGATGGAATTAGGGTTTTGGCTCCGTATCTGATTGTTTGGGGGTACGTAGGTATATATAGGTGGAAGGAGTACGTCGGTGGAGCAACAGGGGGCCCACGAGGGTGGAGGGCGCGCCTGGGGGGTAGGCGTGCCCCCCTGCCTCGTGGCCTCCTATTTTGTTTCTTGATGTAGGGTCCAAGTCTCCTAGGTCTTGTTCGTTGAGAAATTCACGTTCCTGAAGGTTTCATTCTGTTTGGACTCCGTTTGATATTCCTTTTCTTCGAAACCCTAAAATAGGCAAAAAAAATTCTGGGCCGGGCCTCCGGTTAATAGGTTAGTCCCAAAAATAATATAAAAGTGGATAATAAAGCCCAATAATGTCCAAAACAGTAGATAATATAGCATGGATCAATCAAAAATTATAGATACGTTGGAGACATATCAAGCATCCCCAAGCTTAATTCCTGCTCGTCCTCAATTAGGTAAATGATAAAAACAGAATTTTTGATGCGGAGTTCTACTTGGCATAATTTTAATGTAATTCTTCTTAATTGTGGTATGAATATTCAGATCCGAAAGATTCAAGATAAAGGTTTAATATTGACATAAAAATAATAATACTTCAAGCATACTAACAAAGCAATTATGTCTTCTCAAAATAACATGGCCAAAGAAAGTTATCCCTACAAAATCATATAGTCTGGATATGCTCCATCTTCACCACACAAAATATTTAAATCATGCACAACCCCGATGACAAGCCAAGCAATTGTTTCATACTTTTGGTGTTCTCAAACTTTTTCAATATTCACGCAATACATGAGCGTGAGCCATGCATATAGCACTATAAGTGGAATAGAATGGTGGTTGTGGAGAAGACAAAAAGGGGGAAGATAGTCTCACATCAACTAGGTGTATAACCGGGCTATGGAGATGCCCATTAATAGATATCAATGCGAGTGAGTAGGGATTACCATGCAACGGATGCACTAGAGCTATAAGTATATGAAAGTTCAAAAAGAAACTAAGTGGGTGTGCATCTAACTTGCTTGCTCACGAAGACCTAGGGCATTTTGAGGAAGCCCATCATTGGAATATGCAAGCCAAGTTCTATAATGAAAAAATCCCACTAGTATATGAAAGTGATAACATAGGAGACTCTCTATCATGAAGATCATGGTGCTACTTTGAAGCACAAGTGTGGTAAAAGGATAGTAACATTGTCCCTTCTCTCTTTTTCTCTCGTTTTTTGGGCCTTTTCTCTTTTTGTTGGCCTCTTTTCTTTCTCTTTTTTTTATTTTTCATCCAGAGTCTCATCCCGACTTGTGGGGGAATCATAGTCTCCATCATCCTTTCCTCACTGGGACAATGCTCTAATAATGATGATCATCACACTTTTATTTTTCTTACAACTCAACAATTACAACTCGATACTTAGAACAAAATATGACTCTATATGAATGCCTCTGGCGGTGTACCGAGATATGCAATGAATCAAGAGTGACACGTATGAAAGAATTATGAATGGTGGCTTTGCCACAAATATGATGTCAACTACATGATCATGCTAAGCAATATGACAATGATGAAGTGTGTCATAATAAACGGAACGGTGGAAAGTTGCATGGCAATATATCTCGGAATGGCTATGGAAATGCCATAATAGGTAGGTACGGTGGCTGTTTTGAGGAAGGTATATGGTGGGTGTATGATACCTGCGAAAGGTGCGCGGTATTAGAGAGGCTAGCAAAGGTGGAAGGGTGAGAAAAGTGCGTATACTCCATGGACTCAACATTTGTCATAAAGAACTCATATACTTATTGCAAAAATCTACAAGTTATCAAAGCAAAGTATTACTCGCATGCTCCAAGGGGGATAGATTGGTAGGAAAAGACCATCGCTCGTCCCCGACCGCCACTCATAAGGAAGACAATCAAAAAATAAATCATGCTCCGACTTCATCACATAACGGTTCACCGTACGTGCATGCTACGGGAATCACAAACTTTAACACAAGTATTTCTCAAATTCACAACTACTCAACTAGCATAAATCTAATATCACCATCTTCATATCTCAAAACAATTATCAAGCATCAAACTTCTCAGAGCATTGAACACACTCATAAGAAAGTTATTTTACTATTCTTGAATTCCAAGCATATTAGGATTATTTAAGCAAATTACCATGCTATTTAAGACTCTCAAAATAATCTAAGTGAAGCATGAGGGATCAATAGTTTCTATAAAAAAAATCCACCACCATGCTCTAAAAGATATAAGTGAAGTAGTAGAGCAAAACTATAGAACTCAAATGATATAAGTAAAGCACATAGAGTATTCTAACAAATTCCAAATCATGTATGGCTCTCTCAAAAGGTGTGTACAGAAAGGATGATTGTGGTAAACTAAAAAGCAAAGACTCAAATCATACAAGACGCTCCAAGGAAAACACATATCATGTGGTGAATAAAATATAGCTCCAAGTAAAGTTACCGATAGAAGTAGACGAAAAGAGGGGATGCCTTCCGGGGCATCCCCAAGTTTGGATTTTAGGTGTCCTTAGATTATATTGGGTGTGCCATAGGCATCCTGAAGGTTAGGCTCTTGCCACTCCTTGTTCCATAATCCATCAAATCTTTACCCAAAACTTGAAAACTTCACAACACAAAACTTAAAGTAGAAAATCCCATGAGCTCCGTTAGCGAAAGAAAACAAAAGACCACTTCAAGGTACTGTAATGAACTCATTATTTATTTATATTGGTGTTAAACCTACTTTATTCAAACTTCTCTATGGTTTATAAACTATTTTACTATCCATAGATTCATCAAAATAAGCAAACAACACACGAAAAACAGAATCTGTCAAAAATAGAACAGTCTATAGTAATCTGTAGCTAGCGCAAGATCTAGAACCCCAAAAATTCTAAAATAAATTTCTGGACGTGAGGAATTTATCTGTTTATCATCTGCAAAAATAATTAACTAAATAGCACTTTACAAATAAAATTGGCAGCAGTTCTCGTGAGCGCTAAAGTTTCTGTTTTTTACAGCAAGATTAACAAGACTTTCCCCAAGTCTTCCCAACGGTTCTACTTGGCACAAACACTAATTAAACAAAAAAACACAACCTAAACAGAGGCTAGATAAATTATTTATTACTAAACAGGAGCAAAAAGCAAGAAATAAAAATAAAATTGGGTTGCCTCCCAACAATCGCTATCGTTTAACGCCCCTAGCTAGGCATGAAAAGCAAGGATAGATCTAGGTATTGCCATAATAATAAGATATATCATTAAAACTCATTTCATATTCTCTACGTTCGGCAGCAAGTTTTCTTTGAGGCAAGCAAAAGTAATCAAAAGGGCTAAATTTAATGGGGAAAAGTCCCCAAGATCAACCTTGGGAGGTATAGGTTCCTCCTTTGGTCCTTCGTATTGCACAACCAATTCATCATTATAAGCTTTCTTTTGACAGAACTTTGTGAGCCTATATTCAAGAGAACATCCTAGTTCATTATTTCGAATGGCCAAATCATTATTAAGCTCATAAATTCTATCAACTAAAACATTGGAAGGAACCCTTTTTCTATGATTTTCATTGAAAGCAATATAGTCTAGAGATTGAAAACACATTATTTCTTCTTCATCAAAAAGGATAGCCTCTATGGGAGGACGGCAAGCGTCCACCCTATAATGCGCAAAGATTTCTTTGGCCTCTTTTATTATGAATCTAAACTCATGAGCCAAAAAGATAGTAGCGGCACGCTTAATAGAAGAATTCTCAATATTAGAAAATTCTAGGAAAATCCTTTGTATGCAAGGATGCATGTGCATGAATTTTCTTTCAAGTTCAACTACAAGCATGGCAATAGCGTCCGCAAGACTACTAGTTCTGTGAAGGATAGAACTACCCATAGAAGGTAAAGCACCGGCACAAGTAAAGAAATCTTGAATAACTCCTTTTCCAATAATATTACCACTACCAACACGGAATTTTTTGTATGTAAGATGGGTGGTTCTTTAGGAGGAGCATCAGAATTTTTCATGATATTATTATTGTCCATATCGACAATAATTTCCCCAATTTCAGACATAACGGAAGAAGGTGCAAAGGAAAAAAGAGGCAAATAGAGAAAGAGAGGGAGGATAGAGAGAGAGGGCGAATAAAACGGCAAGGGTGAAGTGGGGGAGAGGAAAACGAGAGGCAAATGGCAAATAATGTAATGCGGGAGATAGGGATTGTGATGGGTACCTGGTATATTGACTTTTGCGTAGACTCCCCGGCAACGGTGCCAGAAATCCTTCTTGCTACCTCTTGAGCACTGCGTTGGTTTTCCCCGAAGAGGAAGGGATGATGCAGCAAAGTAGCATAAGTATTTCCCTCAGTTTTTGATAACCAAGGTATCAATCCAATAGGAGGCTACGCGCGAGTCCCTCGTACCTGCACAAAACAAATAAATCCTCGCAACCAACGCGATAACGGGTTGTCAATCCCTACACGGCCACTTTCGAGAGTGAGATCTGATAGATATGATAATATAATATTTTTGGTATTTTTATGATAAAGATGCAAAGTAAAATAAAAGCAAAGTAAAAAAAGCAAAGGAAATGACTATGTATTGGAAGATTAATATGATGAAGATAGACCCGGGGGCCATAGGTTTCACTAGTGGCTTCTCTCAAGAGCATAAGTATTCTACGATGGGTGAACGAATTACTGTTGAGCAATTGACAGAATTGAGCGTAGTTATGAGAATATCTAGGTATGATCATGTATATAGGCATCACGTACGAGAAAAGTAGACCGACTCCTGCCTGCATCTACTACTATTACTCCACTCATCCACCGCAATCCAGCATGCATCTAGAGTATTTAGTTAATGAAAACAAAGTAATGCCTTAAGCAAGATGACATGATGTAGAGGGATAAACTCATGCAATATGATGAAAACCCCATCTTGTTATCCTCGATGGCAACAATACAATACGTGCCTTGCTGCCCCTACTGTCACTAGGAAAGGACACCGCAAGATTGAACCCAAAGCTAAGCACTTCTCCCATTGCAAGAAAGATCAATCTAGTAGGCCAAACCAAACTGATAATTCGAAGAGACTTGCAAAGATAACCAATCATACATAAAATAATTCAGAGAGGATTCAAATATTATTCATAGATAGACTTGATCATAAATGCACAATTCATTGGTCTCAACAAACACATCACAGAAATAAGATTACATCGAATAGATCTCCACAAGAGAGGGGGGAGAACATTGTATTGAGATCCAAAAAGAGAGAAGAAGCCATCTAGCTAATAACTATGGACCCGTAGGTCTGAGGTGAACTACTCACACTTCATCGGAGGGGCTATGGTGATGATGTAGAAGCCCTCCGTGATCGATGCCCCATCCGGCGGAGCTCCGGAACAGGCCCCAAGATGGGATCTTGTGGATACAGAAAGTTGCGGCGGTGGAATTAGGGTTTTGGCTCCGTATCTGATCATTTGGGGGTACGTAGGTATATATAGGAGGAAGGAGTACGTCAGTGTAGCAACAGGGGGGCACGAGGGTGGAGGGCGCGCCTGGGGGGTAGGCGCGCGCCCTACCTCGTGGCCTCCTCTTTTGTTTCTTGACGTAGGGTCCAAGTCTCCTGGGTCTTGTTCGTTGAGAAAATCACGTTCCCGAAGGTTTCATTCCGTTTGGACTCCGTTTGATATTCCTTTTCTTCGAAACCCTAAAATAGGCAAAAACAGCAATTCTGGGCTGGGCCTCCGGTTAATAGGTTAGTCCCAAAAATAATATAAATGTGGATAATAAAGCCCAATAATGTCCAAAACAGTAGATAATATAGCATGGAGCAATCAAAAATTATAGATACGTTGGAGACGTATCAAACGGCCTTGTGTTCGACAGGCCACGGTCGAAACAGGATCATGTTCATCGGAAGGGGTCTGGTGTACCGCAAAAGGGATGGAATGGACCTCCTATGGTGGAAACGGGGTCCTGTTAATCGGGAGGAGTGTGGCGTACTGCAAAACGGAGGAAACAGACTTGTGTTGTAGCGCTACGGTCAAAATGGGGGTCCTATTCATCGGGAGGGGTGTGGCGTACCGCAAAACAGGACTCCACGGGATACTGTTTATCTCCACCGTCGACTGCCTCCACGGGCCACTGTTCATCCACCCTCGACCTCCTCCGACTGTTCATCCACGGTCTCCTATTCATGCAGCCTCCACCGCGTGCTCCTCCACCGGCTACTGTTCAACCAGCCCTCTCCACAGGGTCCTGTTCATCTACCCCTCCACGGGCTATTGTTTATCCAGCCCTCCACCGGCAACTATTCAACCAGCCCTCCACGGGGTCTTCCTGTTCATCCAGCCCTCCACGGGGTCCAGTTCATCAAGCCCTCCACGGGGTCCTGTTCATCCACCGGCTCGATCGATTGGGGTACTGTTCATCTAGCGGCAACGACCTCTACTACCATGGGGTCCTGTTCATCCAAACCCCCACCGGGAACTGTTCATCCAAAGCCCCCAACAACGCTCATTGTTTGTAACACCTCAAGACCGGTGCTCCAGATGCCTTCCATGTTTTCCGAGTTTTGTCGTGTGATTTGTTTTGCTTGTTGCATTCATCATTGCATATTTTGCATTGCATCATGTCAACTTGCACCCCTTTTAAAAAGTCAACCAATTAAATTGTATGGATCTTCGATTCATTTAAATCGAGGGATATTCACTATGGTGATTTCTCTTTAAAACAGATTCTCCCAATATTTTAGGGAGCTACTATAAAATATCCCATTAGTTTGGAACCACCCCTCAAACACACTTGCATTTTTAATTCCATGCATATTCTATTTCAAGTTCGTTCCCAAACTTTGCCCTTAATTCTTTTATTTTATTCCCAAGCTCCATGGTAATTCTCAAAATATTTGGAGTCTCGTAAAGCCTAGCCTCCATTCAAACTCCTTGGCTCAAGTCAACTTGTTTGGGTTTAACTTCTCCTAATTTGTTGGAACCACTTTTGTTGGGGTGGAAATATTCCATAAAGCCATACAAAAATGTCTCATAATTTTGTTCGTCTCCATGGCCTCTTCTTTTAATTATATTTGGCCTATCCCTTTTGCTAAAAAGAGAAATTAAGAGAGAGGGAGAGAGAAGAGAGTCCAGCCCACCCAGGCCTCCCAGCAGCCTGCTAAGGCCTAGGCCCATCTGACACATCTATACCTGTAACCCTAGCCTCGCTCGACCCCCTCTCCCTCGTTCCCCAGCTCGCGCCGCCACACACACAACACACACGCACGCAGAGGGGCAGCACCCCATGCCCGATCCCCTTGACTCCTACCTTGGCCTCCGTCCATGGCGTCCGCGCCGACGACCCTGTAGGCCGCTGCCCTGCTGCCATGTCCCGCCGCTGCCGCACGCCAAGTCCCGCGTCGCTGTCATTGTCACGACCTGCATCGGTCCCTGCCGTGCCCCTTCATCGAGCAGCCAAAGCAGCACGTCACCGGATCCCATCCGCTGCGACTGGGAGCGCAGCCGCCCTCGACCCGCCTCACCGTCGTCCATGGCCACGCCTTCACCAACTACCAGCGCAGCCTCGCCGCATCCTGCCGTTCTCCTTCGTCGCCGGACCCGCGCCGTCCTCTGCTTCCTCTACGCCGAACATGAGCCACCTCGCCCGCGCGTCTCCTCCACCAGCAGCCTGCAATGCCCGAGGAAAGCCGAGCTCCTCCCGGTCCCCATGGTGGCTGCTTCCCCTGCCCCAAGCTTCCCTGCAGCCGACATCCAAGTCTCGCGCCGCCATGACCTCGCTGCATCTCGCGCCGCTGATCATGGCCTGCACCAACCTCCTCCTCCACCGTCAAGTCCGCCGTTCCCCGTCGTACCGTCGCTGGAGTTCACGCCCAAGGCCCACTGCAACCTCACCTTCGGCCATGCCCTTGCCTTCCTGTACTGTTGTCGCTGGACGCCAAGACCACTGCTACACCTGTACATCACACCATTGTTCGCTGCACGCCAAGACGCAGCCCCGAGGCCTCCATGCTCGCTGCCAAATACCACCTTGGCACAACTTGCACCCCATGGTTCTGTGATCCTCATTCGCATGCCAAGACCGGACCCATCAAGTACCCTGTGGATGCGCCAGGTGTCACGATGTCGCATAAATTTCTTCTTGGCATGTATGACAACGCGGATTCGCCAAGTACCACGACATCCGGAGCCCCTTTGAAATGTAAAGTTTGACTACCATCACAAGAGTGAGACCGACAAATCTGAAGACCCCAAGTACCACGACAACCGCGAAGGGTTTCAAGTCCGTCAAGTTCCTCTACCGATGACTCGAACAGCTATGAACTGTGTACTCCTACCATCGACACCCGAAGGACTCAGATTCGTCAAGTTCCCCTTGTTATAACTTTGCTTGCTAGTTGTTCGCTCTATCGCTATGTCGCGCTACCTACCACTTGTTATATCATGCCTCCCGTATTGCCATGTCAAGCCTCTAACCCACCTTCCTAGCAAACCGTTGTTTGGCTATGTTACCGCTTTTGCTCAGCCCCTCTTATAGCGTTGCTAGTTGCAGGTGAAGTTTGTTCCATGTTGGAACATGGATATATTGGGATATCACAATATCTCTTATTTTAATTAATGCATCTATATACTTGGTAAAGGGTGGAAGGCTTGACCTTATGCCTGGTGTTTTGTTCCACTCTTGCCGTCCTAGTTTCCATCATGCCGGTGTTATATTCCTTGATTTTGTGTTCCTTATGCGGTTGGGTGTTATGGGAAACCCTTGACAGTTCGCTTTGAATAAAACTCCTCGAGCAAGGCCCAACCTTGGTTTTAACATTTGCCACCTAAGCCTTTTTCCCTTGGGTTCTGCAGACTCAAGGGTCATCTTTATTTTAATCCCCTGGGCCAGTGCTCCTCTGAGTGTTGGTCCAACCCGTCAACCGCCGGTGGCCACCAGGGGCAACTCTGGGCTGGCCTACCGAGAGTTTGGACAATCCGGTGTGCCTTGAGAACGAGATATGTGCAGCTCCTATCGGGATTTGTCGGCACATTCGGGCGGCTTTGCTGGTCTTGTTTTACCATTGTCGAAATGTCTTGTAACTGGGATTCCGAGCCTGATTGGGTCTTCCCGGGAGAAGGAATATCCTTCGTTGAGCGTGAGAGCTTGTGACGGGCTAAGTTGGGACATCCCTACAGGGTATAAAGTTTCGAGAGTCGTGCCCGTGGTTATGTGGCAGATGGGAATTTGTTAATATCCGGTTGTAGAGAACTTGAAACTTGACTTAATTAAAATACGTCAACCGCGTGTGTAGCCGTGATGGTCTCTTTTCGGCGGAGTCCGAGAAGTGAACACGGTTTTGTGTTACGTATGAACGTAAGTAGTTTCAGGATCACTTCTTGATCGCTTCTAGCTTCTCGACCGTTGCGTTGCTTCTCTTCTCGCTCTTATTTGCGTATGTTAGCCACCATATTTGCTTAGCGCTTGCTGCAGCTCCACCTCATTACTTTATCCTACCCATAATCTTAAATAGTCTTGATCTTGTGGGTGTGAGATTGCTGAGTCCTCATGACTCACCAATACTTCCAAATAGTTGTGGGTGCCGACAATACTAGAGCAGGTGATGCAACCGAGCTCAAGTGGGAGCTCGGCGAGGATCTGGGTCGTTACAATGTGTCATTTTCCTGTTGTTCAGTAGTGGAGCCCAGTCGGGACGATCGGGGATCTACCATTTGGGGTTGTCTTCCTTTGTTTTGGTTCCATAGTCGGACCTTTGATTGTACTCTAGATGATGTATGTTTAACTTGTTATTTGTGTGAAGTGGCGATTGTAAGCCAACTCTGTATCCCTTTCTTATTAAGTACATGGGATTGTGTGAAGATTACCCCACTTGTGACTAAACCACCATGCGGCTATGCCTCTAAGTCGTGCCTCGACACGTGGGAGATATAGCCGCATCGTGGGTGTTACACTGTTCATCCAGAGGCAGCATCGATCGGCTTCAGTTAGAAGCTGTAGCGAAGGAATCACTCAGGTTTAGTTAACAGTAAGGGATCGATCGACCTCTCGGGTTCAGTAACGTCTTGCTTGCAGTGCAATCACTTGGGTTCAGTTAGAGCCCAACGCCTCGCTTGGGTTCAGTTAGAGCGCAACGCCGCGCACACACGTGCGTACGTACGAGAGAAATGTGCATCGCTCGGACCCCGACCACCCAGCGTAACCGGGAACTCCCTGATATTTTCCTCGCCCTCGCTTCTACCATGGTTTTTTCCGTCATGGACGGCCCAAAGAATGTCATGCAGCTGCGTCTCCGGGCCGCCCAGGATGAAAAGCCCATTTTCTATCATGATTTTTTGTCATAGAAGTAGGACCCCACCACATCTACGATGATACCGGGTTTTGTCACAATTATCGTCATAGAAGTCTCATAAGTATGACATATTTTTTTCGTTCGGCCCAAAATGTCACGGATGTGTCTTTTTTTTGTAGTGTATGGTGGTGGCTAACCTATATTTATAGTGGCCTTGGTCCTCTTCCCCCAAAATGAAGGCGGGAAGGGATCCCACAACGTCCAAGTTTCATGGGAGACAAATAGTACATCTTATCCTAACTAAAGGTGGTCTTCGCCTGCAAAGCTTCTGGTCATGACATCGTGGTGGGCTCGGCGATGACCTCCGTCCTGCTGTCCTGGAGGTCTTGGTCTTGTAGCACGGAAATGGAAACCTTTGGATGCCTCGTCGGGATTCTGCTCCTGCGCTTGCCACCTTAGCACCAAAGAGGAGACCTAATGTACTGCACCCGCAGGTGCCCGCCTGGCCATGGCCGTCATGGATTACGTCACCTTAACCTCATCAGGTTAGCGCCTGTATAGGAATCTCCGCTCCTCGGGATCTAGACTAGGGAGGCTGCTCCCTCTAGAGGTCTTAGTGTTTTCCGCCTCGCGAGGCTTGGCCCCTCGCGAGGGTCTGGTGTTGTCCATGCTGAAGACGGGCCGTACCAGGCCGTTGATGGTGCGACACCGTGGGCCGCAGGCAGACAAGTCTGGGTACCTTGGTTCCCAGAACACCAACAATAGCCCCCGGGTCCAAGGGCTCGGGCTTGGCTTCAAGGCGAGGCCAAAGGGCAAGGGCGAAGCTCGACGGGCCCCAACTGCCTATAGACCCTGTTGACACATGGCGCTTGATGGGACATGGGCGTCTCCACTTCTCCATGCTGCCTCGGCGATCGTTTCGATTTGACAATGGCCTGCTGCATGCAAAAAGATCATCATTACTGGGGATCGTGGGAGGCCAGCGGTTGGCCTCCCTGTAGCTATAAATGGGGCGGGGGGGGGGGGGGGGGGGGGGGCGGAGTCCCCTGCTCATCTTCGTCTTCTTGCTGCTTGCTCCTTCTTCTTCCTTCCTATTTCGTTGTCTGATCGAAGCATCCATGGCGCCGGTGAGGAGGTTTTCCAGCGGAGAAAGGGAAGGACACCAAGGAGGGGCCAGGCTCGCCGCCGCCCAAGAGAGGTCGTGGGCGGCCCCGAAAGCATGCGGTGACTCCGGTGGCAGCCTCTCGGGGGCGCGGGCGCACCCCTTTGACGGCCGGTGTTGCCTCTGGCAGCCGTTGTAGTGCCGCTTCTCGAGGTAGGAGCTGCCGCGGACGGGGTGACCTCAGTGATGGGTGGAGGCGGGTGGTGATCGCTCGGCCACCACGGCCACGCTCCCACTCAGCCGACACATCTCCGGAATTTGTCCTGTGGTCCGGGAGGCCAGAGGCATCTGGTTCCACCTTCCACGTTCCTTCATGGGCGCGCTGCCGGCCCGAGGGCCCGGTGACCTCTGGCTGCAGGCTGATGGTTGCTGCAGCAAGGCCTCATGGGTGGACGTTGAATTCACCGCAGCTGTCAAAGTGTTCCTGAACCACGGGTGGCAGCCATTTGCCCGCACGCGTGGCTTTCATGGGAGGTGCGCCCTCCACTTCAGGTATGACAGCGCCGCGACCTTCTATTTCAGGGTCTTCAGGAAAATGGCCGATGCCTGGGGTGCTGCCCAGAGAGCGACAGCGACGACGAGGATGACAACACCGGTGTCACCGCTGGCGGTGAGCTTGCCCTTGGTGACGGCTGCGCCGCCTCCAGCAGCAGAGGCTCCTCGGTGAAGCAGGACGAGCCGCCATGCCGAAGGGCTTGGACCAGGGAGGATGACGAGCTACATCACTGGTGCACCTCAATGAAATAGGAGGAAGACTCCGACTGAGCTCGAGCGTTGCTGGAGCCGCTGTAGCCGTGCAGCTTGCTTTTTGTTTCTTTCTTTCTCCTACCTCGAAAAATTAGAAGGCCCTCTTGGGGCGTGTAGTGAACCATGGCGCTTGCGCCATAATGCTATGCTCGTTAGTTTTATGTTATGTCATGATGTCTGCGTTGCAACTGGGTGTGGTTAGGGTGATATAGCTCGATGTGCTCGCGGTAGACTCCTGAGGGCCCCCTTCTTGGAAACTTGAGGATGGTCAAACCCCCGGAGGCTACATGTGGCTGCAAGGTTAGAAAACCTCACGAGGCGCCATACCTCTCGCAAGACCCCCATCGCGGGTTAATTGCGGCTAGTGTGCCACGTCGTGATGCCCGGAAGCATGGACTCGAGAGGGCGCACCTGCCCGTGAGCTCGTTTGAGAGCATCCTGCGAGGACTAAGGCACCAAAGCTGGGGCAGCAAGGTTTTGGGAAGGTGTGGTCGTGGGCGAGCCTAGGCGCACACACCGTACCCAGCCCCCGCACGCGGGATGCGCGAGGAAGAGCGACGGCAACTACCACTCTCCCAAAGGCAAAATTCAAAGGGCGAATACTGCGAGGAGAGAAAAAGAAAGAGATTTCCCGACCCTTGCGAATGAAAGATGCGAAAACTCTAAATTTCATTCAAGAAGTTGCAAAACAACGACAGGAAGCAAGCAAAAGAACAGCCGCGTTCGGCACCTAGACTAGTCTTCTTGTCTTCCCACCAGCGCGGAGCATGGGGCCTCGAGTAGGACATGGGTGGGAGCCCCCGTGATGCACAGGGTGGCACTCAGGAGACCCCGGGGCGTGTACAGCCCCAACTCATTATTATGTGAGAGTGTCACGAGGGGAGATCTTCATTGGCGCAGAGCCTTGGTCATGCGTAGAACTTCTGGAGATGTTGGATGTTCCAGGCGTTCTGGATGGGGATCCCGTCCTACGTCTCCAGGCGCGCCGCGCTAGGCTTGGAGACACGGGCGATCCTGAATGAGCGCTCCCGCATGGGTGAGAGCTTATGAAGCCCTTCCCTCGAGAGCACCTGCCTCAGGATGAGATCACCCACCTCGAGTGTCCTGGAGGGGCTGCAGTGATACCGCGACAGCACCTGCTGGTACCTCGCTGCACGGAGCAAGGCTTGGAAGCGGTGCTCCTCCCCTAGCACGAGGTCCATCCCCCGCCATGCATCCTGGTGTGCCTCGTCGAATGCCAAGACGTGCCCGGAGCGATGCCTGACCTCATGAGAGAGGATTGCCTCGGCTCCATAGACGAGGAAGAACGGAGTCTCGTCCGTGGGATTGGTTGCGGTGGTGCGGATGGACCACAACACGGATCGGAGCTCATCGAGCCAGCCCCTGCCGCAGGCCTTGAGCTTTTTCTTGAAGGTCCTCGCCTTGAGGCCCCTCAGGACCTCTGCGTTGGCGCGCTCGGCCTGGCTATTGCTCCATGGGTGTGCCACCGAAGCGTAGCATATCTGCGCTTCAAGGTTAGCACAATATGTTTTGAAAAGGTTGCTCGTGAACCGAGAGACATTGTCGGTGATGATGTGGTTACGAACCCCGAAACAACTCACAATGCCCTTGGCGAACTTGATGGCTAAGCCAGCTGGGATGGTGCAGACGGCCTCCACCTCCGCCCACTTTCTGAACTTGTCGATGGGGACGTAGAGGTAGCGGTAGCCCCCGCGCGCCTGTGTGAACGGGCCAAGAATGCCCAACCCCCAGACCATGAATGGCCATGAGAGAAAGAGAGAGAGATAGTCTAGAGTCCCTAAGTGGGTTGGTGGATCTGCTTGGCTTGGAACTGACATGCGTCACAAGATCTTACCAGCTCGGTGGCATCATTGAGCGCCATGGGCCAGTAGAATTCGCTATGGAATGCCTTGCCCACGAGGATGCATGATGAGGAGTGATGCACGTAGTCCCCACCATGTATGTCAACCAGCAGCTCGCATCCCTGCTCCCTGGAGATGCATCGTAAAGAAATATCGTTCGGGCACCTTCGGTAGAGCTCGCCGTCCTGTATGCAGTAAGGTGCCCCGAAGCAGGTACGCCTTAAACTCCTCGGTCCAGCACCCCTCCTGAGGCTCGAGCGCAAGGAGCAGGTAGGCTCCCGATGTTGGGCCGCAAGCTGGGGCACCCTAAGGAGGCGCCGGCGGGAGCTCCTCCTGAGGCAATGCTGGTCCCGCAACAGGGGAGCTGCCGATGGCTTGAAGAGCTGCTCCTCAAAGACGCCAGGCTCCTGAGGTTGACGTCGGGATGCTCTCTTGGCGATGTCGTCCGCCTCCTTGTTCGTGCCTCGTGGCACATGCTGCAATTCCAATTCCAATCCCAAGAATCGTTTCTCAATTTTGCGTACCTCCTCAAGGTATGCCTCCACGTGCTCGTCCTTTGGCTTGTACACCTTGTTGGAGAAGTTGACAAGGAGCTGGGAGTCGGCCCTGATGGTGAGGCACCTCACCCCAAGAGCCGCCACAGCCTTGAGGCCAGTGATTAGGCCATCATATTCCGTGATGTTGTTGGAGACCTTCTCGCCATGCCGCAAGCAGAGCTGCACAGTGTAGTAGAGCTTTTCCTAGGTGGGCGAGATGAGCACAACTCCAGCCCCCGTGGCCTGACACGCGAACGCACCGCCGAAGTACATGACCCAACCATCCGGTGCTTCGTCTCCGGGCGCGAGAGAACGGTCCTCGCCCACTTCTCGGTCAGGGGAGTTAGTCCACTCTGCTAGAAAATTGGCGAGGGCCGCACCCTTGATGATTCTGGTGGTGTTGAACTCCAACTGGAACGCATGCAATTCAATGTTCCATTCGGTGACCCTTCCCGCGATGTTAGGGCTCCGGGGTACCCTCTCCAAGGGGTAAGCTGAGACCACCTTGATGGGGTGGCTTTGGAAGTAGTGACGCAGTTTCTGGGAGGCAACAAGGAGTGCGAGCAAGAGCTTTTTTGGCATGGGGTAGCGCGCCCGGGCATCGCGCAACACCGTGCTGACGAAGTACACTGGGTGCTTGACGACGGTCGAAGCGTCGGCAGGGTCCCGTGCCTCCCGAGGTAGGGGAACCTCAGGAGTTTCGTCATCTGACGGAGCAATCGTGGCCACATGAGCACCATCCTTAGGACTCCCGCTGATCGAGGGGATGGCTAAGGCCTTAGGAGCACAACCCTGAGGCTGCGGCATCTCGGCCGGGTGCGGGGCGCTGCGCTATGTGCCCATAACCAGGTGCTCCTCCCGGACCGCCACGCAGGCTGTGCTAGCTGAGTGAGGTGTGGTGGCCTGGTAGAGCACCAAGGGTTCGAGGGGGCGCGGCGCTACGATCACCGGTGGGCTGGTGAGGAACTGCTTAAGGTCTTGGAAGGCCGCGTCAGCCTCCAGAGTCCACTCAAACATGCCCTTCTTTTTCATCAGCTTGAAGAAGGGGCGGGCGCGCTACCCTAGCTTGGAGATGAAACACCCGAGCGAGGTTACGCAGCCTGCCAGCTTCTGCATCTCCTTGAGGGTTTGCGGCGGACTAATCCTCTATATAGCCTTGACCTTCTTCGGGATGGCCTCAATCCCTCTGTGCGACACCAGGAAACCCAGTAGCTTGCCAGATGGGACGCCAAACTCACATTTTTCCAGGTTTAGTCGCGGGTTCACCTTGCACAGGTTGGCAAATGTCTCCTCCAAATCTTCGATAAGGGTTCTTGCCTCCCGAGATTTCACCACTATGTCATCGACGTATGCCTCGGCGTTCCTCCCAAGCCGCTGACCTAGGGCAATGTGCATCAGCCACTGGAAGGTTGTCCCGGCATTGCGCAGCCCGAACGGCATGTAGGTGTACCAGTACACCCTGCACGGGGTCAGGAAGGTTGTCTTCTCAACATCCTGCACTGCCATCTTGATTTGGTGATAGCCTGAGAAGGCGTCCAGGAAGCACAGTAAATCGCACTTGGCGGTGCAATCGACGATCTGATCGATGCGTGGGAGAGGAAAAGGGTCTGGAGGACAAGCCTTGTTGAGGTTGGTGAAATCGACGCTTGAAGGCGAGCTTGAGGGCCAAGAGCGCGTCCTTATTATCCCCTGCCACGGTGAGGACACCACTACTTCCTGGCATCTTGATGAGGTTGTAGCCGGGATGAGTCACCACCATGAACTTGGCCAGGGATGGATACTCGAGGATGGCGTTGTACGGGAGACTGATGCGGGCGATGTCTAAGTCGACAAGCTCGGTGCGGTAGTTATCATGTATGCGAAAGGTGACAGGGATGCGGATCTGCCCTAGCACTACAAAAAAATAGACTTCCGTGATGATACGTGTTTGTCACAGTAGGTCTCTTTTTTTGTCATGCATGTACATCCATGACAAATTTATGACAGAATCAAGATAGTCATACCTGTGCTATCGTACAAGTGTTCCATGACATTACCAAAATTATCATCACGGAAGTGTCCACTTCCATGACGATAAATCGCACGTCACAGAAGTGCTTTCGTCAAGGGTGACTGACACGTCGCATCCACCGTAACGGAACACCGTTAAGCTATCAGGTCAGGTTTTGGATCCGATAACCCGTTAACAGCCCTAACCAATGGGGATTTTCCATGTGTAAAATCATCATTTGGCTAGAGGAAACACATGTCGGCTCATCATCGGGACAGATGTCATCCACTCACTGGACAGAAGGCGCCTATGATAATTCGACACATGACACGGCCCAACAAGTTTAAATGGGCCGGACCAACAAAAGGCCCACAAGATTTTGCAGACCATAATGGGCCGGCCTAGCTAAAGGCCCACGAGATTTTGCTCACCATAATGGGCTGGCCCAGCTAAAGGCCCACAAGATTTTGCGGGCCATAATGGGCCGGCCCAGGTAAAGGCCCACAAGATTTTTGTGAGCCATAATAGGCTGGCCCAGGTAAAGGCCCACAAAATTCTTGCGGATCATAATGGGCCGGCCCAGCTAAAGGCCCACGAGATTTCGCCGACATTAATGGGCCGGCCCAGCTGTAGGCCCACAAGATTTTGAGGAACCTAGTAGGCCGGCCCGTTAACTGGCTGCCATGTTTTGGGCCAAATGCCAGCCCATATTTGACCCGGTCTATTAATGGTCTGCCATGCTCCGGGCCTAATAGTGGCCCATATGAGATCCAGCCCGTTAAAAGCCTACCACGTTCTGGGCCAAATTACGGCCCAGATCAGGTCCGGCCCTTTAAGAGGTTTTGGGCCTAATTATGGCCCATATCAGATTCGGCCCGTCAACTGGACACTATGCTTTTGGGCCCACTTGCTAAAGGCCCACTTACTAATTCGGCCTGATATTAGTTTTGGCATGTTAAGGGCCCGTTTAACATTTCGGCCCTATATTAATTTTAGCCTGTTAAAAGCCCGTCATATAGTTGGGCCTAACTATGGCCCGATTTGCATCCCGGCCTACTCGCAGCCGATATCTGATTGGGCCAAACAAGGACCGAGACAATTTTTCGGCCTGTTAAAAGCCCATGATTTGATTCGCACAATCATGGGCCGGGGTTCATTTTGGGTTGCTGCTAGCCGGTGAGCTGATCGACACGTTTCAGGCCCAACCTACATCGTGATTGCATGACGGCCCAATTATGTACCGTAATTTTCGCTTTGGCCAGTTTACTGCGAAGACAAGATATATATACAGTAAAATAAATGCAGCATAGTGAATAAGAAAAAACCTATACTATACAATAAAGAAATTACGACATATTACATCCATTGGGCATCAAAGTTCGCCACTATGATAATAAAGCACAAGCAGACAACAGATTACATACACTGGGCATCAAAGATCGCCACCAGTGCAAATAAACACGCCGACAAAATAATATACAAAACCGGCAGCACTTCAATAGAGTTCAAGAAAGGTTAGCCCTGCTAGGGAGCCGCAGCGCAAGCAGCTGAGCAAGATGATGAGACTGCGCTTGTTCAACACTTATATCTTCCTCAGTCTGAAAGATAAACAAGCAGACAGATGACATGTTCTGCACATAAAAGTATCAGTGCTGACAATTCATCACATTTCTTACTAACGAATAAAGTGACACAGTTTAAATTTGCATTAACACAATATGGTATTGTTCAGGTCAAGACATGGCAGGAAATGACATTGTGAAGGAGTTGGCAGCTTCACGACACCACTGGATTACAGATCAAGAACTCATAAGTATCAATGGTTAGTGTGCTGTCAATTTATACCATTTCAGATTGGCAAATAAAGAGATGGTTTAAATAATAGTAGAATGATATGACATATTTCATAGTTAAGACATTGCAGAATATGACATTGTGCTGTAGTGGGTAGGTTCACCACACCACTGGATTACAGATGAAGAACAGAAGCATACATGCAGTGCAAAAGAAGATCACTTGCTCTATATAGTTTAATTTACATGGTATGAAGAAGGAACTTGGTTGGACAAATGAAAACTTAAATTGAGAAAGGACGAACTTTTGTTTATGAACTACATATAATAAACATTAAACAAGCAATTTGATGCAAACACCAAAAATAAACAGCTGTTGTAGTCATGCCTAACCAAATATATACAACAAAGTCTGAAGGCTTGAGATGGACAAACTTACATTATTGGTGAAGACAGGCTCTATAAAGGCCTTGTCCATGCTGATGGGGGGGGGGCAATTCAAGAAGTTTACCACAGAATCTTCTTCAAAATCATTGCCTTTATTCTACATTTTGTTAAGAGTAAATATATACGAAAAAATGGAGAATATTTAAGATAAGATGAAGAGTGATGCTACATAACCAAGTAGCTATAAATGTAAGTGCAGTGATACAGGAAAAAGGTACAGCCAAGAGCAATGCACAGCTAAACTTCTTCAGTACCAACCTTATGGTAAGAGTAAATATAGATCCGATGTGTAGAAAATGGAGGGCAAAGGAAAATAAGCTGCAGAGTGATGATACATGAACAACTACCTGTCATTATAAGTACACTGATAAAGGACAGCATGTACTTACAAGAACAATGCAGAGGTAAAAACATTGGCATTGGATATATTCTACACTAATGTAACCATTCATACAGATCAGATAATTTGGAGCGAATAATTGATAAGCAAGCTATCATGCATACTGCTGTCACATAATGAACCAGGTATGTATGCGAGTACAATGATACAGGACAACAGGTACTAACAAGAGCAAAGCAGTGGGCAGCATATTTGCGATATCCTGTCGTTCTTGTCAAACCGGAATTCTTCTTCGAGCAGATTTCTTGCAAAAAAGATCCGTAAGGCACATGCGGAAAAGTAGAAGTTCAAAATATCATGTGATTTCATAGACAGTACCTCATCCTGGGAATGAGACCAGTGCATAACAAGGTTTTTACATTCAATGTCTTCTAAATTTAGCACATGAGACTTCACTAGAAATTCGTTTATAGACTTGCCATCAAAGTGTGATTTCCTCAGGTAACACCGATACTGCTGCAATGCTTCCTTGAAAAGCACAAGCAAGCTTTGCTCGTCATGACTATCCAGATTGACCCTCGCCTAGTTACAACAATGTAATGTAAATCATTGATGTGTTCAATCAGTAGAAAACATGAAAATAATAACCATGAATAATAGCACTTACACGTAAGTTGGACAGGAAGATGTCAAAATGGTGTTTGTCTTCACAATAATCTTCCCATGATGGGAATATATGCATGTAGTCCCTAACAACATTGAAAGCATTGTCTTTTAAACTGGGAATAAATGGAATGGGGTTCCAATCTCCAGGAATTAGCTGTCTCTACAGTTGGGATAGGTCTTCGGCCGGTGGACTTGCTGTACTTTTTGCTGGAGTGGGATTTTTCTGTGGTACATCTGGTGCTATGGCAAATGAAATCGGTATACCTTTTGCTGGAGTGCAGGTCCTGTGTGGTGGGGCTAGTGGTGTGGCCAGTGAAGTATGGGTACAGTCTGCTGGAGTCGGTCCTACGTTTTGTGTCACTGGTTGTACAGCCAATATAAGTGGGGTGCTGTCTGATTTCTCTGGCACCACCATGTTTTTCGAGGACTTTGCTGGTGCTCCTTCAGGTTCGGCAATCACCCTCTTCCTTTTTGATGTATGATGCACACGAACATCATTTGAGTGGAAAAACATGGTATGATGACAGATGGAATATGTATTGAAATGGATGGGCATGGCATCTCGACATATATGATGAGTAAACTAAGAAGATGGCGGTGCAACAAAGTAGAAGAAATGCAAGACAATATATGCAAGATATGCACAATCAATAAAGCCTTGCCAAATTAGAACAGGCACCTTGATGGGTGAACAGGACAGGCCATCTGCCTTTGACTCCTCGAGGTTAGAATAGTCATTAGGATGATATTCTGAACAAGAATCAATAGGTGGGGAGCGTACTAGTTTCATTGCTTCCAGAATGGCACTCAATGCCTTGCTGCTAATTTTGTAAGTCATTGCAGTGTTCCACAATATTCTTCTGATGCGCGGATTCTGATATTCACTATAATTGCATATAATATCTGAGAACCATGAAAACATAAATAGTTGTGAGATTATATTTGTAATGCAGATGATATTCTAATATAGGGGCGCCCCTGTAAACACTTGTGTGCTATCACTGGATTCTGATGAGAGAGCTCATGTGTGCTGTAATATGGTGCGTGCATTTATATAATTTGGCACAAGTACACAAAAAATAGGCTCCAGAAGTAAGGATAGCTGGCAGATGATAGGTTCATAATATACTATATAGAGAGTTTATTGCCAAACCATGATAACAAGAGCACACATCAACTAGGCAGATCATAGTGTACATAACAGGGGTACACCATAACCAGGATATATAAATCGGGAAAGTGGAACTGGCTGGAAATTACAATGTTGTATTGCCGCTAGTAATTGAAAGCCTATCAGCTCTATCAGCTGTTGACTGCAGATGTCCTTGCTCCCCTTCCTGACAAGGAACATACTGTGCTTCCCATACAGAACACCACATGGGCCGCCGGCCGAACCACCGGCCCCACTGCCTGTGTTCCTCCGCCACCCCACCCCCGCCCCCACCCGCGTCGAGTTTTCTTCGTTCGATGAGGCCCCACCATCGCCCCCACAACCACCGCCCCCACCCGAGCCCATTCGATCGCACCAGCGAACTCCGGCGAGCTCTGAAAAATCGACTAACCCAATTTTGAAATTTAGTCTACTGTGATTTAACTAGTGTGGAATATAAAAGGGGAAAACCATAAGCATTGCGAGTATGGTGTTGAGCGTGCCATGGCGGATCTGAAGCTGCAAACCGGATAAAGGCAACTTCACAACCAAGACAACAAATCAGAGTAAAGCAGTGCCGATCTATTTTCTTGCTGCGATAAATAAGTTGAGCAGATACGAAAGAGTACCGCCTCTGGTGCGGCGCCGTGTATGCATCTGCTGAGAATTTGGCGGTGCTGTGGTAGCGATGGCTATTGGCGGCGTGGAAGCAGATCAAGGAGGGTAGACGGTGGCGGCAGGGTGCGGTGGACGAGACGGTCGTAGGAGCAGCGGCGGCAAGGTGGACGACGACGGGGATGAAGCGAGAGGACAGGATGCAAGGATCCTGGTCCGAAGCCGTGGATGAGAGAGGTCGATCTCTTGTAATGGACGGCGGCATCGGGGTATCAGCTCCGGCATGGTGGAGGAGGACGGCGGTGGATGGGGTGGCGGACAGCGGCGGACGGAGGAGGGTGGGGTGGAGAGGGTGTTTTGGCGCCCACTGAGTATGAATGGGGAAAAGGGAGGTAGAGAGGAAGGGGGGAACCATGTATTCAGGGAGCGCTTGTCTCAAATGCGAGGAAATTTACAAACTTAGCCCCCGTTTCAAATTTCTACTACATCACAGCAACACTAGTCGGTTGGGGATAGGACGGTAATCTCGCATACACCGAATATTTGCCGACGAGAGTTTGTTTTTGGCGCCCACCATGTATGAATATGAATCGGGGAGGGAGTTGATTTCGGCCGAGGACACACCGTGTTTTGGCGCCTACCGTGTATCAATCCGGGTGAGAGGCGGTTACGTCACGTTTGGGTGAAATTACAAACCTACCCCTATCGAAACCTATAGAAATCCAGCATATAGGCTTTGCGTGGCAGGGATAGGCAGTAGTGATTTCCATCTCGCAGATTTTGGTTTCGGGCGGTTACTGCGACATTCCCCGCTTCGTTCAAATTTTGCAGAGTGCATGTTTACCGTGCCAACTCAATTCTAATCCCGTTTGTATTCTATTTTTTTTCAGGCGGGATCGTTTTTCAATTGGAATTACATTCTATATACATCATTTTTTATATATACTTTCAAAAGCACAACAAAGAATTCTGCTCCTTTATATGTATAATATGATTTACAAATACAACAATCTCGAAATCTTAAGGTTGAATTCGAAATTTTTTAACCAAATTATGTTCTACTAAAATGTATGGATCAGTAATATCTACATATTAAATAACATAGATGTGCGTGAATTCATATGAGTATGCATGTTTGATAGATCAATTTTGGTTCGAGTATGGATTACATGTATCATCATCCCAAATTCAAATATTTGAATCCCTTTTTTGTTCACTCCTTTCACGCCCGTCTCTCTCGCATGCATGCTCCTTCAGGTAGCTATCACTCTCTTTTCTCCAGCTCACCCGCACGCTCACTTCATGTTGCTCCTATCCTCGCAAACATGGTCTCTCGACGTCTCCCTTGAGAAGTGTCACACTCTCCCTATCATTATAAATTACACGGTTTTCATTATCTCTCACGTCGCTACTGTTCTCTGGTATCACTCAGTACCTAAGTTTCTTTTTCACCGCCAAACACACAGTCTCCACTCGTCTTTCACTTTGTCTTTCTCTCTATGGGATTCTCTCACACACCCTATATGTCTCTACATATGACTCATAACACTAAAATTACTCTCTCTATCTCTCCTATAGACACAACATTTGTTGCAGTCTCCTTTTCGTCTCCATCCCAGACTGACATTATTCATTTGTTTACCGATCAGACAACCCCGACTACCGTCTCCTCTCTCTCTCTCACAGACACACACGCACAACTCCTGATTCCACTCCCCTTCCCGACTACCGTCTCTCTCTCACACACACAAAACACTCGCTTTCGCACCCCAACTCGTATTTCTCTCACAAACATTTTCGACTAGCTAGCCTCTAGATAGGTTTATACACCCGCACACTCGTGCTTCCACCATTGCATACATGTCTGTCTCCCGCTCCTTGTATCTATGTAGATTTTTCTTCCCTTCTTGAGACACGCCCTCTCGATCGTGCACACACACACTATCGCCTCATTTTAAGCTGATACCTATCGCACACACACTCCTTGTGTCTTTGTCACACATACACTCCGTCCTCCTCCACTCGCCCTCTCTCTCACACACACATGGGCTTTTTGCAACAACTAGCAAGATGCCCATGCGTTGCACGGAACATCAAGATGCATTTGTATGAGTATTTTATCTTGTGGGGGAAAAGGATGAACGAGGGAAGGCCTTATTTGCAAATGTGGAGAGGGATGTGGGTATCTTTTTGTAAAATTGCCATAGTTTCCTTCCTATCCGTCAAATATAGATCGGACGGCCTATATTGCGGGATGGCAGACACACGATCATCACCGACAATGCTTATTATAAGAGTAGGGATAAAAAATAGAGTTGGTGATGATAGTGGGCCTGCCATCCTGCAATGTAGGTCGTCTGATTTATATCTGACAGATAGGAAGGAAAATATTGCAATTTACCCGCACTCTTCACCACATTTGCAGATAAGGCCTTCCCTCGCTCATCCTTTTCTCCCACAATATCTTGATGTTCCGTGCAACGCATGGGCATCTTGCTAGTAAGAGTAGAAATTAGACATATACCACTTCTCGAATCTTGAAACCAACAACATTCCTCCCTTATCTCATCAAAACCGCCAAAGGAATATATTTTGAGTGAAACATAACATATTTCAAAGCTAGACTTTTTTTCTATGAAATCGGTGAATATGTATTATGATTAATCTACTTTGATCGTGTGGCAACGCATTGGCACATTGCTAGTAGTTGTTATAATTTTTTGGACACCAGACAAACGATGGAGTACATATACGAAGATAAGAGGCGCACGCACGCAGTCGGCCTCTCGCTGTCTTGTCCACATGAGTGTTACGTAAAGGCAAAATTAACAAATAAACCCTAAAACCCTAGGGGCACGATTGCTACATTCGCGGGTACCGGGTACGTGGTGGAGCACCTTTGTCGGAATAGTCAGCTCGCGTGATAATTTGATCCGTAGGAGTTGATGGTCGGGACCACAGGTGAACGACTTGGAGCACGGTGGCTCGCCAGTTGCCATAGATCGAGTAACCACGTTTAAAATATCGTTTTTTAGTGGGGTTAAGAGTTCCGATTTTCAGTGGCGCGTTATAAGTAGTAAGTAGTTTTTAGAACGATTGGTATGGAGCGAAAATGGAATTCATAGTGCTACGTACCTCCTTGGTGTATGGTTGTATGGTTTGTTTTTTGTGATGGAGGTTGTATGGGTTTATGTTGCGAGATGTTGAACCTAGTAGTTCTAGGGCAAATACTATGGTTTAGATTTAGATGTTGGTTTTCTTTAATGAAAATCGGAAGGGGAAACCCTTCTTCGATTAAAAAAACTACTACCTCCATTCTGGTTTACTAGTCCCCATCGTACTTTGGGTCAAAGTTTGTCCACGAACTTTACTTGTAAAATGTGAATGGAAAATGAGATTTTGTTATACCCAAACAAAAAATGACTGGAGGGAGTGATTTCTCTGACACGGACGCGACCTCTCATAGCGCAGGCATTGAACCATTATAGCTTCTGCCTGTTCGCACGCCATGCCGGCGTGTGGATGTAACTTCACTTAATTCCATCAAACGTCGCGCCTCCCACGACCTTTGCCTCCCTTGCGCGGTCACACCCTTTGAGACTTCGACCGGCTATAAATGAGAATTTTTTTGCCTACTCCGCATGCATGATACTCCCTCTGGTCCTTTTTACTCCCTTCAACCGTTTGCAAAGTGTTTGACCAAATTTATACTTTTCTTGATCACCACCTTATATTAATTAACCAGCCACACCAGTACACTCATTCGATACAATATTCACCACACAGGGCGGTACATTATTTACAAGAATACCATCTAATCTATTGTCAAAGCTATACTTAGCGATTAAGTGTGCCACCTTATTGGCCGAACGACTAATCTTTGACAATTGAAGATTGTTGATCAACCTCGAGATGCTCAACGCTTTCATCTTCAGGTCACGCATAGCAGACCTTTCAACGCTTTGACAGGCATCAATGAAATCCCACGACCAAATTTATACTAAAAATATCAATATCTACAATACTCCCAAAAGACATAGGCGCGGTGCATTAACTTCTACCTCGTTTCTTGTTTCTTGACATATCAACCAATAGGAGATGTGAGTGTGCATGCTTTTAATGACTTGAGACTACCAAACATGACATGCAGTGGTTAGTTCATTGCATGCAATGCTATTAATTAGCAAATAAACATTAATATCTCTTGTTTTCCCCTCCTCCTTGGTCACAGTGCACAATCTAAGATGACTTGCTCACCTAGACGGAGGGAGTACTGATTATAATGAGTATAAGAACTACGTTTTATAATGAGTGTAAAAATATTGATTTGACATTGTGAATGTTAACAAATTGTGGAATAGTTTTTGAAGTCTGCAAAAGTACTCAACTAGTGCTGTCGTTCTCCACAAAAAAATGTGTTTACCAATGCATGCATGAAACACTAGTTACTCTAACCCCCCTCTCTTCTTTAATTCTTTGCCACATCAGCATGTTTGCTATTCCCGCGTGCATGATACCAGCTAAGATACCACCATTATGGCCAGCCTTAATCATCGCATGCAATAATTTAGTGCACCTTGAAATATGAACATGTGTGGGGCATGTTTGTTTTTAATGACTTGAGACTATACCTAGCCCGGCATGCAAGATGACTTATTATGCACCGTTCCCCATACCTGCAGGAAACCCGTTCGTCTCCAAATCTTTCCTCTCCATGGGTGGAAACAATATGCCTGCCAAACTCTCCTTCTCCCTCCGGCGGTCCCACCACTCCACCCCGTGTGAAAAAATTTGCATGCATGACTCTCCTCCCCCCATGCTCGTCCAATCCGTTGTGACCAGCAATATTTCCACCCCTTCGCTCCCCCGTAATTTACTCCAACAAATATGCCCACGTAGCTGTTACTTAAGTGCAGGTGCATTCGGTCACTGACATATGGGACCAACAGGGGTCTGGCCCACATGTCAGTGACGCAACTGGACCGGCAGTTAAGTCAGTGCAGCTCAGTCCATATCTTACGTAGGTGTGCCATTGCTCGCTATAAATACTGCGCCTCCCATGACAGCGCTATCTCCTCCCCCTCATGTTCATGTTCATCGCTATCTCCTCCCCTCCCTCTCACGTTGACCACCATGGCATCGCCCCTCCCAAGCCCTAGGAGCCCCTCGTTGCACCGCGCCAACGGTCACGCGTCACCGTTCCGTTCCTCGTCGCCACTAGTCGAGGAGGAGGCGTCGGTGTTCCACTCCTCGCCACTACGCGACGCGTCGCTATTCCGTTCCTCACCACCACTAGTCGAGGAGGACGCGTCTGTGTTCCGCTCCTCGCCGCGACGCGACGCATCGCCGTTCCGTTCCTCGCTGCCACTAGTCGAGGAGGACGCGTCGGTGTTCCGCTCCTCGCCGCGACGCGTCGGCGTTCCCAATCTCACCAGCACGCGTGCCGGAGGACGCGTCGGCTCCCCGCTACAAGGAGAACGCCGCGCCGCCCGCCGATCCCCCCAGCCTTGAGGAGCTTTGGAAAGAAATGGATGTTGCCTTGTGGGAGGCTTTGCCTCTAGCAGAGCACGCCAAAATAGAGGCGGAGAAGAAGGCCGAGGAAGAGAAGCGCACCGCGGAACAAGCTGCCTGGGAGGCCTATGTCGCGTCCGATAGAGTCAGGCAATTGCCTCTTTGGCAGAAGGTTCGTGCGAGGGCCGTGAGGGTGGTGTAGGACGCCCGTGCCAACGCCCTGAGTGCAGTCGGGCCCAAGCGCCTCATCTACGCTTGGCGGTACGTGGACCGGGTGCACGCTTCCAGCAAGGAGTACCTGTTGGTGCCGGATCACCACATCGGTGAGATCACGCTCGCCCGCCGGCAAGCCGCCAATCAGCACCTCACGAGTTGCGAGGCTGAGGAAGAGGCGTTGTGTCGGCGCGCTGGGAAACGGCCGCGCACCAGGGCACTCGTGGCGCACCGCAAGCGCTCTTGCGAGTGCCGTGGCTTTTAGGAGGAGTATAATTTTGTTTCGTAAGGCAATCTCATTAGTTTTGGGACGCAAATGATAAATCCCGAACGTTCAAGAATTTTTAGCATCCTTAATTAAGTATGTAAAAGGGAAAGTTTGGAAACCTTGTGTATTCGTACGCATTTTGCAAGTACGTGCATATAGCACAAACTTTACTATATACTATCGCACTACACGTCTCTCTCGATATATGCTTGCAGACTGTGCTACTCCCTCCGTCCAGGTCAATAAGTCATCTTCGGTTGTGCATCGCGACCAAGAAAGAGGGAAGACTTATACACCTTGACGGGGGGAGTACTACTATTACTTATGTATGTGCAAATGCACGTTTTAACATTACGATGTGGTTTTTGTAAATGTAGAAAAACAACACTAGTCAAGCTTGTGAAACAATTTGATGCAAAACAAATGCAAAAAATGCTCGTTTGATTGTTTACTTTTAGCTTCCTTCTCTGTGGTTATTTCTCTGTCGTACTTTGTACGGAGTATCTCACTGGTTGGAAAGGCATGCAAATTCCCAAACCGCTTCCTACACACTCTATCTCACTGGTTGCCAGCATTGACGTTGTCGCCCATGTCATTGAGGATGAGATTGCCGAGGTCAGGGAAGAAGTCGTCGTTCGCAAAGTCGTCGCTGCCAGCAGTCACGCGAGTGCGCTCCCCAAAAACCTGATCGCCCCTCTCCCGTACAGGATCACGAGAGGTGGGGTTCCAGAGGCCTGTTGTCCCTTCTCCCGGTGCACACCGAAAGGAGGGATGGAGAAGACTTGCTTGGTGGCGCAATGATCTGGAACGGTGGTGAGAAACTATATAGTGCGGGCCGGGTAGGTCGTGGGAGTATAGCTCTGTCCTCAGCTCGGCTCAATCCCGCAACCCGCGGCGCATCGTGACGAGGCGTGGCGTGGTGAGGCGAGCAAGGAGGAGGAGCGCACATGTAGGTCTCCTCTTGTCATGCTCATACAAGTGGTAGAAGAGCTCACCTTATAAAGGCCTACTAGCAAAATTCCAACATCGACCAGGCCGTCCATGAAACGGGAGTGGCTGTAGGGGACGTTGCGCCAGTTGAATATATGAGCAACAGGAAGGACAGAAACACATACGGTGCAACGGGATCAGCACCGTTGGCATTGAGGTTGTCGCCCATGTCCAAACACCAGGTAGACACGTTCTTTGAGTATGGTTCGTAGTCGTTCCATGCTCGGGCATTGAAGTTTGTAACTATTTTAGATTAGAATATACTACTCCTCCGGTGCTAGTAGTAGAGCAGAGTCCTACTCTACTACTCTACTCAAGCAAGTTAGGGCATATCATTGTAGGGAGTACCAGTACTGTGATCACTCAAGCAAGTTGTCTGACATCGACATGACACTACGCTGCTGGTATGTGTCTCGTAAGCCAAGCGGCGCGCAGTAGTCATCATCACCTGTCCACTTCCCGCAGCACATATTCGCTTCTCCATATTTGTCTGCACATAATCTCGTCCAATCTTCCATCCCCGCTAAGGCGCCTCCCCCCTCGTCCAAAACCCAAGCACTAACACTAGCAGAACCGAGCAACGTCCACCGAAAGAGTGGCTGGAATTCTCTCCCCATAGAGGTAATCAAGCTCATTGTTTCGCGTGTGGACAATCTCAGTACCATGCCGCTCGTCGCGTGCTCGTCGGGGCTGTACCGTTTACTCAAAGCCCTCAGGCCGGAGCTTTTTAAGCCAGCTCCTTGCTTGCTGATTCCGCCTGATCTTCAGAAACGGCGTGTCACACAGCATAACGATCGTAGGGTGGCGAGCATCAACCCCATTGACTGCGATCCGATCCCCATCAGCCTCAACTACATTAATGGTATGTACTGGGTCGGCATGAACACGTCTTAGATGGTGCTCGTCGACGGTCGCGACAGCTGGATGCTCGTGGAGGTCTACACCCGGCGATTGATCCCCCTTCCTTCGATTAACACTGCATTGCTTTGGCACCGCAACCCAGAATACTCGGAATCTTACAGTAGCCAAGATGATACCAAGTTTGATTTGCTCAAGGTTGTAATCTGCCAAGTGCCCACAAGATCTGCGAATTATAAAGACTTCATGCTAATTGCGTTCTTCAACCGCGGTCTCGCCTATCTGATAGGTCACTACGGTAAGTGGATAAATCTGCACGTCCATCGCAGGATCATACATCCTCTATGGTTCTCTGATGCCATTGAACACAAGGGCTTCATTTACGTTGTCGACTCCTTCTATGGCTGGACGTATTGCTGGCCTACTCCAGTCATCGCTACAAACGGCTGTTACAGCAGTATGTTACTTTCCTATGATATCATGATGGCTTGCTTATATTACTGTCAACATGCTCACAACATGCTGTTCTTAAGATTGACTAAACCAAGAGCCCTTTTTTATTTGACTCCAACTTGATATGATGTTGTAGGCCGCCTGGTGTCCCTACCCTTCCTAATCCCAGAACCTTTCAAAGAAAAGCGGCATGGCGGTTGCAGGTGGTTCCTGGCTCGATCAGACGACGGTGAAAGATTGACGATCGTTCGCACGTACCGGGCGTGTTGTTTCGCGGAATACAATCACAGTCACTTCAAGGTCTTTGAGCAGGATCCCAGCTTCTCTGGGCCTTCAGGAATTTTTGACTGAGGCTGGTAAGTAGGATTGGTACACGCTCTCTATTTGTCGGACTGAATTATCTGATTAACCAAGAGATAACCGACGGCAAGGATCATGATGGCAGCGCGGTTTCGTTCATCAGGGAAAACTGTGTGTACACAGCGTACCATGCATCTCTGCATGCACCATACCCTGATATGTGCCGCCACGCTCTGTAGCCCAAAGTAGGAGAGAGGGTCGCAAGTATCAGACTTCGACCTGCTGGCTGGAGTTTCCCCCGTCAGGCACCCGTCTGGTTCAAGCCGTGAGCCAATCTCCACAGCTTAATAAATAGTAACGTCTAACTGAGCAAGTTAGTTAGATGCGTACACTTGGTGTAGTAGGATCTTTATTTAATTTGATGCATACACTTGTTCTTTTTTGGTAGCCCTTTTGTAATGATGGCTGATGTTTGGTTTGGAAGAGAGAGTTGCGTCTTCACTTTCCTGGCCTGCTTACTGCTTATGTTGCACCCCCAGCCCCGGTTGCTGCTGCTGTTGTTTTCAGTGTACAATCAGTAGTATATTTCGTTTGTTGGTTGAATAAATGTGTTGTTAGAATGACAAACACAATATTTTGGAAGTCGTTGCACGGTTTGATCCTTTAGTGCCCCGTACCGTATGTAGCGCATACTATTTATCATACGGAACACATTTTTTTTGAAACTCGAAACACATTTTCCACTTGTTGATAACATGCAGCCCACTGATGAAGGCCCAATAGAGAAGCCCATAATTAACTAGAAGGGAGGCTCTCACATGAATCCGGCCCAATTACATGCTCATGGTCCCCTAAACATAAATAAGTAAATAAATAAATAAATAAATAAAGCTAAATGCTCATGCACCAGTTCTTTGGGAAAATAGGTAGCCCAGTATTTTTTTTGAAGAATACCCAAGCTAGGCCTATTTGTTTTCTCCGAATTACCGGGCTGCAAATCTTTCAAGACGAGGAGGGATGCATGCCAGCCTGGCTTAAGAGTATGGTCAATGTCTATTAAATGTAATATCAAAAGGGGTTGAAACTTCCAAAAAAATTATAGTAAATGGGATATAAGTTTCTTTTTTTTGTTTTTGTTCTTCACTGATATCTTATATGTATTTCATTGGATTTAACATGACATAGTACTAATTTATTTTTAAATTTGTTTTAGTATGGCTATTAATTTTTGGATTAAGAATATTTCGTTCTCGAGAAAAAATTGCGAATTTTCAAAATTTCCCACATATTTAGTTAACTTTTTGACCTTGGTACTGACCTAAAAATGGCCAGCAATTCTAAAAATGGAAAACGGGCTTCAATAAATTCCATATGAATTAGAAAATGAGTAAAAATTACAAAAATAATAGCAAATGGGTTGTACACGCCACAGATTTCAAGGCTGACTTGTTTACGCAAGGCTTTGTCAGTGAACACACGATTCTAGCAGCAATTAGTGCTGGATGTCCATCCAACGGCCGACGTGCTTCTTCAATCTCTGATCTTCCTGCTCCAGCTGCCTAAACTAGCGCCGGTGGGACTGCTTGCTTCCTCCTCTTGTGGCCCGCTGTGATGTCGCGCAGGCTTCCCCGGCCCACCCTACTCCCTCCGATGGCCTGGCCGCACGCAATCAACTGCCTCCTTATTACGCGAAAAAAATGATTCCTCCCACTGACATCTGGGGCGCACCGGTTGGGAGGCTGACCTGTGGGCCTACTAAGTTGACGCGTACGCAGGGCTTGTCAACTTAGTCAACAAACGATTCTAGCAGCAGTAACCGCTGGATTTGAATTGAACGGTCCTACTGCTTCTTCAATCACTTCTCTTCTTGCACCATCCACCCAAAGCAGCGCCGAGGAGACCGCCTGCTCCTGCCTCCAGTGGCCGGCTATGCTGCCGATGAGGCCTCATCGCCCCCTCCTACTCCCACCGCTAGCCAGGCCCTGCGGCGACGGCAGCCTCACACCGCAGCCGAACCAGTGAACCCTCGTACTCCTCTCTGCATGGGCATCCACTGCCATGTCTTCCCCGGCTCCGCGTCGTCCCCTTCCTAGGCCTCATCGTCGTCCACCGCGTTGGTGCTCTCGACGCGGCGTGGTCAACGTGGTCAACGACATTCCATCGAAAGAGTACTGTACATGGAGAGGCTGACAGCTGGGTCCACAGCCCAGTTTTTTTGTGATTTGCCAAGTAAGTCGCTTTGTCAGGCCTGTTGGGCTGCAAATCTTTCAAGACGAGAAGAGCTTTCATTCAGCTGGCCAAGAAAATGGCCCATCAGTAATGAGAAATGGGCTGTACATTTTTAAAACACATCAAACTGGCAATTAGTTTCAAATATCTTTTTTTCATTTCGAGATTTGAAATTACATTAATTTTATGCGTGGTGAATTTGTTGGATTTTATATTGATATACATTTATTTTTAAAATCAGTTTGAATGTGATTCGAAATTTCGGGATTAAAAACAGTTCGGACCGCACCGAAATATGCAAAATTTCCTATAATTTTTTCACCGTGGCCACAATATGGGCTGTAGTGCTAACAAAAAGAATATGGGCTCCAAAAAAACCTTAATAATTAGCAAATGGGCTGTAAATTATTAGAAATAATGGCAGATGGGGTGTATGCTGTTTTCCACAGATTTGAGGCTTTCCTAAAAAAAGGTTGACGCACAAGCAGTGACTGTTGGATGGCCATCCAACGGCCGTCGTGCTTCTTCAATCTCTGCTCTTCCTGCTCCAGCCGCTCAAACTGGCGTCGGCGGGACTGCCTGCTCCCTCCTCCCCACGGCCGGCTCCGCTGCCGCGCAGGCCTCACCGCCCCACCGTACTCCCATCGCTGGCCTAGCCATCCGTCTACTCACCCACACCTGCTGTTATTCTCCGGCGATGGCAGACGAACCAGTAAACCCTCGTACAGTCGTACTCCCCTCCGCGTGGGAAACAACTGCCGAGTCTTCCCTGCCTCCGTGGCGTTCCCTTCCTAGGCCTCGCCATCGTCCACCGCCCTGGTGCTCTCGGCACGGCCTGGTCAACATGGTCAATGACTGACATGCATCTGAAGTGGACTTTACGTGGAGAGGCCGACAACTGGGTCCATGGCCGCACGCAAGGAAATGCCTCCTTATTATGCGCAAAATAATGATTCCTCCACCTGACATCAGGGACCCACCAAACGGGCCTCTGTATTTCGCGAAAAAACGTTACCGCCGCTGACAGCTCGGACCCACCAGCTATATCTTCACACGCAAGGAAGTGCCTCTTTATTACGCACAAAAAAATGAATACTCCCCCTATTAGCTAGGACCCAGTATAGTGGCAGGCTGACTTGTGGGCCTACTAAGTTGACGGGGACGGAGGGCTTTGTCAACTTACTCAATATGCACGATTCTAGCTCCAGTGACCGAACGATGTCCATCCAACGGCCGTAGTGCTTCTTCAACCTCTGGTCTTCTTGCTCCAGCCGCCCAAACCAGCGCCGGTCGTGCCTCGTGCTCCTGCCTCCCGTGGCCGGCTACGATGCGGCGGAGGCGTCACCGCCCCCTACTACTCCCACCGCTGGCCAGGCCATCCCTCTACTCACCCACACCCCCTGTTATTCTACGGCGACGACAGCCTCACACCGCAGCGAACTAGTGAACCCTCGTACTCCTCTACGCGTGGGCATCCACTTCCGCGTCTTCCCCGGCTCCATGTCGTCCCCTTCCTAGGCATTGCCGTCGTCCACCGCCCTGGTGCTCTCGGTGCGGCGTGGTCAACGTGGTCAAGGAACGGCTTCCATCGGACGTGGACTGTATGTGGAGAGGCTGACAGCTGGGTCCATGGCCGCAGCAAGGAAGTGCCTCCTGATTACATGCAAAATAATTATTCCTCCACCTGACAGCGAGACCCACCGGACGGGCCACCGTATTTCGCCCCCCTAACTGCTGGGACCCACCAGCTACATCTTCGCACGCAAGGAAGTGCGTGACAGTCGAGACCCACCTGGTCGAAGCATACGTAGCGTTGCCATTCTGGTCACGAACGTGTACATTTATCTATACTGGTCGATGTAGAGGCGCGCACGTGTCGTAGTAGAGGCAGCCAGGGTGCAAGAAAGAAAATACGGCCACGTACGTGTACATACGGGCGGGGTCTCGAACGCCTACTCGCGCATACGTATGGCCAGGGCTCGTGTACATGGCTGGGTCGGAACGGGGAAACAACGTCGTCGTGTTCATGGGGAGGCAACGGAATGCGTCGTGTTCATGGGGAGGCAACAGATGGCGTCATGTTCATGGGGAGGCAACGGAATGCATCATGTTCATCGGGAGGGCTTGGATGGAACAGGCGATGGAAATGAGGCCTGGCGTACTGCTGAATGGAGGAAACGGCCTTGTGTTCGACCGGCCACGTTCGAAACGGGATCCTGTTCATCAGGAGGGGTGTGGCGTACCGCAAAACGGAGGAAACGGACCTCCTACGGTCGAAACGGGGGTCCTGTTAATCGAGAGGGGTGTGGCTTACCGCAAAACGGAGGAAACGGACCTCCTACGGTCGAAACGGGGGTCCTGTTGATCAGGAGGGGTGTGGCGTACCGTAAAATGGAGGAAACGGACCTCCTATGGTCGAAACGGGGGTCCTGTTGATCGGGAGGGGTGTGGCGTACCGCAAAACGGAGGAAACGGACTTGTGTTGTAGCGCTACGGTCGAAACGGGGGTCTTCTTCATCGGGAGGGGTGTGGCGTACCGCGAAACGGGACTCCATGGGATACTGTTCATCTCCACCGTCGACCTCCTCCAGCCTCCACGGGCTCCTGTTGATCCAGCTTCCACGTGCTCCTGTTCATCCAGCCTCCACCGCGCGCTACTCCACCATCTACTGTTCAACCACCCCTCCACCGTCTACTGTTCATCCAGCCCTCCACACCACGGGGTCCTGTTCAACCACCCCTCCACGGGCACCCCTCCACCGTCTACTGTTCATACAGCCCTCCACCACACCACGGGGTCCTGTTCATCCAGAGGCAACACCACCGCTCACTGTTCATCCAAACCCCCCTGCAACGCTCACTGTTCATCCCAGAGGCAGCATCGATCGGCTTCAGTTAGCAACAGTAGCAAAGGAATCGCTCGATCGGGTTCAGTTAACATCCATCGATCGATCGCTCGGGTTCAGTAACGCGCAGCCTGCAGTGCAATCGCTCGGGTTCAGTTAGAGCCCAACGCCTCGCTCCGGTTTAGTTAGAGCTAACGCCTCGCACACACGCGCGTACGTGTACGAGAGAAACGCGCAACGCTTAGCCCCCGACCTCCCACCGTAACTGGGAACTCCCTGAAATTTTCCTCCCCCTCGCTTCTACCACGGTTTTTTCCGTCATGGACGACCCAAAGAATGTCATGCAGCTGCGTCTCCGGCCCGCCCAGGACGAAAAGCCCATTTTCTGTCATGATTTTTTGTCATAGTAGTAGGAGCCCACCACATCTATGATGATACCAGGTTTTGTCACAATTATCGTCATAGAAGTGTCATATGTATGACAGAAAAAAATTCGTTCGGCCCAAAATTTCACGGATGTGTCTTTTTTTTGTAGTGTAGGGGGCAGGTGGAGCCATCAAAGACCCCATAGAAAGGCTTGGTGGGGAGGAGTAGGCCGTCAGGCACATGAAGCAGGCCGAACGCCTCCGTGGAGAGGACGTTGAGGCCAGCGCCATCGTCGATGAGGGTCCTGGTGACTGCCACATTGCAGATGGTGGGGTTGCAGAGCATAGGGAGCACGCCGGCGCGGACTGTGGTCTCGGGGTGGTCCCTCGAGTCGAAGGTGAGGTCAGCCTTAGGCTCCACCCAGCCCGGAGGGGCTCCTCGCTGGCCGTGGGTGGCGCCCGCCTGGCAAAAGAATTGCTTGATGTGGCGGTCCGTGGCCAGAGCCTGCAAGCCGCCAAGGAGGGCCGTGATGGTGTCGGGCACTGTTGTCTCGAAGAACGTGATGAAGAGGCCGCACAGCTCTTCCCAAGAGGCCAGTGAAGACTCCGGCAACCCCAGGAGCCAGGCGCGCGACACACCTATACGGGCCATGGGGAGCCAATTCTCCATGACCTTGTCGTCGCCGCCGGCTGCCCAGACAGCCTCCGCATACGCCAGGAGAAACCCTGCCGGATCTGCCGTGCCATCGTATCAAGGCGGCAGCTCCGGCCTGAACTTTGGCGGCCACTGCACTTGTCGCATGGCGGCAGTGAAAGCTCGGTGGCCTGCAATCCCACTGAATGCGCCCGACGGCATGGCGAGTGGAGCGACGCCTTCCATGCGAGCCGAGCAGTGAGGGCAGGATACAACAGACGAGGAGGTGAATCTTCGACGCACCCCTACCTGGCGCGCCAAATGTCGGATTCGGGGCTCCACGGACCCAAGGAAGATTCAAACTGTGGGGTGCATGCAAATAACTCAATCTCCTCAGCCTACCTATACGATGCTCCCACAGCCTAGCTCGATGAACGGAGAAGGAAAGGGACACAACAGTTTACCGAGGTTCGGGCCACCTTGCGGTGAAGACCCTACTCCTGCTTTGTGGTGGATTAGCCTTGCGGTGGGCAGAGGATAAACTAGTACAGAGGAAGAACAACCTCAGGAGGTCAGTTCTTGTGTGTGAGCTGCGAAGGAAGGAGTGGATTCTATCCCCGCTATGGTGGTGGATAACCTATGTTTATAGTGGCCTTGGTCCTCCTCCCCCAAACTAAAGGAGAGAAGGCATCCCACAATGGCCAAGTTTGAAGGGAGACAAATAGTACATCTTATCCTGACAAAAGGTGGTCTTCGCCTACAAATCTTCTGGTCGTGTCGTCGTGGTGGGCTCGGCGATGACCTCCATCCTGCTGTCCTGGCGGTCTTGGTCTTGTAGCACGGAAACGGAAACCTTTGGCTGATTCCTCGGGACTCCGCGCCCGCGCTTGCCTCCTTAGCACCAAAGAGGAAGCCTGCTGTACTGCGCCCGCTGGCGCCCACCTGGCCTTGCTCATCACGGCTTGTGTCACCTTAACCTCACAAGGTGAGCACATGCATAGGAATCTCCGCTCCTCAGGAGCCAGCCTAGGGAGGCCGCTCCCTCTGGAGGTCTTGCCATCGTCCGCCTCGCGAGGGTCTTGTGTTGTCGGTGCTGACGAGGGGCCATACCAGGCCATTGATGGTGCCATGCCATGGGCCGCATGCAGGCAAGTCTGGGTACCCTGGTTTCTAGAACACCGACAGAATCCATCACTAAGAGTGCCTCTCAGTTGTTGGATGCAGCAGAAGTCGGTCTTATGGTTGATAAAGGGCGAGCAGTTCTTTGTCCTCTTGACCATGATCTCCCCACCTCGGTGGCTGTACCTTTAGATAGCACTTTTGAGAACATCCTTGATGTGTGTGTAATCCTTTTTATTTATGTTCTTTGACGAGTCCAAGTACAGAGCATGGGAGAATCGGGGGTAAAGAATGATGAGGACGGCACGCCCCTCGCTGCGCAAAATAAGTACACCTCAAATTAGCTTCCACGCGTGCAAATGAATCATTGAAATCGAAAGAAGAATATCCGGGGATGACTTACATGGGTAAATAAGGCAAGAGAATCGTATCCTTGTCCTTATTGGCAACTCATGGTGCTTTGAGCAGACTGTCAAAAAGCCCTCATGCATAAAGTACGGGTCAGCGACACATATATGAGATATTTGCTCGCGCTTGATGATGTAGTTCATGTACAACGCATAAAGGCGGACGAATGTAAAATCCAGCTTTGTCATTTGAAACATGTTGAAGATGTAATCAAATCGGAGGAAGAACTTATCCGCGGGGAATGTGTGGACGTAGAACCTTAGCTGCGGCATGTTAACCACGTAGAGCGGGTATCCTGGATTTTTCGAGGCGATAAGGCTTCTCACTGAACAACACATCGTCATGAAGCCTCCTTAGATCGCCGTCTATGGCCTCTAACGCTTTCTTAGGTAGGATCGAATCATCGGGGATACGGTATTTCGCCGCACCTTTGACAGGTATATGGGCTTCCATTCGAGGCTGAGGAGGCGGCTGGCTCATAGAAGCAACTTTGGCAGCATTAGGGCCTTTCTTTGGTCTCTTCCTACGTTTCTTTGGTTCCGGATGTGAGCCTATCATACCGTCCCTGACCACCGCCCCCAGTGTTCTCGGGCCAGCCTTAATGTGCGAGCTACATTTGGTTGTTGTTGTTGTTGTTGTTGTTGTTGTTGTTGCTGCTGCTGCTCGGTCAAGGCACCATCTGAAGGTGTGTCCTACGATGATTGCACGAAGAGAGACTTCTTGAAATCAGCCTTAAGACGATCCCGCTCCAGCAATTCAAGCATCAACTCATCATGCTCAAACCCCGAGTCATACTGCAAAGCCATCAATCCTCCATTGTCATAGCTGCTGATATTGAGATACTGTAGAGGATCATAATCCTCGTCCATGGCATCAGCCATTTCTTATTCGACGGTGGCGACATCACCAGCCACTAATGGAGCCTGATCTTCCTGACGCCTTCCGCTATCACCCGGAATGATAGGCACCGCTAATTGGGTAGGTGGGGTGGTGGTCTTCATACCTTCCTAATTAAGGCTGCATGGTCATTGGTGTGCTCCTAGCACCCTCCAGATGAAGGAAACTCTTCAGCCACAACATGACCCAACTCTTGCAATTGCCATGCCATGGCAGGGTCTCGTCGTCATCTCGCCATGGTGATATCGGAGGAGCCAAATTCTTGTAGCCCGCTTTGACACTGGACACAAAAACCTTGAATACGCCAAGGGGCATCGGCCGGTTGTGGAACAACTGTTCCTTCAGCTTCACTATCTTCATCTTTCCCATGTCCACCTTTCAGCTGCTAATGGTGTACAGTATGGTGCACGAGGTTTCGTCGGCCTGCGAAGACATGTCTGCGACGTGAGACATCCGAAATGCAACGGAAATGGGAGATTATACATATATTGAAGAGGGCTGGTGTGCAAGGTAGTTACCATTAGGGCGTCGAGCTCAGCCAAAGACGAAGCCCCGCTGAGCATGCTTGAGACGGAGGATGGGCTGTATGAGCAGGTGCAGGAACTGGTTTGGGAGCAGGTGCAGGAGGAGGTGCAGGAGCAAGTGCGGTTGCGTGAGCAGGTGCTGGTGCAATGCTAAACAAGCTGTTCCTGACGAAGCTAGGAAGGTGAAAGTTCGCTGCCTCTTTATGTGGATTTTACTTGGTCCAATTGATGACAGCCGGAATCTAGGCACCAAAAGAAGATACCATTTCCTCTCTTGCGGCAGCTACCGCTGCTTTGACTGCCTCGGTCAGCAACTCAGGCCGTATCACTTCTTTGGTCTTAGCTGATTTCTTATCGACCACAATCTCAACCTTCTTGTCGATGTTTATTTTGTTTAACCTCCATCTTTGATTTCTCTCCTCGGCTTCCTCACGGTAGTAGTGCTTCCACATGGCATCATCTCTGACGCTGTGCACGCGTCTATACGATGACCGAGTGTCCACCGGGAGTCTTTTCAATATGTTCAAGGCCCAGTAGAATGGGGTGTCCCTCTTTGGCCTAGCCAATGCCTCAATCGGCGATTCACTTCCGACCGCAATCCTATGTTGCTCTTTCTGCAAAAGGAACATGGATCGTTTACTAATGTGTCTAAACTTGCAGTCAAATTGATGAGAGTCTAAAGTAAGGTAGTAAATATATAATTACCAGAAGTCTCATGAAATCCCTCGTGATTGTGCCAGTTTCGAAAACCTTCTTGAGTAGGTCCCAATGGTACGGAGACCTGATGATGTCACGCACCTGCGGCACAGTGAACTCCCCCGAGGGGTCTGGGAGCCCTAGATTTTCGCGTTCTGCGTCCTCCTTGGCCAATAATTTCCTCTTCCCCACGTAACCTCATATTCTGAGGCAGTGGTACCCCATGTTCATTTCTTGGAGCCCCTTCATGTACTCCAAATTTTCTTTGGCAGCTATTGAACCCTTTTTGAATATTTCAAACTACTCTTCCGTAATTGTCGGATTATCCTTTACAATCTCGGAGTAGGTTTCGTTTGTGACGATGATCCGATGTTTCACCCTTACTTTCCAAGGAGACAACACGCCCCTAAACTTTCCTGTGGCTTTGTTGTTTATATTCTTCATTGCCAGGTCTTGCCATGGTCAAGGATATTCTTTTTCATCCCAGCCCGAGAACAAGAATCTCTCGTGCAACTTAGTTAGGAGGAAGTACTGCTTATTTGGTATCTTTCTTAATTTTTCGTCGTTGATGGTGGAAATTTCCCATAGGATGTACCCTAATCGATTGCCATATCACATGCGCGCTTCCTGAGGCTCTATTGGCTCGAAATTGCTAGGGTCCATCGCCATGACCACCAGTCTAGTAGAGCTGAGCTGGTTTGGGTGCCGTATCCTCTTCGGTGGGGCTCTTTACCTGCTAATTCGCCAGCATCGGTGCCGATGTCGGTGCTAGTGTCGGTGCCAGTGTCGGTCTCGATGCAACCCTCGGATGTGGCATGGGGGTACTGCAACAACCATTGTTGCTCATCCAGATAGTTCAAATAGTTGTCTGCTGGTAACCCACAAGTATAGGGGATCGCAACAATTTTCGAGGGTCAAGTATTCAACCCATATTTATAGATTCGACATAAGGGGAGCCAAAGAATATTTGTAAGTATTAGCAACTGAGTTATCAATTCAACCACACCTAGGGATTAAATATCTGTAGCAAAGTGATCAGTAGCATAGTAGTATGACAATTTTGATAGTAGGGGTAACAACAGTAGTAACGGTAACAGTGATAGCAATGATTTTGTAGTAGTTGTAACTATAACAGTAGCAGTAGCAACTTAGAAAGAACAATATGTAGGAAATTCGTAGGTATTGGATCGGTGGATTCGTTGGATGATATTCACCATACAACAGTCATAACCTAGAGCGATACAAAACTAACTCCAGTTCATAAGTATAATGTAGGCATGTATTCCGTAAATAGTCATATGTGCTTATGGAAAGAACTTGTATGACATCATTTGTCCTACCCTCCGATGGCAGCGGGGACCATAAGAAACTAAGGGACATTATAGCCTCCTTTTACTAGAGAACCAGAACAAAACAATAACACATAGTGAATACATGAACTCCTCTAACTACAGTCATCACCGGAAAGTATCCCGATTATTGTCACCCTGGGGTTTACGGATCCTAACATGTAATAGGTGAATATGACTGTAACACCCACGATGCGGCTATATCTCCCATGTGTCGGGGCACGACTTAGAGGCATAACCGCATTGTAGGCAATGTTGCAAGAGGGGTAATCTTTACACATCCCATGTACTGAATAAGGAAAGAGGTACATAGTTGCCTTACAATCGCCACGTCACACAATACATAAATATAGCATTACAATCATCCAGATACACTCAAGGTCCGACTATGGAACCAAAATAAAGACAACCCCAAAAGCATAATGTCCCCAATCACCCCAACTGGGCTCCACTACTGATCGTTTGGAAAGGAAACGTAGTATCATCCTAAGTCCTCATCGAACTCCCACTTGAGCTCACTCGCATCTCCTGGAACGGTATCATTGGTCCCTACATCTGGTTTTGAAGTAATCTGTGAGTCACGGGGACTCAGCAATCTCTCACCCTCGCGATCAAGACTATTTAAGCATATCGGTAGGGAAAAGGTATGAGGTGGAGCTGCGGCAAGCACTAACATATATGGTGGCTAACATACGTAAATGAGAGCAAGAAGAGAAGCCAAGGCATGGTCGAGAAACTATGATCAAGAAGTGATCCTAGAACAACCTACGTTCAAGCATAACATGAGACAGTGTTCTGTTCCCGGACTCCACCGAAAAGAGACTATCACGGCTACACACGCTGTTGATTCATTTTAATTAAGTTAAGTTTTAGGTTTTCTACAACCGTACAATAACAAATTCCCATCTTCCCATAACCGCGGGCATGGCTTTCGAAAGATCAAATCCCTGCAGGGGTGTCCCAACTTAGCCCATCACAAGCTCTCATGGTCAACGAAGGATATTCCTTCTCCCAGGACGGCCCGATCAGACTCGGAATCCCGGTTATAAGACTTCTCGACAATGGTAAAACTAAACTAGCAAAGCCGCCCAATGTGCCGACAAATCCAGATAGGAGTCGCACGTATCTTGTTCTCAGGGCACACCGGATAGGTCAAGCTACGAGTAAAACCAACCCTCGAGTTGCCCCGAGGTGGCCCCGCACGCTGCCTATTTCGGACCAACACTCAAAGGAGCACTGGCCCAGGGGGTTAAAATAAAGATGACCCTTGAGTCCGCGGAACCCAAGGGAAAAAGGCTAGGTGGCAAAAGGTAAAACCAAGGTTGGGCCTTGCTGGATGAGTTTTATTCAAGGTGAACTTTCAAGGGGTTCCCATTACAACCCAACCATGTAAGGAACGCAAAATCAAGGAACATAACACCGGTATGATGGAAACTAAGGCGGCAAGAGTGGAACAAAACACCAGGCATAAGGCCGAGACTTCCACCCTTTACCAAGTATATAGATGCATTAAAGTAAACAAGATATAATAATGATATCCCAACAATAAACATGTTCCAACAAGGCACAAACTCCAATCTTTACCTGCAACTAACAATGCTATAACAGGGGCTGAGCAAAATGGTAACATAGCCAAACAACGGTTTTCTAGGACAAGGTGGGTTACAGGTTTGACATGGAAATATGGGAGGCATGATAAGCAAGTGGTAGGCATCATAGCATAGGCATAGCAAAAGAGCGAGCATCTAGCAAGCAAAGATAGAAGTGATTTCGAGGGTATGGTCATCTTGCCTGCAAAGTTCTCCGAGTTGACGTAAGCTTGATCCTCGTAAATGTTCTCAACGGGTTCCTCGATCACGTACTCGTCTCCCGGCTCTACCCAAAGCAATAACACAAGCAAAGGAGACACAATCATCCACGGTGCAATGCGCAAGCAACAAGATGCAAACCATGGCATGATATGCGGGATGTGATATGCAATGCATATGCAAGTTTCGGAAAGGAAAGATTGAACCTGGCCTCAACTTGGAAAACCAAGAGTGCCGCTGGAAATATGAGTTGATTTCGGTCAAAATCGATATAAAGATCACCGGAATCGGACGCACGGTTTGCAAATGCCAAGCAAAACAATAATGGCACAAAGCGGCGATTAACAGCACGAGGCCATCTAAATGCCTCAAGAACAACAAGCTACTGCACTCTAACATAACAACAAAGCACATGGCAGTGATCCACTCAAGATGGTTGACAAAAGATGAACACTGTGCTACGGCTAATTCACTTAATAGCAGGTTCAAACAAGCATGACAAAAGTGCAAAAGATATCAGGTTACAGACTTAGTGAAAATAACAACATGTCAGGATTTAACATCAGGAAGCAATGTTTAGAGAAAGATAACAACATGCTACAGGAACATATCATGGCAAAGCAAAGCATGGCATGAAGCTACTCAAAGCATACAATGGCAACCATGTGAACATAGTAAGTTTTGTTAACAGATTCAGACTTAGCAGAAAACTGGAACATGGCAAAACAGATTCACGTAGGCATGTTTGCGAGCTCGAAGCACTCACCACAAGGTATTGCATGACAAACTAAGCATACACCCAGAAATTATACATGTCATAGAAGCTAAACATGGCAAGAACAACCTCATAGCATGCATGGATCAACTACAACAACCTCGGCAAAATTGCTTAACACGTAAACAATCTACCAGTAACATTTTATAGCAAAAGTAGAGCAAGATTGAGTCATGCTAGGGTCCTCCATAATTGCAAACAAAGATATGGATGGATCGAGCATAACAATATCTCAAAATCACCCTTACTGAACATGCTCAAAAGACGCATGGATCACTCTCTAGCAACAAGAATATATGGTATAAAAATATCATCAGGGTCAAGACTTAGAAGAATTTTAAGTCCCTGAAATCAGCAACATTACGAGAGCTACTTTGCATGCTTGTGCTAGTCACCACAAAGATCACAAAAATACATGGCATACACCCCTATAAAGATGGCATGGCATACTTCAAAATACATGTAGGGCTCAAGTTCACATGAGGCACACATTAAACATGACAAAAATGACAAATGTCCAATATATGTTAAGAACCTGAAACTAACATTACATAGCACTCTTGCAATAGCATTTAGGGCATCAAGATGAACTCAAATGAACATGGTGCAATTGAATGAAATGAAGTACACATCAAGATGAACAATTTGATATGCTACACGCCCAAACGGAGCCACGGGTGCAAAGTTATGAAGCGATGAAGTATGCGAAAAATTACTGGCACTTAGGGAATAGAACGAGGTCAACCTCTCTCAGATCTAGGGTTCTTCATGGGCGCGCGAACCGAGGGAACTCCGGCGAGGAGGTGGCTGCTCCGACGAGGGAAAGGCGAGGGGGAGGCCGGAGAAGGGTGGATCCGGCGCTTCCTCGTCCGGATCCGGCGGCGGGCGGCGGCTCCGGCCACCTCGGGCAGATCGGGAGGCAAGGCGCCTCGCTGGGGGCGCGGGAGCTGCCGGCGATGAGCTCCGGCCGGCGAGCGGGGAGTGGGGCGGCGGAGACGGCGACCTGGGCAGCGGAGGCGGCGATCGGGGCGCGAGGAGGCGGGCGACCCTCAGGCGGCGACGACTTCAGGCCGGGAGGGCCCCGCCTGGGCCCCGGCGGGCCGGTGCGGCGATGTGGGCGCGCGGGCGGCGGGCGAATCGGGCGACGACACGTGGCGGCGGCGGGCGGACCGGACACGTTCGACCGGCGATTTTTCGTCCGGCGGCGCGAGAAGATGGAGAGGTTAGGGTTTCATCCATGATTTTCGGGGGAGATGCCTTTTTTATAGGTAGAGGGAGCTAGGAGGCTCCAAATTGAGCACAGTTTGCGGCCACACGATCGTGATCGAACAACCGAGATGATGGAGGGTGTTTAGGTGCGTTTTGGGCCACTTTGGAGGGGTGTTGGGCTGCAACACATACGAGGCCTTTACGGTTCCTCGGTTAACCGTTGGAGTATCAAACGAAGTCCAAATGGCACGAAACTTGACGGCAGTCTACCGGTAGTAAACCTAGGCCGCTTGGAAAGTCTCGGTCCAATCCAAGAACGTTTAACACCTGCACACGAAAAGAGGCAAAAGGGGACACCGGAGGACATTGGAGCGTCGGAATGCAAAAAGGACAACGGGGAAAAAGCTCGGATGCATGAGACGAACACGTATGCAAATGCGATGCACATGATATGAGATGCATGACAAAGACAAAAGAAACACGAAGACAAAACCCGACAATGAGGAAATATCATAACTTAGTGCCGGAAATGGCAAGAGTTGGAATACAAATATGGCAGGTTACATATGGGGCGTTACAATGACTTGCAAGACCGGATCTAGAACATAGATATAATGGTGAAAGCATAAACGCTTCAGATATTAAATGAGGTACCCGGGCCCAAAGTGACAAGTATTAAGCAAGGAAAAGTCATAACAACTTCAATCTCAAAACATAATGAATACAAGGGATCAAGCCTTAACAAAACTAACTCAATTACATGATGAATCTCATCCAACGCCTCATCGACCAGCGAGCCTCTGAAGGAATAACTCACTCCTGGTGGGGAGCATCATGGAATTGGTGATGAAGGAGGGTTGGTGATGACGAAGATTGAAGATCCCCCTCTTCGGAGCTCAAAATGGACTCCAGATCTGTCCTCCCGATGACGAACAGGTGGTTACGGTGGCTCCGTATCGTGAAACGCGATGAAACTTCCTCCCCTATTTTTTCTCCAAATATGGGTATTTAAGGAGTTGGAATTAGGGCCTGCGGGGCCACCAGGTGGGCACAACCCACATTGGCACGCCTGGAGGAGGGCGCCTTGGTGGGTTGTGCTCACCGAGGGTCCCCCCTCTGGTGGTTCTTGGCTCTAGTGTTTCTTATGTATTCTGAAATCATTCTCCAAAAAGTTTTATTCCATTTCGATAACTTTTATTTCTGCACAAAAAACATCACCATGGTAGTTCTGCGGAAAACAACCTCAGTCTGGGTTAGTTTCATTCAAATCATGCAAATTTGAGTCCAAAACAAGAGGAAAAGCGTTAGGAAAATTATATACGACAGAGACGTATCAACTCCCCCAAGCTTAAACCTTTGCTTGTCCTCAAGCAATTCAGTTGATAATCTAAAAGTGAAAAAGAAAAACTTCTATAAACTCTTTTGCTCTTGTTTACATAAATAAGCTTAAGTAGCACCCAGGTTTTCAGTAAAGATCATGACTAACCATATCAACAATAACTCATAAAAAATATATTAACTCATATCAATGACATAATCAACTAGCGAGCAATAATAAGATATCTCAAATGCCAGCACTTTGTCAAAACAATCATGATATAATATGACAACAATGGTATCTCACTAGCCCTTACTGAGATCGCAAAACATAAATGCAGAGCACCTCCAAAGTTCAAGCAGAGACTAAACATTGTAATTCATGGTAGAAAAGATCCAGTCATTATGCATCCAACATTAACTATACACAATTCCCGAGGATGACAATAATCCTCTCAGATCTGGTGCTTATTTGAGAAGGTGATGACTCAACATAAAATTTAACAGATAGTCCCTTCACAGAGGGAAGCAGGGATTTGCAGAGGTGCTAGAGCTCAAAGTTTTAAAAACAGAGATAAATGAGATTTTGGGAAATGGACCCTTCCTGTTTATGTCACGACCGAAAGTTATCAATATCTTCCATCCTAAACACATTATTGGCGGTTGCCAAGCAATAAACGTAAAGGTTTACTCCCCCTCAACCAACAAACACACTCCATGGCTAGCCGAATCCACGGGTACCAACAACAATATTTAGATCACCAGGCGATGCACGACGTAAGATGGCGAAGTCCAAAGCACTGAGTGCACCCACCTTCTCTCTAGCAATTAAACACTTAGCAATGAATATCACAAAATAATGCATAGAAGGGAACTGCAAAATAGTGGCAGTGACACTCAACATGCCCCTCTCATCTCCCACTGATAGAGTACGATAAAAGTCCTCAAACTCAAACAGGTCTAGGCTCTCTTATTTCCCTGTCAAAAGGGATCGAGCATATATCACAAAAGTTAGTGAGTGGTATCTGACGGGTTTCAGCATATAAGTTAAACTGCACCTCGGGAGGATTATTCCTACTCAAAAAATGAAAATTTTGCACAAAGGAATTTGTAAGGAGATGGTATTGTTCACACTCAGTTGCGATGAAGTCAGTTAGCCCGGCGTTTGCAGCGAATTGGGCGAACTCTTGATGAATCCCGATCCCCTCCATGGAGGGGTTATGCGGCCATTCGCTTGGCCGCACCTCCGCCCTTCTTCGTGAAGGAAATATGCCCTAGAGGCAATAATAAAGTTATTATATATTTCCTTATATCATGATAAATGTTTATTATTCATGCTAGAATTGTATTAACCGGAAGCATTTTATAGCAAAAGTAGAGCAAGATTGAGTCATGCTAGGGTGCTCCATAATTGCAAACAAAGACATGGATGGATCGAGCAAAACAATATCTCAAAATCACCCTTACTGAACATGCTGAAAAGATACATGGATCACTCTGTAGCAACAAGAATAGATGGCATAAAAATATCATCAGGGTCAAGACATAGAAGAATTCTAAGTCCCTGAAATCAGCAACATTACGAGAGCTACTTTTCATGCTTGTTCTAGTCACCACAAAGATCACAAAAATACATGGCATACACCCCTGTAAAGATGGCATGGCATACTTCAAAACACATGTAGGGCTCAAGTTCGTATGAGGCACACATTAAACATGGCAAAAATGAAAAATGTCCAATATCTGTTAAGAACCTGAAACTAACATTACATAGCACTTAGGGCAGCAAGATGAACTCAAATGAACATAGTGCAATGGAATGAAATGAAGTACACATCGAGACGAACAATTTGATATGCTACACGCCCAAATGGAGCCACGGGTGCATAGTTATGATGCGATGAAGTATGCTAAAAATTACTAGGACTTAGGGAAAAAACGAGGTCAACCTCTCTCAGATCTAGGATTCTTCGCGGGCACGTGAACCGAGGGAACTCCGGCGAGGTGGTGGCTGCTCCAGCGAGGGGGAGGCCGGAGAAGGGCGGATCTGGCCCTTCCCCGTATGGATCCGGCGGCGGGCGGCGGTTCCGGCCACCTCAGGCAGATCGGGAGGCAAGGCGCCTCGCGGGGGGCGCGGGAGCTGCCGGCGACGAGCTCCGGCCGGCGAGCGGGGAGCGGAGGCGACGATCGGGGCGCGAGGAGGCGGGCGACCCTCGGGCGGCGGCGGCTTTGGGCCGAGAGGGCCCTGCCTGGGCCCCGGCGGGCCGATGCGGCGATGTGGGTGCGCGGGCGGCGGGCGAATCGGGCGACGACACGTGGCGGCGGCGGGCGGACCGGACACGTCCGACCGACGATTTTTCGTCCGTCGGCGTGAGGAGATGGAGAGGTTAGGGTTTCATCTGTGATTTTCGGGGGAGATGCCTTTTTATAGGTAGAGGGAGCTAGGAGGCTCCAAATTGAGCACGGTGTGCGGCCACGCGATCGTGATCGAACGGCCCAGATGATGGAGGGGGTTTTGGTGGGTTTTGGGCCACTTTGGAGGGGTGTTGTGCTGCAACACACACGAGGCCTTTACAGTTCCTCTGTTAACCGTTGGAGTATCAAACGAAGTCCAAATGGCACGAAACTTGATAGGTGGTCTACCGGTAGCAAACCAAGGCCGCTTGGAAAGTCTCGGTCCAATCCGAGAATGTTTAACACCTGCACACAAAAAGAGGCAAAACGGGACACCGGAGGACATAGGAACGCCGGAAAGCAAAACGGACAACGGGGAAAAAGCTCGGATGGATGAGACGAACACGTATGCAAATGCGATGCACATGATGACATGATTTGAGATGCATGAGAAAGACAAAAGAAACACGAAGACAAAAACCCGACAACGAGGAAATATCATAACTTAGTGCCGGAAATGGCAAGAGTTGGAATACAAATATGGCAGGTTACATATGGGGCGTTACAACACTCCACCACTACGAAAGGATCTCGTCCTGAGATCTAGGACTGGAAAAACTCCGGATATTTAGAACGGAGGTGGTCCTCGCGTTCCCAGGTGGCTTCACGGTCGGAATGATGTGACAACTTCACTTTCAGGAATTTGATAGACTTGTTGCGAGTCTTGCGCTCAGTTTCTTCAAGAATAGCAACGGGATGCTCATGATAAGACAGGTCTTCTTGGAGATCAATCTCTTCAAAGTTGATGGTGCGGTCAGGAGTCTTGAAACATTTGCGAAGCTGAGATACATGAAACACGTCGTGCATGGTTGCAAAGTTGGATGGAAGCTCAAGTTGATAGGCGAGATCGCTTCTTTTGCCAATGATATTGAAAGGACCCACGTATCTAGGGGCAAGCTTCCCTTTGATACCGAAGCGACGCATACCTTTAATTGGAGGTAGACATGGTCTCTGATCTCGAAAGCCAAATCGCGATGCTTGCTATCATAGTAACTCTTCTGGCGCGATTGTGCGGCTTTGAGATTTTCACGAATGACTTTGCACACTTCTTCAGCCTCTGTGATCAAGTCATTGCCAAGAAGTTCGCGTTCACCAGTCTCTGACCAGTTAAGAGGAGTACGACACTTCCTGCCATAGAGAATCTCGAATGGGGCCTTGCCCAAACTCTCTTGGAAGTTGTTGTTGTAGGAGAACTCGGCATATGGAAGACAATCTTCCCACTTCATACCGAAAGAAATGACACAAGCCCTGAGCATATCTTCAAGAATTTGATTGACTCGCTCGACTTGGCCACCGGTTTGAGGATGAAAGGTTGTGCTGAAGCGAATGTTGGTGCCCATGGCCTTCTAAAAGGAATCCCAGAACTTAGAGGTAAAGATGCTTCCACGATCTGAAGAAATCAACTGTGGAATGCCGTGCAGAGAGACAATCCTGGAGGTATATAGCTGTAACACCCCGGATGTAATTTACCATATATGTATTCCAACTCTTGCCATTTCCGGCACTAAGTTATGATATTTCCTCGTTGTCGGGTTTTTGTCTTCGTGTTTCTTTTGTCTTTCTCATGCATCTCAAATCATGTCATCATGTGCATTGCATTTGCATACGTGTTCGTCTCATGCATCCGAGCATTTTCCCCGTTGTCCGTTTTGCATTCCAGCGCTCCTATCTCCTCCGGTGGTCCTTTCTACCTTCCTTTCGTGTGTGGGGGTTAAACATTTCCGGATTGGACCGAGACTTGCCAAGCGGCCTTGGTTTACTACGGTAGACCGCCTATCAAGTTTCGTACCATTTGGACTTCGTTTGATACTCCAACGGTTAACCGAGGGAACGAGGAAATGCCTCGTGTGTGTTGCAGCCCAACACCCTTCCAATTTGGCCCAAAACCCACCAAAATCCTCTCCATCATCTAGAGCGTTGATCACGATCACGTGGCCGAAAACCGCACCTCATTTGGACTCTCCTAGCTCCCTCTATGCCTATATAATACCCTTCCCAAAAATTCCGGCGAAACCCTACATACCTTCCTCTCCGTGCTGGACGTGTCCGTCCGCCGCCGGACACGCCGCGCCGCCGCCCGCGCCCAACCACAGGGTGCCATATGGTACCGCCAGCCTCCTCCCGCAGCTGGCCCGCTCTGTTTTTTATAAGAGCGTATTTTATGTATTTTATAAGAGTGTAGATGTAGAGTAGATACAAGTCGACAGGTGGGCACGATGGTAGTGAGATAATGTGATGCAACACTAGAGGTGCCACGTGGAGCGTTTAACTGGTCAACTAGTCATGTCATGAGCAAATACAGAGTTGTACGGTGAGCCCGTGACTGTATAATAACCACTAATAAATGGTGACCGTAATGAGTGGATTCTGAAGTCCAATGTATGTATCGTGCTTTCGCTTCAAATACAATGATCGTCATTGCATATATCGCGAGAGAAAGATGAAACATGCATGAATTTTCTGGGGGCTTACTTTTAGAGGACCTGGAGATAGTTTTGTGTGCATACGTGAAAGGGGCGTACAGGGGGGTATGCGATGGAGAGAGAGATGCTCTTCGTTTCTCTTTATTATGACTAACTTTGTATATAGTATAAAAATATACAAATTCACAGTGCGGAATAAATATCATTGTGGGCACCATGCAATGCAAATTAGCGTTCGTACTCCTCCATATAACTTTGTAATGTTGTATATATGTAGAAACTCTAAAATAATTTTTTGGCCACACTTTATTCAAAAGGAATGTTGTATGCGAAATAAACGTGAAGAGAGGGCTTTTTAGATCAATGGGGTACGTGATGTAACATGTGTGAATGTGTAGTTGATGCATTTGGCGGGGCCTAGAGAGGTATGTGTGTGTATTACGTATTCGAGAGAGGCATGGATAGAGGGGGCGGGGGGGGGGGGGGGGTGTGGGAGAGATAGCACGAGAAATGAGAGTGGTCTAGAGAGAGAGACGAATATGACGTCACGACAAGAGATTCCATTCCCTTGAGTGTGTATATGCAAGGGGGGGAATAGAGGCACCAGGGGAAATTTTCTGTGTGTGTGGTGTTTGTGTTGGTATGTGTGGGTGTGAAAAGATAATGAGACGTGGGGGCAGAGGGTGTGTCACCGCATGAGGTCCGGTGGGTCGAGGTGAGGCCCTTCTTTCGGTTCCATCCTGCGCCACATTGGTCGGCCCGTGACGCATTTAGGAAGACCCATGGATGACTAGTCGTACAAGACAAAGATAGCAGAATTGTGAAGGACTCTGTGTCCACTGACAAAGCTGGCTAGGATTTGTAACCCTAGGTTCTCGGACTAAGGTAACCCCTTTATATCTGATATTACTATTCATCCAACCTAACTTTAAGGGCCATCCTACAGAATGCTCTGCTAGAATCATACTCGTCGATTAGGAAGAGAGGTGTGAGACAATGCGTGAGAGACAGGCGTAAAGATAATGTGCGTACATGAGACACGTAGGCAGGTCCATGTATATAGAAAGGGTTGATGAGGATTGTGCGTGTGTATGTTTGCGAGAGGAAGAGTGCTTGTGATAAAGGTTAGTGAAAACAGTTGTAAATGGTTACGAGAGGGAGGGAGGGTTATATCTAGAGCATGTGTGCGAGAAAGACACCTCGGGAGAGAGTGTGTGAGCATGTGTGAGAGACCATCGATGGAGAGTGAAAATACACGTAAAAGACTGCTCTACACATTGATTAAAGACATAAATTGTATCCAAATATTAGGATGGGATCATGATATTTGCAATTCGCGTAAGGAGCGGTCATTGATCCATCAGACATCTAGATTCTATCGAATTTGATCATGTCTATGTTATTATTCGACACAATTGATCCACATAGTTAGTATTTTGAACTCCATACAATGCATCACTTTAGCAATCGAATATAAACGTGAGTATAGTTCATGTTGTGTGTGTAAAGCACATTATACATACAAAAGTTACACAATGGACATTATAAATAGCTACCTATGAACTAGCATACATTTGAATTCAACTTAAGGTAGTTTAAAAAAATTGAATTCAACATGAAGTCCATTCAATAATTTGAATTTGATATCATGGCATTTGTAAACCATACCTAAATTATGGGGGCACCAATCTTTGCTCTGATTTTGTACATAATAGCATATGTAGTCGTGTACAAAATAGATTCAAATATAGCTCCTCCATTCCGAAATAATCGTAGTTATAGGATTTCCAAGTGTCAAAATTTCAAAAAGAAGCGGATAATTTAATGAGATTTTCAAACATACAAGGTCAAATATAACGCTGTCTATTTAGGTCAATCCTCATAGTTCAAGAGTAGTCTAAACGTGAATGCTTGTGTTTCAAAATTTCGAACGAAGCGCCAAAAGAGCCTCTCCTCGCCTGAAACCGCGTGAGACCAATGTTTGGTAGTACAAGGAAATTACTTTTCTAATAACTCCGACCCGTGAAACCTACCGGCCCGACGTCCAAAGGTCTAAACCGGGGTAGGTTTGTAGCTTCATCTAGACACCACGCAACCGCATCCGAAAAACATTCATACACAATGGCTGCCTAAGCACACATGCGCCCGGCCGAAATCGCTACTGCCCACTATTTGGGACACCTGGGATTACCATCCTACCCCCAACCCGCAGTAGGTCCGAAATTTAAGAGGGGGGCAAAGTTTGTACTTTCCCCAAATTTCAAACAAGCGCGTCCCATCTTCTGTTCAAAAAAGCCAAAAACAAGCGCGTCCCAGACCGAAACATGGTTCCCCCAACCCGTCCGATTCCCCATTCGTACTCCGTGGGCACCAAAACTACCTCTCAACCAGCCGCGAAACCCCGGCGTCCTCCGTCCGCCACCCCATCACACCCATTAACCGCCGCCCTCCTCCATCACGCTGGAGCCGATACCCCGACGTCGTCGTCCACCGCAACGCCCTCCATGGCTAGTAGTTGAAGCCGAGGCCGAGTCGTCCGTACCAGAGCTAGTTCAACCACGCCGTCCTGTGCCTCACCGCTACTGCTCCAACTTCGCCACCCTCCACCGCACCGGAGCTATTCCTACTACACCATCCTTCGCCGCCTCGGATCTGCTTCCCCTCCGCCGACATACGGCCACGGCAACACAGTCCACAATTTGGCCATGGGTTCGTCCAAGCCTGCACCCTCCAGAACATCGGTTTCCCCGGTAAACAGAAGAAGATCAGCGTGACATGTGGAGGTGACCACAACGGCAACCAAAAAAGGTACTCCTCTTCCCTTATTCATGCAAATCTTACGTCTCTGCTTGCAGGATATTCATCCCACAGAAGAAACTAGTTGACCGCTTCTTCTTGATACTAGATGTTCCTAGTAACTCGCGATGCACAAGGCTTCTCCTCATATACTATTTCACCTTAGCTAGAGGTCCGTCACCCCCCTAAATTTCAATTTCTGGCTAGTTGATTCCGAATTAACGGAAGCATTCCCCGGCGTAACAGGCGCTAGTACGCATATTACACCGGGGAAGCAACGCATTGGTGTTTATCTCAGGGGCGTGTGCGGCCTAGAGCTGGAGCCGCCCGATCTGGAGGTCGGCCGGGATTAAAGGGATGGCCTGGGGGCGCTGCCAAGCACGACAGTGGTGTGAGGTCGATGGGAGGGCGGGGCGGGGGAGGCAGGGGTCTGGGCCGGTGGTCGCTGGCGGTTCGAGAAAGATCGTCAACAGTGACTGGCAGGAGGTAGACGAAGGCCATCTGCCCGTTCCTTATGGATCGGATGGTTCATTAAAAAATTGACTAACCTATTTATTTTCAGTCGACTGTTATCTTAGATATGACCACATGTGGTGGTGTGCTGGAGGAGTACCTGCATTTCCTGTGCTCATATATTAGAAAATCATATGGAGTAGAATCGAATTTTGTTTGCCATGCAATGTTGTAGACCTATCATATGTCTGCTGTCATTTATTTTTCAGCCACCTATTATCTGCTACTTTTACAGTGCACTAGTTCTGCACACACTTCAGCCTTACTCTCACTATTGTGTTTTTATGCAAGGGTATTTCAGACTCTGCTGCCATGAGAGAAGCGAAAAAGAGAAGAGAGAAGTCACTCCAGCTTCATATGCGGGTAGGCAAGACACGTTACAGCGCTATAAAGGGTGCAGTGTCAGCAGATGGAGACGGTAAACGTAGCTCTGGAGTTGATGACCTCGCTCGCAATGAACCCCCATCCCAGGTGCTTGCCTTAACTTCACGGTGTCATATGTGGTTGCATGTTCCATATGGTGTCTAGCTTGTATTCGAAAGGCCGAAGTCGGTAAGATAAGGAAAGATATTTTTTTACATGAACCACCATCCCGTGAGCACCAGAAGACAAATAGCTTGTCAGGGCACTGGCCGAGCCAGTGACAAGCCCAGCAAAGATAGGCATCACCTGGGAGTCAACTAAAAAGTTGCGATGGCGGCGAAGCAGCCCGCCTCCCACCAGGCTCTCAGGTCCTAGATGATCATGCTCACCACTCCAGCAGGATGTCTAGGTTGTATTGCTTCCAATTTGGTTAAATTGCATCTGCTTAGCTTACACATTATACCTTAGAATATGACATGCCTTTCTGTTTTTGGTACATACTAGTACATGTGTGTATTAACCATGTTCTTACATCAAACTAATGTTCTTGTGTATCCCTCATCAATCTCTTATGACGAGGCAGGTAGGCAGGGGACTACTCCTCATTTAAAGAATGCAGCGTCAGCCTCTCGACAGGATTCTCAAGAGACAGAAATGCTAGATGAAGATAGTGAACGTAGCTCTGTAGTTGATTACAACATTTCCCCTACACTAGCATCATAGGTGCTTGCTCTAACTTGGCAGCGTGATATGTGGTTGCATGTTGCATATGGTGTCTAGATTGTAATTCTTCCAATCTGGTTAAACTGCATGTGCTAGTCTGCTTAGCTTATACATTATACCTATTAATGTGACATGCCTTCTTGTATTTACTACATAGTACATCGGTCTATTATGCATGTCCTTACATAAAACTATTATTTTTTTTCTATCCCGCATCAATCAACATGACGAGACACCTTTAGTATATGGAGTGCGATATTAGTTGCATCTTTCATATGATTTATAGCATGCACTGCTTCTAATTTGTTAAAATTCCATTTATGATGGGACGCTTTTAACTTGGCAGAGTCATATTGGTTGCATCTTTCATGTGTTGTCTAGATTGCATTGCTTCTTATTTGCTGGAATGGTTTCTGCTTAGTTTACACAAACAATTGTGAATATGCCATGCCGTCCTATTTTTCATACATATTCCATCCTGGTATCATGTGTTTGCCTTACATCAAAGTAGTGGTTGTCAGTATCATGCATGAATGAGTTCTGAAGAGAGAATTTTATTGCTTTTTCTTGTCGGTTTTACTTGACAATTCAAAATCAATAAAGCGGAAGGAAGTTAGCAAGGCAGCGGATAAAGGTGCTCCTTCCGAACGGAGGGCCTCTACAGTTTCTACTCCTCCACACCCCCAAGATGATTTCCAAGACTACACATGCATAGACACTCAACAAAGCTGTGTTTATGATGAGCACGTCTCCCCTAGTGCAGCATCACCGGTGCTCCCTCTAACTTGGCACTGTTATATGTGGTTGCATATTATGTGTGATGTCTAGCTTGTATTGCTTCTAATTTTTTTGAATTCCATCTGCTTACTTTACACATTATACTTGAAGAAGACATGTGTTCCTGTTTCTACAACATACAATATCTGTCTATCACATCATGTTCTTACATCAAATTACTACTGTTGTGTAACCTGCAACAATCACTTATCATAAGACACGTTTGACTTCAGAGTGTGATATAGGTTACATCTCACATTCTTTTCTAGCTTGTACTAGTAATTTGTTGAAATGGCACTTATGACGCGACAATTTTAACTTGGTAGAGTGATATTCGTTGCATCTTTCATATGGTGTCTAGCTTTCATTGCTTCTAATTTGTTGAAATGCCTTCTCCTTAGATTACACATCATAAGCTGTGAATATGCAATGCTGTGAATATGCAATGGCACTAATGACGAGAGACCTCTAACATGGTAGTGTGATGTTCTTTGCATCTTGCATATGATTTATTTCTTGTACTGCTTCACATTTGTTTAAACACCATTTATGATGAGACATTGTTAACTTGGCAGAGCGATATTTGTAGCATCTTTCATATGGTGTCTACCTTCCATTGCATTGCTTCTAATTTGGTGAAATGTCTTCTTCTTAGTTTACACATCATAGTTCTAGTTATCTCTTCCGTCCTATTTTTCATACATATTACATCCTCCTATCATGTGGTTGTCTAACATCAAAGTTCAGTTCGTCTGCATCATGCATCAATTTGTTCTCAAGAGCTAAATTGTTATTCGTTTTCCTTGTCGGCTTGACTTAACATGGCACAAAGAAAGAGGAAGAAACACAGAATGTTAGGGAATGAGAAGCGGATGAATCCTGCAGATTCTGCTGGTACTGATGGTGCAATAGAATGTCAAAGTCCAGCGGAAAATTCTACAAACACGGCATCCCATGCTACATGAGTTGCAAAAAAGGCCAAACAGAAACAAATAGTTGCCACCAAACAAGCAGAGACAGCCCTAGTTCTTGCAACACCTACCACAGTACTACCAGCTGCACGACTTACTCGTGCGTCAACTGAGCTAGCAGCATGTTCCCAAGCTCCCTTGCCACCTGACAGTACTTCCCAAGCACCCTTGACACAAGACGAGTTGGCAATATCAGATGAACCTTGTGAGCTTCAACAGCAAGAAGGTAGTTGCTGGAGTCAAGTTACAGTTGCATGCTTCTTTATATGTAGTCTCACAGTTTGATGTACACTAACACTTCCTATGTTCGTTGTTGGACTAGCACCTAGGCGCAAGAGGAAAAAAACATCAGGGATAATGCTCAATAGGTTAACTAAATCTAGAGGAGGAAGAAACGAGATCCGTTTTGAGGCAGGTTTAAAAAGGCCACGTGATGATACAGAGTCAGCCAAGTTAGTATCATAGGCAGAAGTTGCTGTTAGGTGTCAGGTACGTATCCTCCCAACATGGATTCACTACAGGAATGACAAAGACGAAACCCAGTTCAACACCTTCCTCGACCATTTATCTGTAAGTATGGTTATGTATGGAAACTAGTAATATCGTCTTGCTCTGTCCCATACTTTCTAGGTTGCTGATAATGAGACTCCCATAATTTTCAATAGATGAGGTTCAAGTTGGATAGCCAAGATGATGCAACCAGACAAGCTTGCATGCCTGCAGGTCGACTCTAGAGGATCCCCGGGTACCGAGCTCGAATTCGCCCTATAGTGAGTCGTATTACAATTCACTGGAGGCAAGGCTAACAGTGAACTTCCCCAAACATCTCTAGTGGAAAATATATCGGATGAAGACTGGAGGGGACTTGTTAAACACTGGTCTGATCCGAAGTATCAGGTACATTATATATATGTGATCAGATCACATGTTGAAGTCCTATTTACGCATGTGCCACACAAATCTATCTTCTTGTAGGTGAACTGTTCAAAGAACAAGGCCAACCGTACGAAAGTGAAATTCCAACAGACGACAGGATCTCGTAGCTATATTGCACACTGTGAGGCTCTTGTAATTAGATGCTGTTTCACTCTTTTCGTTGTACCATTTTATTAGATCTATATTGACTTGTTCGAAATGCAGAGGAAGGCCCGCAAGGACCAAAAAGTACCTGAACCAAATGATGTTGAAATCTTCAAGGACTGTCACACCAGCAAGAAGAAGGGCATGACTACACGAGTCAAAGCCATTGTTGTAAGTCCTTAATCCTCATGCCTTTTAAGTACTAATTACTCTGACTTGTGCCTTGAAGTGCATGGTTTGTAGCCAATGTCTATTACTCTTTTCAATTTTATACACAATTGTCTTAGCATATCATTGCACCTTACAAGGTTTAAAAGAGAGGAGTGATGTTCCTTTGATCTTGACCCGTAACCTAGTTCCGTGCTGGACTTGCCCACACAACGTTACAATTGCCTGTTTGTCTGTTCTCAGTTGTTTTGTGATATGAATGATGTCATACTATGCTTATCGTATTATAAACTTCGTCTCTTTATCCATAGCCCTCAATACAATGTGAAGAAATAGACAATACATTAGCGATGGTACATGGTCATATGTTTGGAACCTGGTTTTATTATGTACTTTGCAATAAAATACAACTAATATTTTACATGTCTTCACCAGAATAAGTTCTGTATATAGACCAAAGCTATTTTGTTTGGTTTTGCTGCCTCCTTAATATCTTCTGTCCTGGTACTACTAATGTAAAACCTCAACTTTTCAGCAAGCTATCGAAAAAATGGTGGAACCACCACCTTCTGAAGGTGGCAAGGCAACTGTAACCGCAATGTCAGCTCTTGCTGCAGTGGGTCAGTACCTGTCCACTAACAGTGCCAAAAGCACGTTCCTTGGTAATACTGGGTTGGTTGTTAAGGCAATATCGTCCAAACTGCCTCATGATCATGATATGCAAGCTCAAAGCAATGTTGTATCTGCGCTCCAGACACAAGCCATTCCCTAACAGAGATCCTTTGTGAAACAAGGAGAAACATTGCTCAATGTCGTCAAGATATGCATGGTTTTGAAACCAGACTATCAGACATTTGCTATGTTGTTCAGGAGCCTAGGGGAAACGAAGGCGAGGGTTATGGTGCTCCATCGGACAATACAGCATGAAAACGTAACAGTCAAGTCAAATGAACTGAGCTTCTAAACTTCTGGTGGTGCATTTATCTAATAGACTGTTAAGTTTTATGCCAACCTTCCTTTTGTTATATAGTTATAATTTGTTTTGGTGCGATACAAAATTTATTCTTAATGTGCAGCCACCGGCTGAAGAAAACAGCAAGCCATTTTTGTATAGTGTAGGGTGTTCCCTATATTTGCACTTGTGGCGATCTTTGATGCTGAGTGGATGTAATCTGTGCAATCGCCTTAATAGCCTAGTGTTAGTTTCGGCCTTATTTATTTCCTAGTCTTCTTTTTCCCTGGTTTGCTAGTGGCCGCAACTACCATGGGCCATATACAGGCCGTAGGATCCATGTGTCTCCTATGGGCCGTCGAGAAATGGGCCTGTAATCGCTGGGCCTCGGGCCATCGGATAAATGGGTCTACATGGGCCGTAATCGGGCGTAATTGGTATCGGCCCATCACGGTAACATGCCGTTAACAGGCTGTAGGACAGCAAAGGCTTAATTCTATCACAGGCATAACGGGTCGTTAATGGGCCAGAATATAGGACGGGCTGGAAACGGCGCAACGGGTTAACAGGCCAGAAACGGGCCGACTCTTACCATGGGCCGAATTTGGCCCATTAGGGTAATAGGCCAGTAATGGGCCGACTCTTGCCATGGCCGAATTTGGCCCATTAGGGGAACATGCCAGTAACGGGCCGACTCTTGCCATGGGTCAAATTTGGCCCATTAGGGGAACATGCCAGTAACAGGCCGGAAGTAATCGAGGGCCGAAAAGGAGCCCAAGAACGTATGGGCCGTCAATAGGCTGAAAGCTAACATGGGCTGGAAACGGCCCATGTAAATCACGGGCCGTTAACGGGTATAAAGAAAATTACTGTTCATTATGGGCTGGAGTCACCGTGGGCCTGTAAAGGGCCGAAAGATACGAAGACCTCATATGGGCCGAAAGACGTCGTGGGCCATACATGGGCCGAAAGTGAAATGGACTGGTGTTATATTCGACAGCCCACATGATGTTGTTGGGCTGATTTCCTTTAGGGCCTAACGGGCCATGAGTTAACGGGCCGTAAAATGGGCTATTTGCGAAGAGACCGTTAACAGGCTTTTCATGGGCCAGCCCGTTAACTTTTGACCAAGTCAAACGGGATGGCTTTGTAAGCTAAATGGGCCAGTGGTGGGCCGTGGCACGTGTCGACATATCATAGGCGCCTATCTGACCAACTAACGAGCTGACACGTGTTTCATTCGGCCCATAAGAATTTTACACATGGAAATTTCCCATTGGTCGAGGCTATTAACGTGTTATCGGATCCAAAACCTGACCCGATAGCTCAACGTCGTTCCGTTATGGTGGATGCCACGTGTCGGTCACCCTTGACGAAAGCACTTCTGTGACGCGTGATTTATCATCATGGAAGTGGACACTTCCGTGATGACAATTTTGGTAATGTCATGGAACACTTCTACGACAGCACACGTATGACTATCTTGATTCTGTCATAAAATCGTCATGGATGTACATGCATGACAAAAACACGACCTACTGTGACAAACATGTATCATCACGGGAGTGTATTTTTTTTGTAGTGGTGCTTGCTGCAACCTCACCACTACCCACACGTCACCCATTGAGCTTCGCTAGTTTTGATACCCTGGGTAATGAGATTGCTGATTCCTCGTGGCTCACAGATTATTGAGACAATAGCTGCAGGTAACAATATAGATATAGGTGATAGTACAGAGCTCCAGTGGGAGTAACATGAGGACCATGGTCATATGTATGTTTCATTTCCGGGTCGATCGGGACTGTAGCGTGGGCAGTTATGCCATTTCTCATTTGGCCGGACCTTGTCTTCTTTGGGATGAATGTATGAATGATTGAATATTATGTTGTATACATGTGGCGACTATAAGCCTTTATCTAGTATTCACCCTTGTTCATTACATGGTATGTGCGAAGATATAACCATCCTGGTGACGAGCCTAATATGTGCTTATGCCTGTAAGTCGTGCTTCGACACATGTGGGATTCACATACTGGGTGTTACAATATATTAGGTTTCACCCAAAATGTATTCCTCATGATTTTTTGGATGAGGTGAGGGAAGGATGTGGTTAGTTTGTAGATTAAGGCGCTCTGCAAATTGGTGCAGAGAGAGTCATGTTGCATAAATGCCATAACTTACATCACATGCGTTAGATGTAGATCTGATGGTATGAATTTATGGATGGTGGATACACCATCATCCCCAACTGGGTCTTTATTGGCCTACGCTAGGTGCATCTACTACAATATAAATTTTTCCTGATGCGTGGAACAACCAGGAACATTAGTGATACATCTCCAATGTATATATAATATTTGATTGTTCCATGCTATTATATTATCAATCTTCGATGTTTTATAGGCAATTATATATCATCATATATCATTTTTAGGACTAACCTATTAACCTAGTGCCAAGTGCTAGTAGCTATTTTTTGCCTATTTTTGGTTTTCCAGGAAATCAGTACGAAATGAAGTCCAAATGACACGAAACTTTCATGATTTTTTTCTGGACATAAGAGACCCTAGAAGCTTCAGGAGAAGTCAGAAGGCGAAGGAGGTGGCCACAAGGCACCAGGGCGCACCCTGATGCCTTGTGGTCCCACCTTTGCTCCGTTTGACCTAATTTCGCCTCTATAAATTATCTAAAATCAGGAAACCAATACAGAGCCACCAAAAAAACCTTTTCCGCTGCCGCAAGTTTCTATTCTCGCGAGATACCATCTGGCGGCTTTTCTGACACTCTGCTAGAGGGGGAATCAATCACAGATGGCTTCTACATCAACCTTGCTACCCCTCCGATGAGGCGTGGGTAGTTTATCACTGACCTACGGGCCCATAGCTAGTAGCTAGATGGCTTATTCTCTCTCTTTGATCTTCAATAAAATGTTCTCCTCGATGTTCTTGGGCACCTATTCGATATAATCTTTTTGCACTGTGTTTGTTGGGATCCGCTGAATTGTGAGTTTAACATCAGATTATCCATGCATATTATTAGAGTCCTCTCTGAACTCTTTTATGCATGATTATTATAGCTTTGTATTTCTCTCTAATCTATTGATTTGGTTTGGCCAACTATGTTGAGTATATATTTTGTGTTGCATGTATATTCTTGTTGTGGCCGACCTCCTAGTCCTGTATAGTTGACGTTGAGGCCTACCATGTAATTATATATACATGCACCAGCACCCCATCAATACATCGTTCATTGTATTGCAAACTTGCCCATCCGCATGGTATCATCCTTTTCGGTCCTAACCTCGGGTTCACCGTCGCCACTGCTGCCGCACCCACCACCGCTGCAAGCCACCACCGCCGCGCCCCTCCTCTACCCGCGCCGTGCCGCCCCATTCACCGCTTCCTCCCCCTCTGCCGCGCCGCCCCCTCTGCCGCGCCGTGCCTTCCTCTGCGACGTGCCGCCCACTGCGTAATGCCGTGTCGCTCTCTCCCTCCATCACCGTCGCCGCTCGCGCCGCCCGCTGCCCCTACCCATGTTGTGCCCTTCCGAAGCCGCACGCCACCACAGCTGTCTCCCCCGCAGCTGCCTCCTCCTCGTCCTCCCAAAACCCTAACCCTACTCGCCAACATGTCTTCCCCAAGCTCCTCCACGTCCCGCTCGTCGAACCCCTTCGCCAGCCCGGAGCCCTCCACCGCCACCATCTATGACGTCAACATCGAGGCCCGGGTCCCTATCCATCTCAATAGCTCCACCACGTCGTACTACGCATAGAAGATCTACTTCAACCTCATCTTCCGCGAGTACTACCTCACCAAGCACATCGACGGTTCTGTGGATAGAGAGTACATGCGGAGCGATCTGGAGAGGTCCGCCATTGAGGCAACGATCATCCGATGGTTCTACCAGACCGTCTCGAAGGACATCTTCCACACGGTTGTCACTGAGGACGACAACGCTTGTGCCGTGTGGGCCAAGATCAACGCGCTCTTCACCGACAACAAACTGTAGCGCCTTGTTTTCATGCAGCAGGAGTTCTTCAGTTGTCACCAGGACAATTCCACCATTGATAAATTCTGCATGAGGCTCAAGATTCTCGCCAACAAGCTTTGCGACATCGGTGCTAAGGTCTCTGACGACCTCATGTTGAGCACCCTCATCGCCGAACTTAATGAGGACTTCGGCAAAGCGGCATCCAACTCACCCTACTACCGCAGCCCACTTTCCAGCGCTTCGCCCCGTACCTCAAACTTGAGGAGCGCCGGATGACGAAGCTGAAGGAGTGGGTCCAGCACACCGCCCTCGCCGTCGGCACCACCCGTGGCGGTCCTTCTCCACCGGCCGCGCCTGGTCCGTGTGCGCCACCTGCGCCCATCGGCTACTTCCCGCTGACGCCCGCACCCCCGCGCCTCCCAAGCAGCCCCAAGGTGGCGGGGGCCGGTGCAATCAGCGGGGCGGCGGGGGCCGCCGCCAGCAGTAGGCACAACGTGCGGGAGTAGTGCCCCGCTATCAGCAGGCTCCTGCGCCGTGGGCCACCAGGCAGAACCCATGGACGGGCTTCACCCATGCCTATCACATGCCAGTCTCGCGGGCCCCTGCACCGGGTCTCCTTGGTCCCCGCGCCATGGGCCACCAGGCGTTCATCGGCACCCCTACCAGCCGTACGGTGCTCTGCTCATGCCGCCACCCCTCGGTGGCTACCCCTCGTTCATCGGTCGCCGCCGGTACCTGCACCGTGGGACCCTGCCCTCCTGGCCGCCCTTCACTCCGCCCCTTCGCCGAGTAACTAAGGTGGTGGTGGCGACTTGTACATGGACTCAGGTGCTACTGCGCACATGATGGCTCATCCTGCTAACCTATCCCCCTCCACTCTAGTTAATACTCCCACTCACATCACCGTTGGCAACGGTTCTTCTTTACCTATCACTCATGTCGGTAGTACTAGTTTTCCTTCTAGTTCCACACATATCACTATGTCTAATGTCCTTGTCTCCCCTGAATTAGTCACTAGTTTAGTTTCCGTTCGTCGTCTTACTAGTGAGAAATACACTTACAGTTGAATTTGACAGTGTTGGTTTTTCTGTGAAGGATGCTCGTACCCGGATGGTGCTCCCCAGATGTGATAGCCCTGACGGGCTCTATCCCATGCATGCCGGTGCCTCCACCTCCACACCCGTCGCCCTCACCACTGGTGTCGACCTTTGGCATGCTCGCTAGGGCCACCCCAACCCCGCCGTTTTGCGTAAGATTCTTAGGAGTTTTTCTTTCTCCTGTAATAAGCTCGACGAGCATACTTGTGAGGCTTGTCGTTTGGGCAAGCACGTTCGCCTTCCCTTTACTGCATGTACTATAGTTTCCACCTTTCTGTTTCAATTACTTCACAGTGATCCTTGGACGTCTCCCGTTGCGAGTAACACATGCTATCTATTCTACTTGGTGATTTTAGATGATTTTTCTCATGATGTGTGGACTTCTCCTCTTCGTCATAAATCCAATGCTTTAGCCACACTCACTCCCTCTTATTCTTATGACACCACCTAGTTCGGTCGCCCCATAATTGCACTCCAAATAGAAAAGAGTTTGACAACGTCGCTCTCCGCACACTTCTCGCCTATCATGGCACCACCTTCCATATAACTTGCCCTTACACCTCCCAGCAGAACAGTCATGCCGAGCGTATCCTCCGCACACTTAATGACCGCGTTCGCATGTTACTGTCGGCGTCCTGGGAACGGGGGGTACCCAAATTTGCCTGCCTGCGGCCCAGGGCATGGCCCCACCAATGGCCAGGTACGGCCCAACTTCATCAGCAACCACTCAAGATCCTCGCGAGGAGGACGACACCAAGACCTCCTCTAGGGCAGCCTCGTGAGGAGCAAATATATCTATGCAAGGGGCATCTCGCGAGGTCCGCGTGATGTGAGCCATGATGACCAAGGCTAGGCCGGCGCCAGCGGGTGCAGAGTGCCAGTTTCCTCTTTGGTGCTAAGGAAGCAGGCGCAGGTGAGGAGTCCCAAGGCATCAGGCAAACATTTCCATATCGGTGCAACAAGACCAAGACCAGCAGGACGGCAGGACGGAGGTCACCGCGGAGCCCACGACGGCGTCACCACCATAGCCTTTGGCAGGCGAAGACCACCTTTTGTCAGGATAACTTGTACTAGTTGTCTGCCTTCAAAATTGGCCGTTGTCGTATCCCTTCCCGCCTAAACATTTGGAAAGAGAACTAGGGCCTCTATAAATAGGACTAGCCACCACCATAGCAAGGGATGAATCATTCGGACCATCCTCAAGCACACCAGCTCATCGAGCTCAAGAACACCTCTCTCCTTAGGAGGTTGTTCATCCATTGTACTAGTTCATCCTCAGCCCACGAGGCAATCCACCACACCACACTAGAGTAGGGTATTACACCACAACGGTGGCCCGAACATGTATAATCTCTCGTGTCACTTGTTCCTTGGGTTCGGCGAGCTAGGCCTTGAGATAGTTGCGAGGGCGAGCTAGGGAGAGAGAGATCTTCGTGAGCGTCCCAGTGTTCGAACCTGAAGGGTTTGCCAGAACCCAGAATCCGATAGTTACTCTTTCACTCTAACGTGCCCACTCGGTTTTGGCCCTGTAACACCCCTGGATGTAATTTACCTTATATGTATCCCAACTCTTGCCGTTTGCGGCCTAAGTTATTTTATTTTCCTCGGGTTCGGGTTTTTGTCTCCGTGTGTTGTTGCCTCTGTCATGCATCTCATATCATGTCATCATGTGCATTGCATTTGCATACGTGTTCGTCTCATGCATACGAGCATTTTCCCCGTTGTCCGTTTTGCATTCTGGCGCTCCTATCTCCTCCGGTGCCCCTTTCTACCTCTTTTCGTGTGTGGGATTTAAACATTTCCGGATTGGACCGAGACTTGTCAAGCGGCCTTGGTTTACTACCGGTAGACTGCCTGTCAAGTTTCATGTCATTTGGACTTCGTTTGATACTCCAACGGTTAACCGAGGGACCGAGAAGGCCTCGTTTGTGTTGCAGCCCAACACCCCTCAAATTTGGCCCAAAACCCAACAAAAACCTTTCCATCATCTAGAGCGTTCGATCAGGATCGCGTGGCCGAAAACCGCACTCCATTTGGAGCTTCCTAGCCTCTTCTACCCCTATATATAGTTCATCTCCCAAAATTCGTGGATCATCCTACCCTGACCCTAGTCCCGCTCCTCTCCGCGCGGCCGGACATGTCCGTCGCCGCCCGGACGCACCGCCGCCGCCAATAGGAGCCCGCCACCTGTCCCTCCGCCACCGTATCTCTCCTCCGGCCCGCCGGGCCCGAGGCCGGCCCTCCTCGCCGCACCACCGGGCCGCGCCCTCCCGTGCTCGACGTCGCTCCAGCCCCGCCGCCGACATCGCCGACCGGCCGCCACCCCACCACCGACGTCCGCCGGCCCGGTCGCCGGCACGCGCCGCCCCGGCCACCGGCGGCGGCCACGTCAGCGGCCACCTCGCCGCCGACGTCCGCCGCCCTTCGCTGCCTTCCTCTCCAGCCGGCGAGCCGCCCCGTCGAGCTTCCTCAGCTCCGGCCGCCGCACTGTTCGTCAACGCCGAGGATCCTCGTTGTCCGCGCCCTGCTACAGTGTTGCTACAGTAGATCTCTAGATCTGGATCGTTTGACTTCTTCCCCGAGAAACCCTAGCTAATTTGCATTATTCATCATGCTATAACTCCGCATCCGTAGCTCCGATTAGTGCGTGTAGCATATCAAAATGTTCGTCTCAAAGAGTACATCATTTCATATCATTGCATCATTTTCATTTTCATTTCTCAAAGTGGGCTATGTGATAAAATTGTCAGATCTGTTTCATCAAATAGCGATTTGTCATTTTTGCCATATTTAATGTGTGCATGATATGCTCCTGAGCTCTACATGAGTTTTGTTATATGTCATGCCATCTTTACAGAGGTGCTTACCATGTATTTTTGTGATATGTGTGGTGACTAGCACAAGCTTGCAAAGTAGTGCAATCGGTAATGCTAATTTCAGGGACTTAGAATTTCACCAAGTCCTTGTCCTGATTTTGTCATTATGCCATATGTTCATGTTGTTTCCTAGTGATCTGTGCCTCTTTTGAGGATGATAAGTAAGGATGATTTGTTAACATTGTGGTGCTCTATCCATCCATGTCTTTGTTTGCATTTATGGAGCACCCTATCTTGAGTCCATCGAGCTCTACTTTTGCTATTTCGTGAATCCCGGCAGATTGTTGACTTGTTAGCAATTTTGCCGAGGATGTTGCTATTGATCCGTGCGTGCTATGTTGTTGTTCTTGCCATGTCTAGCTTATATGCCTTGTATTCTTGATGGGTGTATGATTAGTTTTTCATGCCATGCTCTGTAGTGAGTGCATCGAGCTCGTAAACATGCCTACTCGCTAACTGTTTTGCATGCTCCAGTTTTTCACTAAGTCTGAGATCTGATTATGTTTTTGCCATGTTCACATGCTTGCAATTGTATTTTCTGATCCCTTTTGGCTCAAGGTCACTAAGGGACTTTTGTTAAGTGCTTTGAGTAGCTTCGTGCCACGCATTGATTTGCCATGTTAAGTTCCTGTAGCATGTAGTTTTCATGCTCTAAATTGTGCTACCTGATGTTAAAATTCCAGACTTGTGTTAATTTGCGTTTTTTCCATGCTTATTTGAACCTGTTAATGGATGAATTGACCGCAGCTCAGTGTTCATCTTTTGTCAAAAATCATGAGTGAATCCCTGCCATGTATTTTGTTGTCATGTTTGAGTGCTGTAGCATAATTATCTTGATGCTTTTAGATGGCTACTTGCTGATTATCGCAGACCGGTGCCATATTTGTTTTGCTTGCCATTTGCAAAACATGCATCCGATTCCGGTGATCTTTATATCGATTTCAACCGAAATCACCTCACCTTTCAAGTGGAACTCTCGGATTTCCAAGTAGAGGCCAGGTTCAATCATTCCCTGTCAAATCTTGCATATGCATCACATATCGCATCCCGCATAGCATACCATGTTCGCATCATGTTGTTTGAGCACCGCACGTGGTTGATTGTGTTACTTTTTCTTGTTTGTCTTGTTTGGGTAGAGCCAGGAGACGAGTTCTCTAATGAGGAGCCCGTTGAGTTTGCTTACGAGGATCAAGTCAACTCTGACAACTTTGCAGGCAAGATGATCATACCCTCGAAATCACTTCTATCTTTGCCTGCTAGATGCTTGCTCTTTTGCTATCCCTACCACTTGCTTATCATGCCTCCCAAATTGCCATGTCAAATCTCTAACCCACCATGTCCTAGCAAACCGTTGATTGGCTATGTTACCGCTTTGCTCAGCCCCTCTTATAGCGTTGCTAGTTGTAGGTGAAGATTGGAGATCGTTCCTTGTTGGAACATTGTTTATTGTTGGGATATCACTATATTATCGTGTTATCTTAATGCAGCTATATACTTGGTAAAGGGTGGAAGGCTCGGCCCTATGCCTAGTGTTTTGTTCCACTCTTGCCGCCCTAGTTTCCGTCATATCGTTGTTATGTTCCCAGAATTTGCGTTCCTTATGCGGTTGGGTGATAATGGGAACCCCTTGACAGTTCGCCTTGAATAAAACTCCTCCAGCAATGCCCAACCTTGGTTTTACCATTTGCCACCTAGCCTCTTTTTCCCTTGGGTTTCCGGAGACCAAGGGTCATCTTTATTTAAACCCCCCCGGGCCAGTGCTCCTCTGAGTGTTGGTCCACCGCGTCAGCCGCCGGTGGCCACCAGGGGCAAATATGGGCTGGCCTACCGGAAGTTTGGACAATCTGAGTGTGCCCTAAGAACGAGATATGTGCAGCTCCTATCGGGATTTGTTGGCACATTCGGGCGGTGTTGCTGGACTTGTTTTACCATTGTCGAGGATGTCTTGTAGAACCGGGATGCCGAGTCTGATCGGAATGTCTCGAGAGAAGGAATATCCTTCGTTGACCGTGAGAGCTTGTGATGGGCTAAGTTGGGACTCCCCTGCAGGGATTTGAACTTTCGAAAGCCGTGCCCGCCGTTATGGGCAGATGGGAATTTGTTAATGTCCGGTTGTAGATAACATGAAACTTAACTTAACTAAAATGAATCAACCGCGTGTGTAACCGTGATGGTCTCTTCTCAGCGGAGTCCGGGAAGTGAACACGGTGTTGGAGTAATGTTTGACGTAGGTTGTTCTAGGATCACTTCTTGATCATAGTTCTTTGTTCGTGCTTTGCCTTCTCTTCTCGCTCTCTTTTGCGAACAGGATAGCCACCATATATGCTAGTCACTTGCTGCATCTCCACATATTACCTTGCCTTACCTATAAGCTTAAATAGTCTTGATCGCGAGGGTGCGAGATTGTTGAGTCCCCGTGACTCACAATTTACTTCCAAAACCAGATGCAGGGACCGATGATACCATTCCAGATGATGCGCTTGAGCTCAAGTGGGAGTTCGATGAAGACTCTCGTCATTACTATGTGTCTTTCCCAGATGATCAGTAGTGGTGCCCAGTTGGGGCGATCGGGGACCGTGTCGCATGTTGGGGTTGATCTTTTATTTTGGTACCATAGTCGGACCATGAGTGTATTGGATGATTGTAATGTTATTCATGTATTTGTGTGACGTGGCGAGTGTAAGCCAACTATGTACCTTTACCCCTTTTATCTATTTACATGGGTTGTTGTGAATATTACCTTACTTGCGACATTGCTTTCAATGCGGTTATGCCTCTAAGTCGTGCTTCGACACATAGGAGATATAGCCGAATCGAGGGCATTACAAGTTGGTATCAGAGCCTTCCCCGACCTTAGGAGCCCCCCTACTTGATCGAATAGCTGGCGTTGTGGAGTCTAGAAAAATGTTTTGAGTCATTTAGGATTATATATATCGGAGAGTTAGGACTTCTTTTTACTCCCCAGTCCCTTCATCGCTCTGGTAAGGCATCCTGACGTAGAGTTTTGACTCTTCTCTTCTCAAATTTCACTAATTTTTTTAGGATCACACGGGTATCTTGGAATCGTTCTGATCGATTTGTGACGAGAACATTGTTCTTGGTGCCTCCTGTCATTTAGGGGTTGTGGCCGTGCCCCGGGGAGTTCAGCTCCGTGGTGTTGTCGTCACAATTTTATCGTTGCTGTTCTGGAATACCTGAGTTTAGTTTCACCGACATTGAAAATCTCTTTTATGCAATTGTTGGTGAGATAACCTCGACGCCACCCAGTACTGGGGCGGGAGTTTGGGAGTATTTCCATAACTTGTATAACGGATGCTTTTCGAAGGATGAGGTAGACAATTTCCGAAGTTTTTCTCGGTTATGTGTTGAAGGATGGATACAGCTGGATGTAGGATTTGCTAGATTTGGGTGAGATATTATGCTTCCCCTGTATCCCCAACACTTGATTGCATAACCGGAAAGGTTCGGGAGTTTCATAGGTGGGAATTCTTGTAGCTCTAGTTCTTCTTCCACGGATATTTGGTTTGAGATTGGGTGATCCTTACCGAGTATTCGTTCTTGTTCCGTACCTTGTTGGTTTTATTCTTCTACATCAATTCTAAGTGGCTTCTCAATTTATGGATATGTGACCATTTCTACTGGAATGCATTCGTTCATTTTGTTTGGATGTGAAGACTATATGTTGCAATTTACCCGTTTGATTCAGCTTCAATATTTGTCTGTCAATGTGCTAATGGATGTCAACCTCTTCAGGATGGCTCCTCCAACGCGCATGACTCTGAATCCTGATGCGCCACCACCACCTCCACCTCCGGAGGCATGGCAAGCTGTGATGGCCGCTACCAATGCAAACACGCAGCTGATCATGCAACTTCTTCAAGAGCGCAATCAAGGGAAACAGGGCCAAGGCAACAATCAGAATCACTTTGCTACACTCAACCAGTTCCTTGCTAACCAGCCAAAGACCTTCAGCAATTGTGTTGAGGCAACAGACGCTGATGATTGGCTCGTGGACATATGCAAGCATTTCAAGTGCATTAACGTCAGGCCTGAGGACTTTGTCAAGTTCGCTTCCTTCCAACTCAAAGACCAAGCTGCAGAATGGTTTCAGTAGTACAAAGATTCCAGAGGAGGCCATGTGATTACCTGGGATGAATTCCGTCAAGACTTCAAAGCTCATCATATTCCTCAGAGCGTGGTTGAAGGCAAGCGTGAGGAATTCCGCAACCTGAAGCAAGGCTCTATGTCTGTTTACGAGTACAACAAGATGTTTTAGAAGCTTGCCCGTTTTGCTAAGCAAGACGTCCCTGACGAGAAGAGCATGATATATCAGTTCAGGGGTGTTCTCAGAGAAGAAATCCAGCTAGCTCTCGTTCTCTTTGAGACCAAGAGGTACGATGAGTTTTACAACATGGCAATGAAGCAAGAGACTGCTCAACTGAAGTGCGATGCTTCCAAGAAGTGAGTCAGAGATGCAACTCCTTCTTCCTCAACTCAAGTGGCTAAGAAGTAGAAGTATTGGCTTCCTCCTCCTCCGTTCCGTCAGCCTTATCAGCAGAAGAGCAAAGGTGGTAGTGGATCTTCCCCCCCCCCCAACCCTGGCTTTCAGAACAAGACTTCGTCTCAAGCTCCAAGAGCAAGTGCTCTGTATCACCGTCCGCTTTCCGATGTCACGTGCAACAAGTGCCAACAGAAGGGTCACTATGCCAACAAATGCTTCAATCAGAGGCGTCTCCCTCCTCCTCCTCCTGTGAGATCGGCAAGTACAGCTGTGGTCAAGCATAACCCCAAGCACGCCAAGGTCAACTTGAGTAATGCAGCTTAGGCAGAGGACTCGTCAGATGTCGTCATGGGTAACCTTCCTGTTAATGATGTTCCTGCAAAAGTACTTTTTGACATTGGTGCATTGCATTGTTTCATCTCGAGACCTTTTGCATCTAAGCATGAGTTGTCTTCTCAAGTTTTGCATAAACCGTTAGCAGTTGTCTGACCGGGTAAATGTTTGCTTACAGACTACGAGATTCCGGATATTTCTATCATGATGGGTGATTTCAAGTTTCTGGCTTCTCCAATGGTCCTTGGTAACTCGGATATTGATCTTATTCTTGGAATGGACTGGCTTTCTAAGCACAAGGCTCAGCTTGATTGTGCCGCCAGGCAGATTCAATTGACTCATTCGTCTGAGGATGTAATTGTCTTTGTCGCTCGGAATAATACCATCCGTCTATTTTCTCTCAATGAGAAGGGTGAACTGGATGCCATCTCTCAAATTCCAGTCGTTTGCGAATATCAAGACGTCTTTCCAGAAGAGCTTCCAGGAATGCCTCCGCACCGGCCAGTTGAGTTCGTCATCGATCTTGAGCCGGGCACGGAACATGTTTGCAAACGTTCTTACAAGCTTGGACCTGAAGAGTTGAAGGAGCAGAAGAAGCAACTCGATATTCAAGAGCGAATGGGTCTCATCCGACCTAGTTCTTCTCCATGGGGTTGTGGAGTTCTTTTTGTGAAGAAGAAGGATGGAATGGACCGACTTTGTGTTGAATACTGTCCATTGAACAAGAAGATTATAAAGAACAAGTACCCACTTCCCAACATCAACGAGCTGTTTGAACAACTCAAAGGTGCTCAAGTATTCTCCAAGCTTGATCTCCGTATGGGCTATCACCAGATTCGTATCCGTGAGCAAGATATTCCCAAGACGACATTCAGAACAAGCTATGGTTCATATGAATACACTGTCATGTCTTTTGGCCTCGTCAACGCTCCTCTAACTTTCTCTCGCATGATGAACTTCATCTTCAACGCCTACACAAATGACTTCGTCTTGGTCTACCTCGATGACATTTTGGTCTTTTCGAAGAACAAGGAAGATCATGCCAAGCATTTGCGTTTGGTGCTCGATAAGCTCAGAGAACATCAGTTCCACGCAAAGTTCTCAAAGTGGGAGTTTTGGCTCGATGAGGTTCTCTACCTTGGGCATATCATCTCTGCCAAGGGCATAGCGGTGAATCCTGAGAAAGTGTCTGCAATTGTGAATTGGGAACCACCTCAGAACATGAAGCAACTCCACAGCTTCCTTGGTCTCGCAAGCTACTATCGAAGGTTCGTTGAGAACTTTTCAAAGATCGCGAAGACGCTTTCCAACCTTCTCCAAAATCACGTCAAGTATGTTTGGTCTCCTGAGTGTGACATCGCTTTCAACACTTTGAAAGAGAAATTAGTCACTGCTCCAGTTCTGACTCCTCCTAATGAATCCAAACCGTTCGAGGTCTTCTGCGATTCTTCTCTTCAAGGTCTTGGTGCAGTGTTGATGCAAGAGAAGAAAGTTGTGGCTTATACCTATCGCCAGTTGAAGCCCAACGAGAAGAACTACCCCACTCATGACCTCGAGTTGGCGGCAGTGGTGCATGCTCTTTTGACTTGGAGACATCTCTTATTGGGAAGAAAAGTGGACATTTTCACTGACCACAAGAGTCTCAAGTACATTTTCACTCAGCCTAATCTCAACCTCAAGCAGACTCGTTGGGTCGAAATGATTCAAGAGTATAACCCGTGCATCGAATATACTCCAGGCAAGGCCAATGTGATTGTTGACGCTTTGAGCAGGAAGGCTTACTGCAACAGTCTGATTCTCAAGCCTTACCAACCCGAGCTTTGTGAAGCTTTCCGCAAACTCAATTTGCAAGTTGTTCCTCAAGGTTTCCTCGCCAACCTTCAAGTCTCTCCTACTTTGGAAGATCACATTCGCGAGGCTCAACTTCTTGATACTATGGTGAAGAAGGTGAAGATTGGGACTGCCAAGAGTCAACCCAAGTACAAGTGCTATCGCCTTGATGACAAGGATACTCGCTTCTTCGAGGATCGCATTGTTGTGCCTAAAGGTGATCTTCGTAAGGTCATTATGAATGAGGCTCACAATTCAGTGCTCTCTATCCACTCCGGGAGTACGAAGATATACCAGGACCTCAAGCAGGCTTATTGGTGGACTCGAATGAAGCGCGAGATTGCTCAGTTCGTGAATGAATGTGATGTTTGCAGAAGAGTGAAGGCAGAACACCAATGACCAGCTGGTCTCCTTCAACCTCTTGCCATTCCAGAATGGAAGTTTGACCACATTGAGATGGAATTCGTGACTGGGTTTCTAAAGTCCAAGCGTGGCAATGATGCTTTATTTCTTGTCATCGACAAACTCACTAAAGTGGCTCATTTCCTGCCTATCAAAGAGTCTATCACTGCACCTCAATTGGCGGAGCTTTATACCTCTCAGATTGTCTCTCTGCACGGCATTCCGCCGTTGTTCTCTTCAGACCGTGGCAGCATCTTTACCTCCAAGTTTTGGGATTCTTTTCAGAAGGCCATGGGCACCAACATCCGTTTCAGCACAGCTTTTCATCCTCAAACTAGCGGTCAAGTCGAGCGTGTCAATCAGATTCTTGAAGATATGCTTAGGGCTTGCGTTATCTCTTTCGGTATGAAGTGGGAAGATTGTCTACCATATGCCGAGTTCTCCTACAACAACAGTTTTCTAGCGAGTTCGGGCAAGGCCCCATTTAAAATTCTCTATGGCAGGAAGTGCCGTACTCCTCTTAACTGGTCAGAGACCGGTGAACATCAACTTCTTGGTAATGACTTGATCACAGAGGCAGAGGAAATGTGCAAAGTCATTCGTGATAACCTCAAAGCAGCGCAATCACGCCGGAAGAGCTACTATGATGGTAAGCATCGTGATTTTGCCTTCGATATTGGATACCATGTTTACCTCCGCGTCTCTCCAATGAAAGGTACTCATCTCTTCGGTATCAAAGGGAAGCTTGTCCCTAGATACGTGGGTCCTTTCAAGATCGTCAGCAAGAGAGGCGATCTCGCCTATCAACTCGAGCTTCCTTCCAACTTTGCAAATGTGCACGACGTGTTCCATGTCTCTCATCTCCGCAAGTGCTTCAAGACTTCTGACCGCACCGTCAACTTTGAAGACATTGATCTCCAAGAAGACCTTTCTTATCGTGAGCACCCAGTTGCAATTCTTGAAGAGACTGAACGCAAGACTCACAATACGTCAATCAAATTCCTCAAAGTCAAGTGGTCACAACACTCTGACCGTGAAGCCACCTGGGAACGCGAGGATCACCTCCGTTCTGAGTACCCGGCGTTTTTCCAGTCCTAGATCTCGGGACGAGATCCTTTTGTAGTGGTGGAGTGTTGTAACACCCCCGGATGTAATTTACCTTATATGTATCCCAACTCTTGCTGTTTCTGGCCTAAGTTATTTTATTTTCCTCGGGTTCGGGTTTTTGTCTCCGTGTGTTGTTGCCTTTGTCATGCATCTCATATCATGTCATCATGTGCATTGCATTTGCATACGTGTTCGTCTCATGCATCTGAGCATTTTCCCCGTTGTCCGTTTTGCATTCCGGCGCTCCTATCTCCTCTGGTGCCCCATTCTACCTCTTTTCGTGTGTGGGGGTTAAACATTTCTGGATTGGACTGAGACTTGTCAAGAGGCCTTGGTTTACTACCGGTAGACCGCCTGTCAAGTTTCGGGTCATTTGAACTTCGTTTGATACTCCAATGATTAACCGAGGGACCGGGAAGGCCTCATTTGTGTTGCAGCCCAACACCCCTCAAATTTGGCCCAAAACCCAACAAAAACCTTTCCATCATCTAGAGCGTTCGATCACGATCGCGTGGCCAAAAACCGCACTCCATTTGGAGCTTCCTAGCCTCTTCTACCCCTATATATAGTTCATCTCCCGAAAATCACGGATCATCCTACTCTAACCCTAGTCCCGCTCCTCTCCGCGCGGCCGGACATGTTCGTCGCTGCCCGGACGCACCGCCGCCGCCAATAGGAGCCCCCACCTGTCCCTCCGCCGCCGTCTCTCTCCTCTGGCCCGCCGGGCCCGAGGCCGGCCCTCCTCGCCGCACCACCGGGCCGCGCCCTCCCGCGCCCGACGTCGCTCCAGCCCCGCCGCCGACTTCGCTGACCGGCCGCCGCCCCGCCACGGACGTCCGCCGCCCCGGTCGACCGCGCGCGCCGCCCCGGCCACCAGCGCCCGCCGCTCGGGCCTCTGCGTCCGCTGCCACCTCGCCGCCGATGTCCGCCGCCCTCCGCCGCCTTCCTCTCCGGCCGGCGAGCCGCCCCGGCGAGCTTCCTCAGCTCCGGCCGCCGCGCTGTTCGTCCGCGCTGACGATCCTTGTTTTCCGCGCCTGCTACAGTGTTGCTACAGTAGATCTCGAGATCTGGATCGGTTGACTTCTTCCCTGAGAAACCCTAGCTAATTTGCATTATTCATCATGCTATAACTCCGCATCCGTAGCTCCGATTTGTGCATGAAGCATATCAAAATGTTCATCTCAAAGAGTACATCATTTCATATCATTGCATCATTTTCATTTGAGCTCATCTTGATGCCCGAAATTCTGTTGGAAGAGGGATATGTGATAAAATTGTCAGATCTGTTTCATCAAATAGCTATTTGTCATTTTTGCCATGTTTAATGTGTGCATGATATGCTCCTGAGCTCTACACGAGTTCTGTTGTATTCCATGCCATCTTTACAGAGGTGCTTACCATGTATTTTTATGATATGTGTGGTGACTAGCACAAGCTTGCAAAGTAGTGCAATCGGTAATGCTGATTTCAGGGACTTAGAATTTCACCAAGTCCTTGTCCTGATTTTGTCATTATGCCATATGTTCATGTTGTTTCCTAGTGATCCATGCCTCTTTTGAGGATGATAAGTAAGGATGATTTGTTAACATTGTGGTTCTCTATCCATCTATGTATTTGTTTGCATTTATGGATAACCCTAGCTTGAGTCAATCGAGCTCTACTTTTGCTATTTCCTGAATCCTGGCAGATTGTTGACTTGTTAGCAATTTTGCCGAGGATGTTGCTATTGATCCGTGCGTGCTATGTTGTTGTTCTTGCCATGTCTAGATTCTATGACATTTATTATTCATGGGTGTATGCTTAGTTTGTCATGCCATGCTCTGTAGTGAGTGCATCAAGCTCGTAAACATGCCTACTCGCTAACTGTTTTGCATGCTCCAGTTTTTCACTAAGTCTGAGATCTGATTATGTTTTTGCCATGTTCACATGCTTGCAATTGTATTTTCTGATCCCTTTTGGCTCAAGGTCACTAAGGGACTTTTGTTAAGTGCTTGGAGTAGCTTCATTCCATGCCTTTCTTTGCCATGTTATGTTCCTGTAGCATGTAGTTCTCATTCTCTAAAGTGTGCTACCTGATGTTAAAATTCCAGACTTGTGTTAATTTCACTAAGTCTGAAACCTGTTATCATTTGCATTTTTGCCATGCTTGTTTGATCCTGTTAATGGATGAATTGACCGTAGCTCAGTGTCCATGTTTTGTCAAGCATCATGAGTGGATACCTGCCATGTATTTTGTTGTCATGTTTGAGTGCTGTAGCATAATTATCTTGATGCTTTTAGATGGCTAGTTGCTGATTATCGCAGACCGGTGCCATATTTGTTTTGCTTGCCATTTCCAAACCGTGCATCCGATTCCGGTGATCTTTATATCGATTTCAGCCGAAATCACCCATCCTTTCAAGTGGAACTCTTGGATTTCCATGTTGAGGCCAGGTTCAATCATTCCTTGTCAAATCTTGCATATGCATCACATATCGCATCCCGCATAGTATACCATGTTCGCATCATGTTGTTTGAGCACCACACGTGGTTGATTGTGTTCCTTTTTCTTGTTTGTCTTGTTTGGGTAGAGCCGGGAAACGAGTTCCCTAATGAGGAGCCCGTTGAGTTTGCTTACGAGGATCAAGTCAACTCTTACAACTTTGCAGGCAAGATGATCATACCCTCGAAATCACTTCTATCTTTGCTTGCTAGATGCTCGCTCTTTTGCTATGCCTATGCTTCGATGCCTACCACTTGCTTATCATGCCTCCCAAATTGCCATGTCAAACCTCTAACCCACCATGTCCTAGCAAACCGTTGCTAGTTGTAGGTGAAGATTGGAGATCATTCCTTGTTGGAACATTGTTTATTGTTGGGATATCACTATATTATCGTGTTATCTTAATGCAGCTATATACTTGGTAAAGGGTAGAAGGCTCGGCCCTATGCCTAGTGTTTTGTTCCACTCTTGCCGCCCTAGTTTCTGTCATATCGTTGTTATGTTCCCGGAATTTGCGTTCCTTACGCGGTTGGGTGATAATGGGAACCCCTTGACAGTTCGCCTTGAATAAAACTCCTCCAGCAATGCCCAACCTTGGTTTTACCATTTGCCACCTAGCCTCTTTTTCCCTTGGGTTTCCGGAGACCAAGGGTCATCTTTATTTAAACCCCCCCGGGCCAGTGCTCCTCTGAGTGTTGGTCCACCGCGTCAGCCGCCGGTGGCCACCAGGGGCAAATCTAGGCTGGCCTACCGGAAGTTTGGACAATCTGAGTGTGCCCTAAGAACGAGATATGTGCAGCTCCTATCGGGATTTGTTGGCACATTCGGGCGGTGTTGGTGGACTTGTTTTACCATTGTCGAGGATGTCTTGTAGAACCGGGATGCCGAGTCTGATCGGAATGTCTCGAGAGAAGGAATATCCTTCGTTGACCGTGAGAGCTTGTGATGGGCTAAGTTGGGACTCCCCTGCAGGGATTTGAACTTTCGAAAGCCGTGCCCGCGGTTATGGGCAGATGGGAATTTGTTAATGTCCGGTTGTAGATAACATGAAACTTAACTTAACTAAAATGAATCAACCGCGTGTGTAACCATGATGGTCTCTTCTCAGCGGAGTCCGGGAAGTGAACACGGTGTTGGAGTAATGATTGACGTAGGTTGTTCTAGGATCACTTCTTGATCATAGTTCTTCGTTCGTGCTTTGCCTTCTCTTCTCGCTCTCTTTTGCGAAAAGGATAGCCACCATATATGCTAGTCGCTTGCTGCAGCTCCACATATTACCTTGCCTTACCTATAAGCTTAAATAGTCTTGATCGCGAGGGTGCGAGATTGTTGAGTCCCCGTGACTCACAGTTTACTTCCAAAACCAGATGCAGGGACCGATGATACCGTTCTAGATGATGCGCTTGAGCTCAAGTGGGAGTTCGATGAAGACTCTCGTCATTACTATGTGTCTTTCCTAGATGATCAGTAGTGGTGCCCAGTTGGGGCGATCGGGGACCGTGTCGCATGTTGGGGTTGATTTTTTATTTTGGTACCATAGTCGGACCATGAGTGTATTGGATGATTGTAATGTTATTCATGTATTTGTGTGACGTGGCGAGTGTAAGCCAACTATGTACCTTTACCCCTTTTATCTATTTACATGGGTTGTTGTGAAGATTACCTTACTTGCAACATTGCTTTCAATGCGGTTATGCCTCTAAGTCGTGCTTCGACACGTAGGAGATATAGCCGAATCGAGGGCGTTATAGCCCGATGCTCTCGCCACCGCAACTCTTTTAGTTAACATCCATCCATGTCGCCCTTGGTGGAACTACGCCCCTCATCACCTTCTCTTCGGTACACCACCGTCCTATGATGGTCTCCGCATCTTTGGGTGTCTTTGTTATCCTAGCAATGCATCCACCACGCCACACAAACTCGCACCATGTTCCATCCCATGCGTCTTCCTTGGCAACCCCCTAACACCAAAGGTTACCTCTGCTATGATCCTGTCACTCCTCGTGTGTACACCTTGAGGAATGTGTACTTTGTCGAGACGGTGTTCCCTTTTTTAGGTTTCTCTAGCTTCGGTTCCTTCGGCACCAACCCCCACCCCCCCTACCTGGTGTGATGCGTAGCGGCACCACCCGGAGGTCCCCCTAGCACGGCGCCTTCTGCCGCTGCCTAGTTTTTCTACTCCCTCCCAGAGGTCAAGTCTGACCGGGTTCCCTGGTCCCCGTCTCCCTCCCATGAGGTTGAGCTGGAAGGCACACCGCCCGCCACCCCGGTTGGCGCTACCACTGACGATGCCATTAACCTAGGGTAGGGTCATAGGCCTGAGCTAGACGCCCTACCCAAGGTCACTACCCTAGAGTCAAGAACATTCAAAGTACAACAAAGGATACCGACTGAAGTAACCTTGGAGTGTAATCCACTCGACCAATTATCTCACTCGGATACCCCAATTCTATTCGACTAAGAAGAAGTCACTCACCATACAAGAAACCACTCGGAGTACGGAAGACCTAAAGCCATTCAGGATGGCAACGGTCAGGCATTCACTCTGCAGTCTTTAAGATCATTTATAGCTATTTATAGCTGGCGTTACCAGTAATGCCCTATCTTAATGTACATTGAACCCTATAAAGCGGGATGGCTGGGGTCCTGGCGCACTCTATATAAGCCGCCCCCTCCTCTGGCACAATGGTTCGCACCCCATGTAACTTTCATGCATAATCCAGTCGAGCAAGACTCTGGGCACCGAGACGTAGGGTTGTTACTTCCTCCGAGAAGGGCCTGAACTCATAAAACCTTGCGTGCACAACCTCAACGTAGCTAGGATCTTGCCTCCTCCTACGTACCCCCATTATATTGTCATACTTACTCCCACGATGGTTAGCGCCCACCGTGGGGCAGGTGTCTTAGCGACTTTCAGCGAGGTTGCAGTTTTTCCAATCTTCATCAACATGGTTTTCGGCGGTGGTTTGGCTTTGGGCCGCGAGACCTGACTCGGCGCGCTCATCTTCATCGCTGATGACTCCGCCTGGTTACAAGAGGGCCCCCTCGATGTCGAGGCCCCTCCCGTCCACGGGGCGGCGCACTTCCGTGCGAGTGCCTGCGGCGACCTCCTACGGATACCGTCGACCCAGTATTGGTCGGCTCCTGTGTCGTCCACCCTTCCAGCTGTACGCCGTTGCAAGAGATATGGTCGATCTCGGCTTCAGCGCTTGGTGAAACATGCGGTGGCCCACCAATCGACTACCCCACAAGTTGCGGTAATCAAGCTTGATGAATCTCTCTACGGACTATTCGACCCGTCGACTAGTTCCGCTGAGACTGTGTCCGAGTGCGAGAGCAGTGACCCGGCGATAGAGGTCCTGATGGTCGACATGCCAGGCAGCCCGCCTGGTTGCCGTCGCAGTGGTGGCGGTGATGGTGGTGGCAGTCCGGCGCGCGGTCATGACCAGTATCACCCCAAAGCCCTCACTTCAGAGTAGAGGGAAGAGCTGCATCGGTGCAATGTGGAGGCCCTCCACACCCCCATCATTAGGGAAACCTCTGAGGCTCGGGCCTTGGAGGCTGCGTGCCTGGCCACCTTGGCTGAGCACGCACGTCTGGAGAATCTCCAACATTCACTCGACGAATGCGCTCGTCAGCAGATCCCCGAATCCAGTCGACGGCACTGACAGTTGTTTCCTCCTGAATGTCAGGTGTATTGCACACCAGTTCAGAATCTTGCAGCAGCAAACCATATAGCAGAGTCGATTCAGCCATCCTGTTCAGAGGCTGGTAGAGGTTTGATGCAAGTTCAAGCGTTGCTTTGGGCGGCGGGGGAACAAAACTCAGTCGTTTTTCATTCGCGCAATAGGATGCACAGCAGGTCCATGGTGGCGGACACAGTCTAGTTGACTCACAGCCCAAGACTGGCTCCATGGCGTGAGGGTCGTGGGCATCGCCAAGAGCAGTACCTGTCGGTGTCCTGGGAACGAGGGTACCCAGACTTACCTGCCTATAGCCCAGGGCGTGGCTCATCCAGCGGCCTGGTACGGCCCATCTTCATCAACAAACACTCAAGACACTCACGAGGGGCCAAGCCTCACGAGGTGGACAACACAAGACCTCCTCAGGGATAGCCTCACTAGGCTGGCTTGCGAGGACAGAGACATCAAGGAGAGGGGCACCTCATGAGGTTTCCGTGACGTGAGCCATGACGACCAAGGCCAGGCGGGCGCCAGGCGGGCGCAGAGTACCAGTTGCCTCTTTGGTGCTAAAGAGGCAGGTGTAGACAAGGAGTCCTGAGGCATCAGGCAAAGGTTTCCATATCAGTGCAACGAGACCAAGGCCAGCAGGACGGAGGTCATCACGGAGCCCACAATGGCGTCACCACCAGAGCCTTTGGTAGGCAAAGACCACGCTTGGTCAGGATAACTTGTACTAGTTGTCCCCCTTCAAATTGGCCGTTGTGGGATCCCTTCCCGCCTAATATTTGGGAAGAGGACCCGGGCCTCTATAAATAGGACTAGCCACCACCATAGGAGCGGATCTCATCTGATCTGATCTGATCTGATCGGATCAGATCTAGACGGATCATTCAGAACATCCAGACACACACAAGCTCATCGAGCTCAAGAACACCTCTCCTCAGGAGGTTGTTCTTCCCCTTTACTTGTTCCTCCCCAGCCTACAAGGCAATCCACCACACCACACTAGAGTAGGATATTACACCGCAACGGTGGCCAGAACTAGTATAAACTCTTGTGTCTCTTGTTCCTCGGGTTCGGCAAGCTAGGCTTTGAGATCGTTGCGAGAGTGTGAGCTAGAGGGAGAGAGACCTTCGTGTGCACTCCAGAGTTTGAACCTCAAGGGTTTTGCCAGAACCCATAATTTGACATTTGGTGCGCCAGGTAGGGGTGCGCTGAAGCCTCTCTTCCGTCAGCTGATTCGCCAACACCCTGCGGTCTTGATGTCCGGCGACCCGAGGATCAACACCGACCAGTGGGCTGCTTGGGCCGTCAGGGCGGCACCGACCTCCCAAGGAGACTTCAACTCTGCGCTCCATGCAGCCCGTACACCGCCGAACACCATGGGACGCAAGCAGCACGGACTGACGCCTTCCACCCTCACACAGCGGCATGCGCGGGCCGCCACAAGATCCTCAAACTACGCAGCAGCGACGACGCCACACACCCAACGGGAACAGGCGAACATGCGATCCGCGCTTGTGGTAGCGCGGGAGCTGCTGCGGTGCCGACTGATGGAGAGCGGCCGCGATGCGTTGCTGGAACACATCGCCGATCTGTTGGATGCTGCAGCCAGGGATTCACCGCCTTTCTGCTCCCTACTTACATCTCAAGTTGTGGCCAGGTCGCACAACGGGCCTCGTTGCGCCCGCGTGCTCCTAGGTGCACCAATAGGGCTCGCCAGCGCCAGCACGACCAGCGGTGCCGGACATCCGGCCATGCCCTTGCCTCCCCCATGTGGCGTAGTTGCGGGCGTTGCTCCTCATGGTCCCAATCGAGCGCCACCCTACAACCACCAGGGAGGCGCACCGAGCTCAGTGGCGTGGGGCACATGGCGTCTCAACGGAGGTTCCGGAGAGGCGGCTGGGAAGCCTATGTAGCCCGCATGGTGGATCAGGAGTACACGCCAGAGGACGACCCCTGCACATTCTTCGAGCTGGGCTGGGAAGAAGAGATGCTGGAAGCCGAGGCCGTCCATGAGCCACCCAGGAGCCTCGCCGACCCCGCCAACGACAACCACCGTAGGGTACCACTTATATCTTAGGAGCAGGCTTACGCTAACCATGGGTTGCAGGTGGACCAGGCCGCATGTAACGCCCCAAGACCAGAGCTTCAGATGCCTTCCATGGTTTCTGAGATCCGTGGTGTGATTTGTTTTGTCTGTTGCACCCATCTTTGCATCATGTGCATTGAATCATGTCATCATGCCATCATTTTTCAAAGCTAACAAAAATTCAACCAATTAAATTGTATGGATCTTCGATTCATTTAAATCGAGGGAAGTACACATGGTGTTTTCTCTTTATAACATATCCTCCCAATATTAGGGAGCTATAATAAATATTCCATTAGTTTGGAATTAACCGGAACACACTTGCAAATATTCCCCATTCCTTTTCTACTTCCAATTTGACCTTCAAATATTGTTTGCAATTCTTATTACTTTTACCGAGGTTCCTCCAAAAATCTGAACATTTTTGGGCACTGCTAAATCCAAGTCCTAGTTCAAACCCATTTGAACTAAATTCAAATGAGTTTGAATTACATCTTTCAATCATGCCTCTCCTATTTTTCATGGACCGTGCATAGTTTTACGAGTCCGTGAAAATTATGCCCATGCCCAGATTCCACCCCTACCTTCTCTTTTTTTGTTTCATTTTAAAATGGAAGAAGTTAAATAGAGAGAGAGAGGTGGCCTGCACCGCTGGCCATTTGGGCCTCCCACCAGGCCATCCTTCCCCCGCAGCCAAACCAGCCCCTAAGGCCCATCTCCCCGCCCTGTCAACCCTAGCCGATCGTCCCTTCATCCCTCCTAGCGCCACCAGAGGGATCGAGAGATCCCTCGACCTCTCCCCTTCGCCCGATCCCTTCTCTCGCTCGCAGTTCCTCTCCTCTCCTTGCGCCTCGACCTGACCCCATCTGTCTCTCTCTAGATCCTGCGCATTGCCACCTAGCTCCTCTGTCCATCGAGCCACCGCCCTGGAGCTTCTCCGCAGCCGGCTTACTACCTCCAGCCGCCCCTGCCGGCGACCAGCGCCCCTGCCGCCCCTGCGCCGCTCCATCCCATCCCCGCATGCGCCAGGGGTGGAGCCTTCTCGCTGTGCCTCTCATGGCCTCGCAGCCCGGCCTCCTATCCGGCACCCAATCTCCTCCGCACGCTGCTGCCGCTGCCCTTCTACAACGCTAAGTCCACGACCAGCAGGAGGCCGCCGCTCGCCTCGCACCTCTGCTGCCGGCAAGCAAGGCCGCTAGGGCATGCCTGCTGTCACCTAGCACCGCCTTGCGCCGCTTCTCTCCCTCGCGTTGCCCAATGACCCTGCTGGCTTCACTGGAGTGCTCTGTCGCCCCAAGTCCTTGCTGACCTTCCTCTGCGTGCCCGCAAGCTCCACCGACCACGTGTGTGCCTTTCACTGTCGGATATGCCAAGATCACCCGGTCTAAGACCACCACAAGTCCGTCTACACAAAACTGCCAAGTACTCTACGTATCGGATGTCGACAAGTACCACGACGCCTTTGGGAGACCCGTGAACATCAAGCTCCTCTGCCATAAATGGTTACAGTGTTGTGGATCCGACAAGTACCCTCTATGGACCGCCAATTTCCTTTACCGATGACTCGAACGTCCACGGAACGTGTATGCCTACCATCGTCGAAGACCATCGAGTGAACGTGTCACATCCCTACCTTTACCTTGACCTAGACTAGCTAGTCATGTGTGCATCATGTTTAAATTTCAATGAATTTGAATTGGGGACTGTCGAAACCCTAGCACAGATGAATCCAACTAGGTTCAAATAAAAAAAATAAAAAAATCATTTTCAATGAACCCAAAATTCCTTTGGAAAAGTTCATCATTTTTGAATTGGTCTAGAACCTCTGCCAAAAATGGTGCACATTTTCCTAGGCCACTTTGGATTTTTGAATGAATTCATAAAGTATTTGAATTTGGGCATTTATTTGCTATAAATAATTAAAATGCCCAAATAATTCTAAAAGTGGTTGAGGGCTATTGGAAATATTTTGAAAAGTGCCCACAATTATTTTCAGGGTTTTTGAAAATGTCTTAGCATTTTATTTAAGTCAAAAAAATTATAGAAAAATAGAAAACAGTAATTAAAATAGAAAACACAGAGAGAGAGAGAGAGAGGAAACTACCTGGGCCGCTTACCTGTCCAGCCTATTGGCTCAGCCCACTGCTGTAGTGGCCCAGCCTAGCACCGCCTCCTTCAACCTCGTGCCAGAAGGCACGAGGGCCTATGCCCGCGGTGCGCCAGCACGTGCATGGCCACCGACGGCCACCTCCTGCTTGTCGCTTCGCCCTGGCCCTCCCTGGCGCCGCCACGCACTCCCCTCGACCCTTTGAACTTTTCCCCTCCTCGCAGCTCTCTCCCCTCCCCTCTCTGCTCTCTTCCTGAACAGAGCCGCCGCCACCGTTCGCCGCTGCCACCGACCTCCCCATGCCCATCCAGCTTTGCCAAGAACCCCACCTCGACCCCCGCATCCTCTGCACCAAGACAAAGCGCCGCTAGGAGCTCTGTGACGACGACCCCGAGCTCTTCTTCCTCCCTTGGACGCTGAGATTGCCGGCGACCTCCTGCCATCACCAGCCCTTCCCCGAGCTCTCCGAGGCCACCGCTGCACTCGCCGTGAGCTCCTCTTCCTTCTCCCCCTAGCCACGTCGCCGTCGTGGCCATAGACGCATAAGCTCGAAACCGAGCGCGTCACCATGCTCAGCACATCACCAGGAGGCCATAGCACCTAGCTCTTCGCCCCGTCGTGCCGCTGTGGGAGTGGATGCCGCCATTGTTCCAGGCCACGTCTGGCGAAACCGATGGCACTAGTCGATGCGGCCGAGCCTCCTCGTTACGTAGATGGCCTCCGTCGTTGGTTTGGTCGTCGGAGGTGCAATCCCGCAACTCTCCGCCGCGTTTGGCCTCGCCGGCATCACATCGCCGGTGGGTTTGACCCCACTGACCAGGGTTGACCACAGTTTGACCCCCCCTGGGTCATGGACATGTGGGCCCATGCCCCATTGACACTTTTAGTTAGGATTAAATTAGCACTAACACTCTCTGTCAATTAGCCTAGTCACTGACCGGTGGGTCCCAGCGTCAGGTTTGACCTGGGCTGATGCTGTTGACCCGATGACGTCATTCTGACGTCAGGCTGACGCAGTAATGATTTTTTGGATTTTAAGTAAATCTATTTGATTTATTTATTTTCAGAAAATTTCCAAAACTTCAAAAATTCATAGAAAATAATCTATAACTCAGATTGAAATAAGTTATATATGAAAAATTATCAAAAAAATCCGACCTTTCCATCTGTACTGGTTTCATGCATGTTAGAGCAACCTAACCTTGCAGTTTAGATGAAACATGATAATGCACTTACATGAGTTCATAGTTTAGGCTTGTATTTGATTCAAATAAGGTCAAAGCACTCTGGTTTTAGTTGCATTAGCCCAACACACAGCATATTGACATTTCATGAGCATGCATCATATTGTGCATTGCATTGATTGTATTTCTTCTCTGTTTCAGGTATTTGTCCCCTCTCGATAGACGATGTTCCGACGTTGTGATCATTGACACTGATGAAGACTCAATGCTATCTTCAGAAGTGCCAGGCAAGCAAAACCCCCTTGTTCATTTCGATACAATCCCACTCTCTCGCTCTTGCTCTCTTTTACTGCATTAGGACAACAACGATTCAACTGTTACATGCTGCGGTACTTGAACCCCTTCCCCCTGCATGACCTGTCATTTAAACAGTAAATAGATGAAACCCACTAGCATGAGTAGGAGTTGTTTGATCCCTGATGTGCCTACTCATTCATGCTTGTTTGTCATGCCAGCTACTGCTTAGAGTTGAGTCAGGTCCGATTCATCGGGGATGAATTGGAATGTGGTGAGCATGTCCTACTATTGAGAGCTAAGTGTGTGAACACGATTTGGTAAAGGTAGTGGTGAGAGGCCATGAAGGAGTACATGGTGGGTTGTCTCGTTGCAGCCGTCCTTAGGAACTGAGTTTGGTGTTTGTGATCCATGAATAGTTACTACCACACATTGGGTTCCGGTAACTCAACCCCTCTCGACTTATTAATCAACTCGATCTCTGTCCAGGAGTTGCAACTAGTTTCTAGTGTTTGTAGGTAGTGTTAGTAGTCTACCACGTGGCACCCGGTACAGGTGGGCTTGGGACAGACTAGGCACAGTGGCTCGGTGTACCAAGTGGCACCCGGATGGTGGGCTTGGGAACCCTGTACATATCGTTTGGGGCCGTGAGCGACACCCTGGCCAGATCTCCTTGCAGATGGAACCCGAATAGGCGATAAACCTAGATGAGAGACTTGTGTGGTTAGTCAGGTCATGGCCGACACCCTTGCCAAGCTTCCACTTGAAGGTTGCCGAGATACATGATGTGTACATGGTGATAAGTGGTGAGAGCATGTGTGAAGAAGTACACCCCTGCAGGGTTATCATTATCTATTCGAATAGCCGGATTCCTCGGATATGGAAACTTGGACCCCTTGAATAGTTCATAGACAAGTGAAAGTGGATACTCTAAAATGCGCAAGATAAGCGTGAGTGCTATGGATGGCCTTCTCGTAGGGAGACGGGAGCGGATCCATAGTGGAGTATTGATATGGTGAATATGTGGACTCGTGTGCGCCACCTCAAAGAGTTACTTGTAGTCTTAGTTCAGGTTAGCCACTGAGTCAAAAGCTGGCTTGCTGTAGTTAAACCCCACCATCCCTTTGTTGATAATGATGCATATGTAGATAGTTCTAATATAAGTCTTGTTGGGTACATTTATACTCACGTTTGCTTATTTTATGTTTTGTAGAGAGACTTCAGTCTCGCTAGTAGTTTCGCGTGGGCTTCGACGTTTATCTTGTTACCTCAGCTACGATCTTGTGCCCTCGGCAGGATCTTGTAGATAGTCAGGCCTCTCAGCCTTTTTCATTTGTAGTTTTCTGTACTCAGACAAGTTAAGCTTCTGCATGTGCTTGTCGCTTGTATGCTCTGTATGTGGGGTCATGAGACACAAGTTTGCAATACTTGGTTCTTCGGAGCCTAATGAATCAATACTCTGAGTCGTAGAGTCTTGTTGTGATGCCATATTGAGCATATTGTGTGTATGAAATGCTTGGTATGTGTGGGATCCGACAACCTTGTTGTTTATCCTTGGTAGCCTCTCTTATGGGGAAATGTAGTCTTGTGCTTCCATGAGCCATAGTAGTCCGCTACAGCCCGGTTCACCGGAGTCCTGCTAGCCTAGCACTACTGCTCCAGAACACTTGACTAGCCGGCATGTGATTCACTTCGTTCATGTGTCTGTCCCTTCCGGGAAATGTCACACGGTGACATCCGGGGTCCAGCCTAGCCTGCTACAGCCCAGTTCACCGGAGTCCTGTTAGCCCAGTGCTACATCCTGGATTCGCATGCTGCTGACCGACATGTTCGATGTTGATTCATGTATGCCTATCCCCGTAAGTTATGCCACTTTGGGTTCACGACTAGTCATGTCGGCCCGGGTTCTGTCATATGGATGCTAGCGACACTATCATATACGTGAGCCAAAAGGCGCAAACGGTCCCGGGCCATGGTAAGGCAACACCCGTGGGGATACCGTGCGTGAGGCCGCAAAGTGATATGAGGTGTTACCAGCTAGATCGATGTGACTTGGAATCCGGGTCCTGACAGAACGACTACCGACACCGTGTTTTTTTACCAAGCTCCATGACGACCTCCGAAGAACTCAGAAATGCCAAGTTCCACTACCGTCGCCCCCGGAAACCTTGGATTCATCAAGTACCTCTCCAAAAAAACGAACATGTACCACCACTTCTACTACCATCGCGTGAACGACTACTTCCCTCGACGAACTCGATACGCTTTGAAAATGCACGCTTCGAAGGTATAACCTCGAGACGACCGTCCAAGAACGAATGCTTGTGTTGTATGGGATGCATGTTTGGATGTTGTATCTTGCCGTGAACGTTAGTTGTTTCCCTCTCTTGGCACCGTGGTCGACCCATGGGAACCCGGTTACCGGGAGCACCCCACCATCCTTGCATGACATGCTCCCGTCACTTTCTTTTGCACCAACGTCTCAATGAGTTGTCGTAACTGGAACGCTGCCGTTACACCGTTTCATTATCGTCGCCGTGGCACCCATTTCGTTTCCGCCACGATGTCAAATGCTTCATAACATGCTCTTATCAACATTTTCATAAATATTGCATAAACTTGTATTTGTCATCTGCATCATGATAACAATATTTAAAATGTTTAATATTGTTGTTTGCCTTTAATTGCTAAATGCATGTGGGGATTTTTACCGGAAAGGTTATTTGTTGTTTCCGGCCTCACTTAAATTGCCTAAGATGTTTAGTTTACTTTTGCTTCATCTCTTGCCATGTTTAACAACATTTAATATTGTTGAGTACATAAACGAGATCGAACTAAATAACTTGAATGTGGTGTTTTCTTCAATATGCAACGGAGTTGCATATTGAGCTCCACTTAACCTGTAGTGTTGTTTGTGCTCTTTGCCATGCTATGCCTCTTTAAACCAGACATGCATCATACTTGATTGTGCATTATTCCATGTTGATGTGATGGTTGTTTACTTTGTTATTTGCTTCTTTCTGGTGTTTCTTCTTTGGGTTAGTTCCGATAATGTCGCGTTTGTGAGGATCGGTTCGTCTACATTCGTTTGTCTTCTGCATGGACTCGTTCTTGTTCCTTGCGGGATCTCAGGCAAGATGACCATACCCTCGAAATCACTTCTATCTTTTCTTGATAGTTGTTCGCTCTATTGCTATGCCGCGATACCTACCACCTGCTATATCATGCCTCCCATGTTGCCATGTCCATCCTCTAACCCACCTTGTCCTAGCAAACCGTTGTTTGGCTATGTTACCGCTTTGCTCAGCCCCTCTTATAGAGTTTTTAGTTGCAGGTGAAGAAGGATTTTGTTCCTTGTTGGAATATGGATATGTTGGGATACCACAATATCTCTTATTTTAATTAATGCATCTATATACTTGGTAAAGGGTGGAAGGCTCGGCCTTATGCCTGGTGTTTTGTTCCACTCTTGCTGCCCTAGTTTCCGTCATACCGGTGTTATGTTCCTTCATTTTGCGTTCCTTACGCGGTTGGGTTATAATGGGAACCCCTTGACAGTTCGCCTTGAATAAAACTCCTCCAGCAAGGCCCAACCTTGGTTTTACCATTTGTCACCTAAGCCTTTTTCCCTCGGGTTTCCGGAGCCCGAGGGTCATCTTTATTTTAACCCCCCCGGGCCAGTGCTCCTCTGAGTGTTGGTCCAAATTAGAGGCCCTTGCAATGCCACCTCGGGGAAACTTGAGGGTTGGTTTTAGTTGTACGGATTACTCATCCGGTGTGCCCTGAGAACGAGATATGTGCAGCTCCTATCGGGATTTGTCGGCACATTCGGGCGGTTTTGCTGGTCTTGTTTTACCCTTGTCGAAATGTCTTGTAACCAGGATTCTGAGTCTGATCGGGTCTTCCTGGGAGAAGGAATATCCTTCGTTGACCGTGAGAGCTTCTGATGGGCTAAGTTGGGACACCACTGCAGGGTTTTGAACTTTCGAAAGCCGTGCCCGTGGTTATGGGCAGATGGGAATTTGTTAATATTCGGTTGTAGAAAACTTGACACTTAACTTAATTAAAATGCATCAACCGCGTATGTAGCCATGATGGTCTCTTTTTGGTGGAGTCCACGAAGTGAACACGGTTCTTGGGTTATGCTTGAACGTAAGTAGCTTCAGGATCACTTCTTGATCACTTATAGTTGCTCGACCGTGCTTTGCTTCTCTTATCGCTCTTATTTGCGTAAGTTAGCCACCATATATGCTAGTGCTTGCTGCAGCTCCACCTCACTACCCTTTCCTACCCATAAGCTTAAATAGTCTTGATCTCGCGGGTGTGAGATTGCGAAGTCTTCGTGGCTCACAGATACTTCCAAAACAGTTGCAGGTGTCGATGATACCATTGCAGGTGACGCAATCCAGCTCAAGTGGGAGCTCGATGAAGATCTTGATCATTGTTTTGTTTCGTTTTCGTTTTGATCAGTAGTGGAGCCTAGTTGGGGCGATCTGGGATCTAGCATTAGGGGTGGTCTTTCTTTATTTGGTTCCGTAGTCGGACCTTGATTGTATTCTGGATGATGTAATGTTATATTTATGTATTGTGTGTAGTGGCGATTGTAAGCCAACTCTTTATCCCTTTCTTATTCGGTACATGGGATGTGTAAAGATTACCCCTCTTGCGACATGCCTACAATGCGGTTATGCCTCTAAGTCGTGCTCCGACATTTGGGAGATATAACCCCATCGTGGGTGTTACAAGTTGGTATCAGAGCCTTCCCCTGCTTGATCGAATCGCTAGCATTGTTGAGTCTAGAAAAATGTTTTGAGTCTTATAGGGTTATATATATCGGAGAGTAGGATTCTTTTTACTCCTCAGTCCCTTCGTCGCTCTGGTGAGGCATCCTGACGTAGTGTTTTGACTCTTCTCTTCTCAAATTTCACGATTTTTTTAGGATCACGCGGGTATCTTGGAATCGTTCCGATGGTTTTGTGATGAGAACATTGTTCTTGGTGCCTCCTGATATTTAGGGGTTGTGGCAGTGTCCCGGGGAGTTGAGCTCCGAGGTGTTGTCGTCACAGTTTTATCGTTGCAGTTCTGGAATACCTGAGTTCGCCGACATCGAAAATCTCTTTTATGCAGTTGTTGGTGAGATTACCTCGACGCCACCCAGTACCAGGGTAGGAGTTCGGGAGTATTTCCATAACTCGTATAATGGATGCTTTTCGAAGGTTGAGGTACACGATTTCCGAAGGTTTCTTGGTTATGTGTTGAAGGATGGATACAGCTGGATGTAGGATTTGCTAGTTTTGGGTGAGATATTATGCTTCCGGAGTGTCTAAACAATTCTTGATGGTGTTTCTCATCGTCATTCTCAGATTTGAAGACTGAAGAAGAGTTTCTCTTCAATCATATATGTTCTCTTGAAGATTCATGGTTCTAGCTTGATGTCATCCTCTCATAATTATTTTCGATTGTGAGAATTCTTTTCACCCATCTGGAGCAATTCAGGAGTATTTTTTAGTTTGATTATCTAGAGGCCATCATCTCGGAATTATTCATTCCAGCTTTCAACTCTTGTTCTCCAAATCATACCGGTGCATCATTCAAATATTCTCTAATCAGCTCCTGATTGATTCGTTCTCATGTATCTAAATCCCCTCAGGTATCTTCATTCATTCTTCATATTCTTCCAGGTGAATTGTGCTTTTGCTACTGTCATTTTCAATTCTTACGGTGGTTCTTCCATGATTCTTCTTCCTTTGTTTATCATATCAATTTATTCGTTGTTTCAACCCTTCCGGTGGTTCGTTGAAGATCTTCCCAAGTTGCGCCATATCTATCTTAATCCTTTCTACAAGAATAAGTAGTATGCCAAATCCTTTGCTTGCCATCAATTTAATTGATGAAGGATAAGCATAATGTAATTCTTATTCTTGTTTCATCGAAAGTGATTAATTCCTTATTTCAGAGGCTCGTCAAATTCTCGGTTTATATTGTTTCATCTTTTCTTTTCTCGGAGTTCCAAGCTCCCTCAATTATATCGCCGCAAGCTCCATCTAAATATTTGCAAGGCTTCACCTTGTGTTTTCAACTTCTCTTTCTTTTTTATCATCCTTTTCATTAACGGAGTTCTTCATGGAGACTCTACATGGTGGTTCGTCAAGGATTCCTTTCATTGTTCAATTGTTCTTCAAGATTTCTCTCAAAGTGATGATCCGCCAAGCTATATTCTAAATTAAACATGGTGCTCAACACGTGTTTTGTATTGAGGAGTTCAAGCATTCTTCATCATGCATTTTGAAGTGCAATTCTTTCTATCTTATCTTTTGAGGTGGTGTTATGTCATTGTTGATTTTTCCTTCATGTTTCATGATTCACAAGTTTTCAAGAGTGACATATCTAAATCCATCATTTTCTCTTCGCTCAAGACTTCTTCTCAACCAATCAATCTCTTCTTTGGAGTTATCTTGGGTTATATTTCACCTTAAGCCTTCCCTAAGGATTGTTGCTATTATGGTGCTTATAAATGACACAAGTACTTCATTTATCCACCCGTTGAAATAAGCTTCTCGTCTTCTTGTTGATATCAATCCAATCTATTGTTTTCCGTTAGTGGCAAAATTTCACCTCATAATTCTCGAATGTTTTCCATAAGCCCACTACAAGCTTTTTCGTTTCGTTGTTGCTTTTTACAAAAACTCTGTCATAACCTTTTTGGAAGGGTGCTCTCCAAGCTCATTGGTGGCAGAAGCTGGCATTTTCTTCTACATTCTTTTATTCCAATGAGCTATCTTCTATTCTTTCTTCCGGAGGCATTGTGATGTTTCTCTCTTAGACCCATAATCTTGTTTTGTCAAGATCATGTTCCTTTCCGTGCTTATCCGTTAACCGGCGTGTGGTGTTCTCCTTTCAAGTTCTTTTTATCTGGCAATGAGCGAAGGGCACCAGTCGACCCAAGAGAGCTTGGGTTTGATGCAAGATCAGTTCTTGTGTACGGTCTGGTCGACAGAGGCCGGGCACACAGAGAAGGACTAGACAAAGATAGTCCGATTGGTAGCAAAGTGCATGTTTCTGGGACTGAATGTTTCAGCAGAGCCATCGGAGCTGCTGAGATCCCTCCCAACTTCAGGTTGGCGACGGGAATGAGTAAGTTCACCGGTGAATCGAAGCCAGACACATGGTTAGAGGATTCCCGTGTGGCTTTGCAGATTGGTGGCGGCAATGATGATGTGGCCATGAAGCACCTCCCCCTGATGCTGGAGGGTTCAGCCAAAGCATGGTTGAATCAGTTGGCTCCTGGTAGTATCTTCAGTTGAGAAGAATTGGCCCGAGTGTTTGTCATTACATTTGAAGGAACTTGCAAATGACCTGCAGGGCTGATCGAATTACAACATTGTGTCCAGAAACCGAATGGAACTTTGAGAGATTACATCCAGAGATGGACCACTCTTCATCATACCATGGTGAATCTGTAAGAGCATCAGGCAGTTTCCGCCTTCAAGGATGGCATTCAGTGCTGGGGCAGGAGTTCGGGAGTATTGCCATAACTTGTATAACGGATGCTTTTCGAAGGTTGAGGTACACGATTTCCGAAGGTTTCTTGGTTATGTGTTGAAGGGTGGATACAGCTGGATGTAGGATTTGCTAGTTTTGGGTGAGATATTATGCTTCCCCTGTATCCCCAACACCTGATTGCATAACCAGAAAGTTTCGGGAGTTTATAAGTGGGAATTCAAGTAGCTCCTAGAATATCTTTCCAACAGACACATGATACGATATGGGATCTATCATATGTTTGCTTCCGGCTTATTTTGCTAGCTAATCCTTTGTTTTGTTTTTCAGTTGTGGTATTCGAGTTGCTTCAAGTCAATTTTGTTTCCATACCTTTCCTAAGAGGTGTTCTCATATTTCTATGTGAATGCTAATCCTTATTGATCATTGAGTTTGTCATGCCAATTCTTTCCAACCGGTGTGCTCCTCTTCAGGTGGATCCAATCTTTTCAACATTTGCAAGATCAACTCTAAGTATTCTCAATGGTGTTTGTTTCATTCGTCCCAAGTTGTCTTTGTTTTTTCCCCCCCCCCCCCCCTTTTTTTTCAAGGACTCAGATTTCTTAATCAAGTATCCATCTTATGGATGTGAAGACTCTTCATTCTTGTCTTTCAATGTTCTTATCCAGTGATTCTCATGAATATTCTAATGGAGCTTCAAGTTCACCATTTTTCGTTTCTTTTATCTTCTCCGGTGGATTCAAATCAAGATTTCGGTGTTGATCTTATCCTTTCCTCGTTTCAAATGTTTTCTCATGCTGGTCCACCTCTTTATCATTCACCTCTCACTTTTCATTTGTTTCGAAGTGCAAAGATATCTCAGAAGATTCGTTTCCATTCTCAATCCGTTCAAGCTATTTCGAGATTGCTATCTTATTCAAGCCATTTAATTAAACCGGCGCAATCTATCTTTTAAATCATTCAACGGCGTTTCTTTTGAGTGGGCCCTAACCCAGAGGTCTTTTCCTAGGATCTTACCAGACTCTTCTAATTTCCCGGAGTTACTCCCATATTCTTTTCCACGTTTGACGTAAGAATGATTTATCATCAGTCATATGCCTTCCTCCAAGAATTTTCAAATTCTTTTCATCTTGGATCAACCTCTTCGCTTTTGATTCTCCCGGAGTGTCTAAACAATTCTTGATGGTGTTTCTCATCGTCATTCTCGGATTTGAAGACCGAAGAAGAGTTTCTCTTCAATCATATATGTTCTTTTGAAGATTCATGGTTCTAGCTTGATGTCATCCTCTCATAATTATTTTCGATTGTGAGAATTCTTTTCACCCATCTGGAGCAATTCAGGAGTATTTTTTTAGTTTGATTATCCGGAGGCCATCATCTCGGAATTATTCATTCCATCTTCCAACTCTTGTTCACCAAATCTTACCGGTGCATCATTCAAATATTTTCTAATCAGCTCCTGATCGATTCTTCTCATGTATCTAAATCCCCTCAAGTATCTTCATTCATTCTTCATATTCTTCCAGGTGAATTGTGCTTTTGCTACTGTCATTTTCAATTCTTATGGTGGTTCTTCCAAGATTCTTCTTCCTTCATTTATCATATCAATTTATTCGTTGTTTCAACCCTTCTGGTGGTTCGTTGAAGACCTTCCCAAGTTGCGCCATATCTATCTTAATCCTTTCTACGAGAATAAGTAGTATGCCAAATCCTTGCTTGCCATCAATTTAATTGATGAAGAATAAGCATAATGTAATTCTTCTTCTTGTTTCATCCAAAGTGATTAATTCCTTATTTCGGAGGCTCATCAAATTCTCGGTTTTATTGTTTCATCTTTTCTTTTCTTGGAGTTCCAAGCTCTCTCAATTATATCGCCGCAAGCTCCATCTAAATCTTTGAGAGGCTTCACCTTGTGTTTTCAACTTCTCTTTCTTTTTTTATCATCCTTTTCATTAACGGAGTTCTTCATGGAGACTCTACATGGTGGTTCGTCAAGGATTCCTTTCATTGTTCAATTGTTCTTCAAGATTTCTCTCGAAGTTATGATCCGCCAAGCTATACTCTAAATTAAACATGGTGCTCAACACGTGTTCTGTATGGAGGAGTTCAAGCATTCTTCATCTTGCATTTCGAAGTGCAATTCTTTCTATCTTATCTTTTGAGGTGGTGTTATGTCATTGTTGATAATTTTTCCTTCATGTTTCGTGATTCATAAGTTTTCAAGAGTGACATATCTAAATCCATCATTTTCTCTTCGCTCAAGACTTCTTCTCAACCAATCAATCTCTTCTTTGGAGTTATCTTGGGTTATATTTGACCTTAAGCCTTCCCTAAGGATTTTTGCTATTATAGTGCTTATAAATGACCCAAGTACTTCATTTATCCACCCGCTGAAATAAGCTTCTCGTCTTCTTGTTGATATCAATCCAATCTATTGTTTTCCGTTAGTGGAAGAATTTCACCTCATAATTCTCGAATGTTTTCATCAGCCCACTACAAGCTTTTTCATTTCGTTGTTGCTTTTTACAAAAACTCCGTCATAACCTTTTTGGAAGGGTGCTCTCCAAGCTCATTGGTGGCAGAAGCTGGCATTTTCTTCTACATTCTTTTATTCCAATGAGCTATCTTCTATTCTTTCTTCCGGAGGCATTGTGATGTTTCTCTCTTAGACCCATAATCTTGTTTTGTCAAGATCATGTTCCTTTCCGTGCTTATCCGTTAACCGGCATGTGGTGTTCTCCTTTCAAGTTCTTTTTATCTGGCAATGAGAGAATGGCACCAGTCGACCCAAGAGAGCTCGGGTTTGATGCAAGATCAGTTCTTGTGTACGGTCTGGTCGACAGAGGCTGGGCACGCAGAGAAGGACTAGACAAAGATAGTCCGATTGGTAGCAAAGTGCATGTTTCTGGGACTGAATGTTTCAGCAGAGCCATCGGAGCTGCTGAGATCCCTCCCAACTTCAGGTTCGTGACGGGAGTGAGTAAGTTCACCGGTAAATCGAGGCCAGACACATGGTTAGAGGATTCCCGTGTGGCTTTGCAGATTGGTGGCGGCAATGATGATGTGGCCATGAAGCACCTCCCCCTGATGCTGGAGGGTTCAGCCAAAGCATGGTTGAATCAGTTGGATCCTGGTAGTATCTTCAGTTGAGAAGAATTGGCCCGAGTGTTTGTCATTACATTTGAAGGAACTTGCAAACGACCTGCAGGGCTGACCGAATTACAACATTGTGTCCAGAAACCGAATGGAACTTTGAGAGATTACATCCAGAGATGGACCACTCTTCATCATACCATGGTGAATGTGTAACAGCATCAGGCAGTTTCCGCCTTCAAGGATGACATTCAGTACAGAGAGCATAACCTAATATTCGGTCGGACAGGAGACATGTCCCTAGCTCGGATGATGGAAATAGCCACTCGGTACGCTAACGGCAAGGAAGAAGACAGACTCCGTAGTGGCAAGAACAAACCAGTCGCCAAGGACACCGAAGGTGGGAATTCCAGTCGAAAGCATAAGAGCAAAGCCGAACTCGTAGGTCCTGGTGAGGCCGCAGTTTTGAACCAAGGGAAATTTAAAGGAAATCCTAAGGGGCCATGGATCCCCAAGAAAGTGAAAGATCAAGCGGGAAATGATGTGCTTGATTTGCCGTGTCACATGCACACTAAGAAAGATGAAGAGGGTAACCTAATTTACCCCAAGCATACAACTCGAAAATGTCGACTCCTAATTCAGAGCATCAGAGACGGTCAGCCCATTGAAAAGGAAATGGAATCTGAGAAGGACGAGGACAAGGAGGAATAAAATGGTTACCCCAATGTCAATGCCACTCTAGTGATTTTTGATGACATCGAGAGCAAAAGTCGACTGAAAGTTATCAACAGAGAAGTAAACATGGTTGCTCTGGCAACGACGACATATCAGAAGTTGTCAAAAACTCACATTACATTTGACCAGTCCAATCACCTAGCGCATGTTGCCACCCCCGGGCGGCAAGCGTTGGTGGTCGACCCTGTCGTTGGGGGCACTCGACTGACCAAGGTCTTGATGGATGGTGGCAGTGGTTTGAACATTTTATACACTGAGACCCTCTGAGGGATGGGGATTCCGATGTCCAAGCTCAGTGAAAGCAACATGCGATTCCATGGAGTCATCATAGGGAACAAAGCCGATTCACTTGGTCAGATCACTCTTGATGTGGTTTTCGGTGATTCAAAGAATAATTACCGCAAGGAAAAGTTGACGTTTGAAGTGGTGGATTTTCACAGTGCCTACCATGCTATTTTGGGCATGCCTGCATATGCTCGTTTCATGGCTCGACCGTGTTACATGTACCTCAAGTTGAAGATGCCTGGCCCCAGATGCGTGATCACAATCACTGGAAATTGGCAGAGAGTAGAAGAGTGCCTCTAAAAGAGCTCAAAGATTGCCGATTAACAGATGGCATTAGTAGAGATGCAAGAATACTAGACGAATGCAGATCCGAGTGATTTTAGTCATCCACTGAAACAAAGCCAGTTCACATTCACCCGACCGATCCCAATGCTGCTTCGAATCATATCTCAACAACACTCGATAGCAAATAGGATGAAGCGCTCATCCAGTTCCTCCGTGAGAACTGGGACATCTTCAAACCATCTGACATGCCGGGTGTACCCAGGAGACTGGCTGAGCAGCGTTTGCGAGTTGACCCAAAAGCAAAACCCGTTAAAGAGCATCTCCTTTGGTTCGTTGTGTAGAAGAGGAAGGAAATTGGGAGGAGCTGGCTCGGCTTCTGGTAGCTGAGTTCATACGCGGGATATACCACTCCGAGTGGCTCACCAATGTTGTCATGGTCCCCAAGAAAGATGATTCACTTCGTATGTGTATCGATTTCAAACACATCAATCGGGCCTGCCTGAAAGATCATTTCCCTCTCCCCCACATCAACCAAATTGTCGACTCGACTGCGGGATGAGAGCATTTGTACTTTTTGCACGCATATTCTGGGTACCATCAGATCCAACTGTTTGGGCCTTTTGGTCTCAAGAATGCTGGCGCCACATTCATGCACATGATGCAGAAGTGCCTGATCACTCAAATCGGTAGGAATGTGGAAGCATACATGGATGACATCATGGTCAAGTCACATAAAGTTTCCGACCTACTGACTGACCTCGTTGAAACCTTTGCCAACTTTAGAAGATATGATATCAAGCTCAACTCATCAAAGTGCACATTCAGAGTTCCAGGTGGAAAGTTACTTGGTTTTCTCGTTTCCGAATGAGGGATCGACACAAACCCGGAAAAGGTTGGAGCAATCCTCCTATTGAAACACCCCGTGCGTGTGCACGACGTTCAGAAGCTTACTAGTTGTTTGGCTGCATTGAGCCGATTCATCTCTCGTCTCGGAGAAATGGCATTGCCTCTTTACCGACTGATGAAGAAGTCTCATAGATTCGAGTGGACTCCTGAAGCCGAAGTAGCGTTTGAAGAGCTCAAAGCCCTGCTTTCCACCCTGCCGGTGCTTGCTGCCCCAATCAGCAAAGATCCTCTACTACTGTACATTGCAACCACTGGACAAGTTGTCAGCACAGTGCTCACGGTCGAGCGATAAGAAGAAGGCAAAGCCGACAAAGTTCAGCATGCAGTGTATTATATTTCTGAAGTCTTGACTCTGTCTAAGCAGAGATATCCACATTATCAAAATCTTGTTTATGGAATTAACTCGACCAGAAAGAATGTGGCACACTACTTCTCAAACCACTCGGTTTCAGTCGTCAATGACGCTCCATTATCAGAAATTCTGAAAAATTGGGATGCAACTGGTCGAGTGGCAAAGTGGGCGATTGAACTCTTTCCGTTGGATATAAAGTTCGAGGTAAAGAAAGCAATCAAGTCCCAAGAATAGCAGATTTCCTTGCTGAGTGGATTGAACAACGGCAACCAATTAAGATTCACTCGGAACATTAGACTGTGTTTTTTGATGGGTCCAAGATATTGAATGGCTCTGGTGCTGGAGTAGTCCTGGTATCCCCCAGAGGTGATAAGCTCAGCTACGTACTCAAAATTCATTTCGATTCTTCAAACAATAAAGCTGAGTATGAGGCACTTTGTATGGGTTGCGTATGCCCATCTCACTCGGCGTCCGTCGCCTGATGGTCTACGACGACTCAGATTTGGTGGTCAATCAAGAGATGAAGGAATGGGATATCAGGAGTCCAGCAATGACTGGTTATTGCAATGCACTAAGAAAGCTAGAGAAGAAGTTTGAGGGGTTAGAGGTCCACCACATACCCCGACTCAAGAATCAAGCAGTAGATGACCTGGCGAAGATATGTTCCACTCGGAAACCCATCCATAGTAATGTGTTTTTTGAGCATCTCCATGGCCCAGTAGTTCAAGAAGATCCCTTCACAGAGGAGCTCCCGCAACCGATAAGTTCAACTAATCTGACTGAATTCAAAGTCCCAGTTGTAGTTGACTTGATCATGGAGGTTTTGGTGATAACCCCCGACTGGACGGTGCCATATATCGCATACCTGCTCAGGCAGGAGCTCCCCGAGGATGAAGACGAGGCCCGCCATATTGTCCTTTGACCCAAAGCATTCACCGTGATAAGTGGACAGCTCTACATGGAAAGCGTTACCAGGGTCGCCCAACATTGTATTTCTCCAGAAGAAGGCCGAATGATTCTAAATGAGATCCACCCGGGGACCTGTGGCCACCATGAGTCCTCTCGGACCATCGTTGCCAAAGCATACCGAGCGGGGTTCTACTGGCCACGTGCAAATGAGATGGCTAAGGATATAGTCGACAAGTGTGTAGGCTGCCACTTTTACTTAAACCTATCTCACAAACCTGCATCTGCCCTGATGACTATTCCACTCATCTGGCCTTTTGTAGTCTGGGGATTGGACATGGTTGGACCTTTTAAGACCATAGAAGTGGTTTCACTCATTTGCTCATAGCAGTCGACAAATGCACCAAATGGATCAAACCCAAGCCTATCAAAAACCTTGATTCAAGCACTGCCATCAGTTTCATCAGGGAGCTAATATTCAGATATGGAGTCCCTCACAACATTATCATAGATAATGGCTCCAACTTTGATTCTGATGAGTTCAGAGCGTTTTGTGCTTCCCAAGGCACTCGGGTCGATTACGCATCCATTGCGCACCCGCAGTCGAATGGGCAAGCAGAAAGGGTGAATGGCTTGATCCTTCAAGGGCTGAAACCTTGACTGATGCATGATCTCAAGCATGCTGCTAGAGCTTGGCTGACTGAATTGCCGTCCTTCTTATGGGGACTGAGGACAGCTCCCAATTGGTCGACTGACCAAACTCCTTTCTTCATGGTATATGGTGCTGAAGCTGTGCTGCTGAGTGACTTGCTGCACAACACTCCCAGAGTGGAACTCTTCCCAGAAGCAGAAGCTTAACAGGCACACCAAGATGCGGTTGATCCCCTTGAAGAAGAACGAGATATGGCTCTGATCCGGTCGACCATCTATCAACAAGACCTGCATCCATTATGTGCCTGTAATGTCAGAGGTCGAGCATTCCAAGAAGGAAACCATGTGCTCCGAGTGCATCAGAAACGACCTCACAAACTCGCTCCGGCCTGGGAAGGACCCTTCATCATCACCAAGGTGCACCACAATGGGGTGTATCACCTCTACAACGTAGCCAAGAAAGAATAAGAGCCACGCTCGTGGAATGCGGAGCTGCTCATCCGTTTCTATACCTAAACACTCGGATCGACGAGTTGTAATAAGAATCATTCAGTTTGCTTGCCAAAGACAAGGTTTTTGCGGTATCTCAATGATTGTTATCCCATAAACATATGTGCTCAAATCCCCAGTGGGTGGCTTAGCCGCGAATCCGATTCGCCTAAGTTTCAAAAACACTCTGAGTGAAGAGCAACCCTCTCACACGGGGGCTTCGCTGCAATCTCGTACTCGCCTAAGTTTCAAAAACACTCTTGAGTGAAGAGCAAACCTCTCACTTAGGGGCTTAGCCGCGAACCGGATTCGCCTAAATTTCGAAAACACTCTGAGTGAAGAGCAACCCTCTCACACGGGGGCTTAGCTGCGATCCCGTACTCACCTAAGTTTCAAAAATACTCTGAGTGAAGAGCAACACTCTAACTCGAGGGCTTAGCTGTGATCCCGTACTCGCCTAAGTTTCAAAAACATTCCGAGTGAAGAGCAACCCTCTCACTTGGGGGCTTAGCTTTGATCCCGTACTCGCCTAAGTCTCAAAAACACACCGAGTGAAGAGCAACCCTCTCACTCGGGGACTTAGCTACTATCCCGTATTCGCTTAAGTTACAAAATACTCTGAGTGGAGAGCAATCCTCCCACTCGGGGGCTTAGCCGCGAACCCGATTCGCCTAAGTTTGAAAAACACATTGAGTGAAGAGAAACCCTCTCACTCGGGGCTTAGTTGCGATACCATACTCGCCTAAGTTTCGAAAACACTTCGAGTGAAGAGCAAGCCTCTCACTCGGGGACTTAGCGGTGATCCCGTACTCTCCTAAGTTACAAAATACTCCGTGTGGAGAGCAATCGTCCCACTCAGGGGCTTAGCCGCGAACCCGATTTGCCTAAGTTTCAAAATACTCTGGGTGGAGAGAAATCCTCCCACTCGGGGGCTTATCTGTGATCCCTTACTCGCCTAAGTTACAAGTTACTCCGAGTGATGAGCGATCCTCCCACTTGAGGGCTTAGCCGCGAATCCGATTCACCTAAGTTACAAAAATACTCCGAGCTGCGTCATAAGTGCAACGTCCGCCCGATCCTGATCCACAAGGACCACAAGGTGCAGGTCGTGTGCAGCACCTAGTGCTCATATCCTCGGCCCTCTTGTCAGAGCTGCATCACAAGTACAACGTACGCTCCATATAGATCTACAAGGACGACGAGGTGCAGGTCATGTGTAGCACCTAGTGCTCATATCCGCGGCCCACTTGTCGGAGCTACGTCACAAGTACAATGTCCACTCCATACCGATCCGCAAGGACGACGAGGTGCAGGTTACGCGCGACACCTAGCGCTCATGTCTGCAGCCCTCTCGTTGGAGCCGCGCCACAAGTACAACGTCTATTCTGAGTGAAGAATCAAGTTTCACCCGGAGTTAAGAGAACTGAAAGTGGTAAAGACAAAACAACCATATTCAGAGAAAAACCAAGTTCGGATAAATCCAGCAAGGTTCAGAACAGCGAACAGAAGTACTCGAGCATCAGGCCCGAAAGAGTTTAACGGTGACAAAATCACTCGGCATTCCGAGGCAAATAAAAGTGAGGCATCAAGTTTGTTCACTCTGCAGGAGGAGGACTAGCTGTCTCGATGAACTCGTCCTTGTTGATTCCATCAGCAATGCAAGTAGCAGCCTCGATGAAGGTCTCCATAAAGGACTGGAATTGAAGCTTCTTCATACTGGTGACCATGAGAGCCACCAGCTTCTCTTCTCTAACTTCTTTGCAATGAATGCGGACCAGAGACAGAGCCACGCCAACGCCGCACTGAGCAGAGGACTTCTTCCACGCCTGCACTCGACCAGGGATTTCATTGAGTCGAGTCATCAGAGACTCGAGGTTGTTTTGGAACATCACACTTGGCCAGAGTTCTGTGTCGATCCGTGACAGCGCCACTTTCAGTCGTGCAAGATACTCCATAACGTAGGTGAGGCGAGATTCCAGTCGCAACATGTTCATCACAGCCTCATCCTTGACGGGGGAGTTAATGGGGTCCAGGCTCGTCTCAATCCACCCAGTCTCTTCCTCCAAATTTTGACAGAATTCTGCTCACAGTTCCTTCAAGCATGAGGAACATCTTCTTGGCGAGTCCTCCCAGATAGGCCTCTAGTTCGTCTCTCTTCCGAGTGAGATCTTCTACCTCGTCTGTCAGGGCCACCTTGTCCTTCTTCAGCTGCACGCTTCTTTGTTGGCTTCATCAATGGCAGTCTTCAGCTTGGCATTTTCCTATTCCAACTTGCCGACTGAAGCCAGCTTCTTGTCAGCAAGTTCAATTTTCTCTCGCGCCGTCTTCTACGCTGCTGCAAGGTCGAGGTCCTTCTGCTCCAAAGCCTGCTTCATTTTGTCTAAAGAAATAGCATTATTCAGAGGATCTTGGAGTTGTCTGTTTTCACTACGCACATCTATTCGAGTAGAGTCACTCGGTTCAAAAGATGAAAGGAAAAGATGACAAGTCAAACAAACGACAAGTTATTACCTCCCATGGCAGCTGCTTCATCCTTAGCCTTCTGCAAGTTCTCCATGCCCAGCTCGAGGTCGAGATTGAGCTGGATCTGTTTCCTCTCCAATTCAGCAAACCGAACCCCGAGTTCACAAGATTTCTACAATCAATGAATAAGACACGTCAGTCGACAGGAACAAAGATCAATTGCTTCCGAGCGATAAGATACAAGTTCAGGTCATTATAGCAAAAAGAGTTCTAAGACTACTACCGAATCAAACATTCAACAGTAGTCTCAGGGACTACACCCAGTGGGTTCACTTGGCATGCCCCCACTAGTTCGACTTTCCACTCGACATGGTCTGTCTACTCAGAGTAAAAAAATGGGCACACTTATTCTCAGACCACCTCCGACTTCCCATAGTCGACCGCGGTCTCGGGGACGACGCCCAGTGGGTGCACTCGACGTGCCCCCACTGGTCCGGATCCCACTCGGCACAACCTGTCTCGACCGAGTGGAAGAACTGTATAGAGACATTTGACAAAGACCCCCGTGAATCAAACATTCGGCGGTGGTCTTAGGGACTACACCCAGTGGGTGCACTCTGCGTGCCCCCACTGATTCAAGGATACACTCGACGCGACCTAGTTGACTCAAGTGGAAGAACTATTCAGCAAAAGTTAAAGCACCCAGTGGGTGAACGGATACAAGCGCATAATCATGATAGATGCACAATAAAGGTTTCAAAACGCTCATCCACGGACATCTTACGGATAATATAGCAGTAGTTTTCAAGTACCATATCCTAACAGAGCAAAAATCAAGCTGAAAGATCAGTCGAAAATGAACTCACCTGGACATTGGTTTGAAGAGCAGAGCTAGCATCGTAGGCAACCTTGCTAGCTTCGTGCGCTCACTAGGTCCTCTAGGACATGATGGGTAACAAAGAGCAGAGTTGGTGGAACAGTCGAAGCAGCCAGGGGATCTAAGGCATGGAGTTGCATGGACGGGGAAAGGACTTGGGTGGTCGACACCGAAGGATGATCAGTCGACACAAGATCGGCAAAACAAACAGAAGCCCGAATTGGATCTCTGGATTGTTGGATCACTGGTTTTGGCACTGATGTCGACTGAGGTACCTTGCTAGTAGGCACCCTCCTGCTCAAAGTCCCGCCCTTTCTTCCCATGGTCTTTTGAGGCGCATCTTCATAGTCGTCTGGAGGATCAATGACATTTGGTGGTGCTGCAAAAGACTCGACCGCAAGAGTTCAGTCGACCGACAGTACAATTGACAAACTTAGGGCAAGATTGTAGAATTGTACCCACTTTGGAAGTGGTTGCATCTTCAGTCTCCTCATCATCTTGTTCCTTGTAAATGTCCATGGAGGTCCCAGAAGTAGCAGCGCTAAAAGTTTCAGAACTCACTCGGTCAAGCGAGAGAATGAGTCAACGGTAACATATAAGTTCCCAAACGACGCAAAAGCAAAGAGAGAAAGCAAAAAACTTACGCAGAAGTGACGGGAACATCCACCTTGATCTTGGGAAAGGTGTTCCGAGGCATTGAGGGGGCGGTCTTGGGCTGCTTGGTGGCCTTTTCAGACGTTTCCGCTGACGAAGTCCGAGTGCGTTTTTGCACTTGTGTGCTTGGAGGAGCTGCCTTGCCACGCCCGCCCACAGGGTCTTGAGACTGTTTGGATCGAAGTTCTGAGCGAGGTGGTGAGTCGACTTCCTCACTACTGTCTGAGTCGTCACTCTCGTCTTCATTGTCATCGGGGGATTGCCAGTCGCCACTCACGTCTGTGCTCTACGTTCCCTCCTGGACTCACTCCCCGTCTTCATTATCATAGAGCTACGTTCCCTCCTGGTGAGTTAAACAAGCATCAATCAGATTCAAGGATAGTTGCAAATCAGAATAAAAAGGCACTCGGCAACAAACGTCAGACCTTGTCCGGCTCATTTTCGGCGTCGAATGGTGCAACTCTTCTGGACCCCTGGGGTTGTCTTTGTTTCCAGAAATGCTCCGCAGCCACTGTGCCACCATGTCCTTGGTGACTTCCTCTGGGTCGACCTGAGTGGTGTCCTAAGGGCCTGAGTACATCAACATCGGATGATAGCGACCTTGGAGAGGCTAGATGCATCGACTGAGAAACACCTCCAACAAATCCATGCCAGTCATGCCATCACGGACGAATTGGACTACCCGGTCGACTAGCATGGACACATCTCCTTTCTCTACTGGAGTCACGGTCAATGAAGAGGGTTGGAGGACTCGATCCATGGTGAAAGGGGGAAGACCAGTGGACTGACCAGGAGTCGGAACATCTTGGTAGTAGAACTAGGTCGACTGCCACCCTCTAACTGACTCGGGAAGAGTCATAGATTGAAAAGTACTCCTACCCCTCATCTGAATCCCTAGACACCCACACATTTGGATCACGTGCGTCTTTTTGTCAGCCGGATTTGCCTTCTTCACAGTTTAAGGACGACAAGTAAAGATGTGTTTGATGAAACACCTATGTGGTCAATAGCCCAAGAAGTTTTCACACACAGAGACATACGCAGCAAGACATGATGAAGTTGGGCACCAAAAAAGTTCAAGAAACCCAGGAAAAAGGATGCGGAGGCAGAGTGAAACTGCGATTGACATGGGTTGCAAGGAGGACGCACTCACCCCCCTGCGCCTGAGGCTCGGTCTCGTTCCCCGGCAACCTCCAAGACCCATGAGAAATCAAGCCTCCACTGGCCAGATCCTCAAAGTCTTCTTTCTGGATCGTGGATTGAATCCAGTCCCCCTGGATCCAACTAGGCGGCAAACCAGACCTCGACGACGACCCTCAACTCATCTTCGCCCTTCGCGATCGCCGCCGCATTCTTCGAGCACTCTAGGGCTGCCATCTTGTCATTTCCCATGGTGGCGGAGTGCGCGCGAGCGAGTGGAGACAACGAAGATGTTGGAGAGCACGGTGGAGAAATAGAGGAGGAAGAGGACGGTTGGGATGCACTGTGCGTTGCATCGACCCGGGTGGTATTTATGAGATCACTTCTGAGTGGCTGACGACTGGGCCCGAGCGATCATATCATATCCCACTGCAGACGCTCGCCCGATACATGGCGGAAAAGGTGGTGCGAAGATCAAGGCGCCCCCATCTATCTACTTTGATTACTGCGGCGTGCTCCGTCCTGCGCGCTTCCCTGAAATTTCGAATCCCGTGAGATCTGGGAACGGCAGAGCGACCAATCACGCCGAAGATTTCGTACCATAAGTCACTCGAAGATTATCAACATAACTCACTTGACGACCTCTGAATTGATCAAGGCGACTGAAACAAAAATGAAGCCCCAGCATGACTACCTAATTCCGGTGAAATGCCTCTGAGGCGTGGAATCAAGTCGGAACCAACTTCAACTACCATTTCACTCGGACCTCAATCCATTTGGGGGCTAATGACGATGCCATTAACCTAGGGTAAGGTCATAGGTCTGACCTAGACGCTGTACCCAAGGTCACTACCCTAGAGTCAAGAAGATTCAAAGTACAACAAAGGATACCGACTGAAGTAACCTTGGAGTGCAACCCAATCGACCAATTATCTCACTCGGATACCCCAATTCCATTCGACCAAGAAGAAGTCACTCGACCATACAAGAAACCACTCGGGCAATGGTCAGGCGTTCACTCCGCAGTCTTTAAGATCATTTATAGCTCTTTATAGCTAGCGTTAACAGTAATGCCCTGTCTTAATGTACATTGAACCCTGTAACATGGGATGGCTGGGATCCTGGAGCACTCTATATAAGCCACCACCTCCTCTGGCACAAGGGTTCACATCTCCTGTAACTTTCACACATAATCCAGTCGACCAAGCCTCCGGGCACCGAGACGTAGGGCTGTTACTTCCTCCGAGAAGTGCCTGAACTCGTAAAACCTTGCGTGCACAACCTCACCGTAGCTAGGATCTTGCCTCCTCCTATGTACCCCCTATTCTATTGTCAGACTTACTCCCACGACGGCAACCCCGGCGATGAGCTCGACTTGGTCCTCGCCCGTCGCCACCTCCTTTGCCGGCTCGGATGTAGCCGCCACCGCCGCGGCCCTCACCGTCGCCATGGCCCGCGCCGCTGCCCCGCCTCTAGGCGTCACGACCTGCGCCCGGGCATGTGTGCTTCGGACGAGCCCACACTACTCCTCCGACGAGTATGTCTGCGTCGCCTCGACATCGATGCCATCACCCATTCCCGCCTCTGCTTGCACTGCCCTTCTGGATCCCCATTGGCTCACCGCGATGCATGAGTTCGATGCCCTACAGCACAACCGCACGTGGCAGCTTGTTCCGCGCCCCCCACGTGCCAACATCATCACTGGCAAGTGGGTGTTTTGCCACAAGACGCGCCCGGACAGTTCTCTTGAGCGATACAAGGCTCGGTGGGTGATTCATGGATTTCGGCAGCTCGCGAGCGTGGACTTCACCAACACCTTCGCCCCGGTTGTTAAACCTGGAATGATCCACACCGTGCTCTAGTTGGTGGTCTTCCGCACCTGGCCTGTGCACCAGTTGGATGTCTCCAACACCTTCTTGCACACCCATCTTGCTAAGCAGGTGTTCTGTGAGCAGCCCACTGGTTTCACTGACCCCGAGCATCCGGACTTTGTGTGCTTGCTCTCCCATTTTCTTTACAGGTTGAAGCAGGCGCCTCAATCTTGGTACCAGCGTATCGCAGCCTTCCTACAGTCTCTGGGATTTCAGTCCTATCGCGGGAAACCATGACCACCTATGGGACCAAGGGTCCCTTGCTGGTTCTGCAGGGGGATGCCACATTTCACAAAGAGTAGAAGAGCATGGGGCAGCACGACAGAGATCACACAAGCAATTTTAGCCAGGTTCGGGACGCCGTGAGTAGTAAAATCCTACTCCTGCTTTGGTGGATTGATGGTGGAAAAATGGTGGTGGTCGTAGTGCGTTTCCCTGGCAGGGTCACCTGGGGGTGAAATGGCTACGCGCGTATGAAATATGAGGCGGGGTGGATTTGCTAATCTTGTCTCCAACCCCTTTCTAAGGTTGTGTCGGACCTCCTTTTATAGGTAAAGGGGTCACCAAAGTGCCAAATCAGTCATTATGAACTGGTAAGATAGCAAACGGTGTTATCATTCCTAATTCTGCACGCTGACAGAGCGCATTGAATGCGCCGCTTGACGTCACATCGTCGCCTGCCCGGCAAGCCTTGCCAGGAAGTTTTGCCAGCTTCGCGCCTGCTTCCTCCACACGTCGTAGGATGGGTGTGATCTATGGATACTCCTTGTAGAAAGAGGCCGCCATGTGGCAGATGGCTGCCACTTAGTCACTCTCCGGCTGGACACCGCACTGGTTGACGACGTGCATCGTGGTGAAGTGGTTTAGTGAGGTGGTTGCATCTCCGTGAGCCCGGCAAGCCCTGCCGGGGGGGGGGGGTCTTGGAGGTCTTCTTCTGGGGGTGACCACGTCCTTGCCGGGCTCGCCTACCCAGAAAGGGAGAATTTTCTCCTGGTGGTTTCTTACTTCCCTAGCCTGGAGTAGACCCGGCGAGCCCAGGGTTTGTCCTTGGTGCTATAACCTTGCTCTCGTGCCTGTGCATAGTCTAGGCAACAAACCCAGGGTTTGTTGCACTGACAGAAGCCCCTGGGCCTACCCCGAACGCGCTGCTGAGCATCGTCCGGGTAGGTCCTAATAAGTGCACAGGCCGGGGTGTAGAGGAGGCTGGTCTCCTGGGGTCTTCTTTGCTTCTTCATTAACCTTGAATCCTGGCCAGTTTCTGGTTTCCCCGCGCGTCGTGTAAAGCCAATTGTGGTGGGGCCACTCTTGCAATGGCCCGTGAATGACTTTAACACACGTGGTGGAAACTGCCAATTTACTCTTCCCACCACGCCCTTATCCTCGGCCACGTATGAGGCATGCATCACGCGGGTAGGTAACGGAGGCGCGTGGTGCGGGAGAGCATCAAGACGGGGGGGGGGGGGGGCTTCACGTATTGGTCGAGGAGGGCGGCGGTCGCTTGTTGAGGGAGCGGCTCCCCTCCTCGGCCCGCCTATAAAAGGGATGGCGAGGGGAGAGTGTAGTCATCCACTCTTGCATTTCTTCTCCTCTGTCTTCTAGCTCCTGATGGTTATGTCGAAGAGAAGGGCCTGGGGCCTGGCCCCGGGCTCCAGCTTGAGGTTGGTGTCATCGAATGCCTGTGCTAATGCTTTGGGAGTGAGCCTGGTCCAAGCCTGGAGTAGACGCGGCAGACAAACCACCTATGGCGCGGGATATCTAGCTTTCCCATTGTGGGAAAATGCTTGCTCCTTCTGCCATGGTCGGTTGCCCACCGGGTAGCGTGACATTCGGCCCCATTTTACTGCTGCTTGTTGACCCGGCGACGGAGCCCTCGTCGTCTTTGATGCTCACCTGGGAGATAGGTCTGGGGATTGTTGGTAATCCCATCACTATCTCTTCCGGGGGCCTTGGGGATGATGCTTACGTGAGGCGCGCCTTCCTGCCCTCCTAGGAGGGGAGAAGCGCGTCCCGAGCCCGCTGGCTGTCATGGTCGCTCGCCGTCTTTTGGGGGAAGGTGCCGGGCTGGAGTCTTGGTGCTTCTCGGGAGTAGCGATGATGGAGGGAAAATGGGGGAAGACATAGAAGGCGGGTGGCGAGGGGTCAGGTCGAAGTACGATGGCGTGGATGCCTTCGCCTCCGACTGGCGACCTACCACCTTGTCTTTCCTCTCTTCCCCTCCCTCCCTAGCACCATCGTCACCAGCCTCTTTGGGTGATAGCCGGGGAGGGATGTTCTCTTGGTGCCTTCGCCTCCCCTCCAGCAGTCTTCTGGCTGAGCTTTAGTGGATGACTCCGTCGGTGCCCAAGCCAGGCCTTCTTGCTGGTCCTGGAGGTGGTGACCAGGGGACCGCCGCTCGGCTCTCCGTGCCCCTCCTTCACAGCCTCACCACTCCCAATCTCGTCAGGCAGTGCCTGGAAGGTTGCAGCAAGATCGGGGTGGGCCACTGCTTGGAAGCCTCTTTTGTCCTCCCCTCTTCCCACCGCAATACCTGGTGGAGGGAAAACTAAAGGAGGGAGATTACGGGGCACTTATCCTTTTTTAGTCTTAAACCTGTATGCACTAGCCAAATTTTAGTTCAAATAATGTAATCTCTCAAGTCCATGTATGTGTTCTCTAAGGCTTGTACTTGTATTACCAGCGTATTAATGAAAAAGATGAACCTTGCTGGGAACTCGTGCATGTATATGGCCATGTACAGGTGGAATGTGTCGGATTACAGGTTCCGGCAAACCCTTGAGGATCGAACTCTGGGGTGCGCATGAAGATCTCTCTCCCCCTAGCTCACGCTCTCACCACGATCTCAAAGCCTAGCTCCCCAAACCCGAGGAACTAGGGACACAAGAGTTTATACTGGTTCCGGCCACCGTTGTGGTGTAATACCCTACTCCAGTGTGGTGTGGTGGATTGCCTTGTAGGGTGAGGATGAACACCGACCTGAGGAGAGATGTTCTTGAGCTCGTTGAGGTTGTATGGTGGCCTTGGTGGAATGGATCCAGTCCAAGATGAGATGCCTCCCTACGGCGGTGGCTAGTCCTCTATATAGAGGCCCAGGTCCTCTCCCCAAATATTAGGCGGGAAGGGATCCTATAATGACCAATTTGAAGGGGGACAACTAGTACAAGTTATCCTGACAAAAGGTGGTCTTCGCCTACCAAGGACTCTAGTGGTGATGCCGTCGTGGGCTCCACGGTGACCTCCGTCCTGCCGTCCTGCTGGTCTTGGTCTCGTTGCACCAATATGGAAACCTTTCCCTGATACCTCGGGACTCCTCACCTGTGCTTGCCCCTTTAGCACTAAAGAGGCAATGAGCACTCTGCGCCTGCTGGCGCCCGCCTCGCCTTGGTCGTCATGGCTCACGTCACACACTCCTCGCGAGGTACCCCTTGCATAGATATCTCCGCTCCTCGGGAGCCAGCCTAGGGAGGCCGCCCCAGAGGAGGTCTTGGTGTCGTCCACCTCGCGAGGTTTGGCCCCTCGCGAGGGTCTTGAGTGGTTGTTGATGAAGATGGGCCGTACCAAGCCGTTGATGGAGCTACGCCCAGGGCCGCAGGCAAGCAAGTCTGGGTACCCCTGTTCCTAATACGCCGACAGTAGCCCCCAGGCCCAAGGCGTGCTCGTACTTGGCTTCTAGGCAAAGCCAAGGGTCAAGTGCGGAGTGTCGCGGGCCCCAATAGCCTACGACCTTGATTGATGCGTGGTGATTGACCGGTCGTGGGCCTTATTGACTTGACTTGACGTGTCCCTATGCTTGACTTGACGTGTCCCTATTGCATGCAAAAAAGGTCATCATTACCTTAGATCATGGAGGCCGGCCGTTGGCCTCCCCTCAGCTATAAATGAGGAGGGGGCGAAGCCCCCGTTACCCGTCTCTTCCTCCGCTCCTCCTGCTTCTTCTTCCTTGCTGCAACACCCATGGCGCTAGTGAAGAGGTTCTCGGCCGCCAAGAAGGGGAAAGCTCGCCAGGAGGGGCCCGGCTCACCACCGCCCAAGATTTGGTGCGGTCGCCCGC